>NC_142251.1:21540864-21854285 GCF_052056855.1 Sturnus vulgaris | reverse complement strand
ACAGATTTTAGTCCATCCTCCTATGCAGGTTACACGCAAGTGCAGACAGTTTGACAGAAAGTAGGACAGTGTCTTCCAGGTATCATTCTTAATGAAATCTACAATCAATGGTTTTGGGGAAAAAAAGCATGTAATATAAAAGCAATAAAATACAAATGCTGGGGTTATGAGGAACAATTCAGAATTAAACCAATAGTTTTTAATAAATAAAATTTTAATCATTCATCTCAGCCCTGCATGTAGGAGTAATGAATGATAAAATATTTCCAGGAATCACAGAGAAAGCCTTCTGTTTCATGGCTGATTGAGTTTTTTGAATAAACTACATTAAATTATAGAGGAAAGTTAATAATTGCTGTTGATTCGTCCTGATTTTATTTCATTAAATGCAATGAATGCTACAAATTCATACCTCATGTAACTGTTGAGTACAATGGCATTATTCGAGGCATGAATTTGATTCAATCTGTTCATTACTTGGTTATGTTGTCTGCTTGTCTGACAGCTGCAAGCCATGGAAAAAAGATTAACCATCTTCAGCAAGTACTTTTCCTTTTCATGTCCTTTTTTTCTAAAATGCATATTTAACAAGGTTTTGAAATAACAATAGGATTAGATGCTTGAGAGAAAATTAGGTCATATATTTGTTAGATACAAATCTTGCAAGTAATTAGAAACATGGGTATCAAGCAATATTTGTATTCTGTACTGTTGCCTTTGTGTGGAGACAGTGGGGATTTCAGAATAACCCAATCAGTGTGCTCTGCACTTTTCCCCTATTATGTTTATAGAATACTAGTAAGGATGTCTTTTAAACACCTCCTGTAAGGGGGAAAAATTACCTGCACGTAACCCACATTTATAGGTGTCTCTACTTTTAGAATACTTTTACAATTCCTTACCATTTTTAGATGCTTAAGTTGCAAGTTTAAATGTATTATATAGGTAACAAAGGAAATACAGTATTATATAGAATCTTTTTAGCTGCTGTTGGCAGACATCTTTAACTTTAGTGACTACTTTTTTTAGTCAAGTACTCAGCATAACATGGGAATAAATTGTTATATATTCAAATATAGATAAGTGAATGAATATCCTAAATCTTGGAGCCAGTAATACTACCCTATAGTCTCAATTTGAACACATTCTTAAATGTTTCACTGAATGGGATTAACTTTGCATAGTAACAGACAACTTATTAAATACTTTTAAAACCAGAATACATAGACTGAAAACTGCCTCATATATTTCTAGTTTAAAAAACACATTGCAGAGGCTCTTACCTGAAAGTTTATACATGGGTAATGTTGGCATTTACTGGAGATGCACTGCAGACTATAGCAAATGTCCCTCTTTCTCCTACCCCTTTGCTGCTTGTGCAAGATTGAGCACTGAATGAGAAACAAAAGCAATGTCTGTCTCTGAGGGAATTAAAATAGAGAGGTGAAATACTCTAAAGGAACAAGAGAATTAAAATAAGAGAGGGGAAATGCTGTAAAGGAACAATGAAAAGAAATCACAGGTGAAAAAAAGGATCTGCAAGAGGGATGAGAGAAGAGTGGCAGAGTAGAGGATGTCTGGGTAGATCAGGAACCAGGAGTGATGGATGAAAACAAGAGACAGCAGTGGTGTGGATCAGAGGAACAGAGAGAGACTGGAGGGCTTGAGATAGGAGTCATGAAAATAGGGGGAAAAGGCCAGGAAGGAAAGAGAAACCATGGAACTGTGATCAAAGCCAAGCCAGAGGTGGAAAGGGAGGAAACAGAAGCAAACAGGAATGAAACAATGAAGGAAAATTCAGAAACAAACTTTATGGCCCAGCCTTGAACACAGCTGGAATCTTGAATTGGGAGACAGGAGGGGACTGTGCAGAAACACTCTTTCCCAAACTCGTAGCTTGGAGTGTGTCCCAGATGATTTCTGCTGGCAGGAAAGGGGTGGGGGGTGAAAATTGCAATTCCTTGGGTTCTGGCAATGCTTCTACCAAGATTGGATGAACCTTTCAGAGCAGAAGTTCCTAGTACTGCCCTGATCCTGTGCAGAGCCATTTAGCATGGGACAAACTGAAAGAGTAAACTCCAAAACAGTCCATGTGACTTGCAAAATTTAATTTACACGTTTTCCTAAGGGCAGTTTAAGAGTCTTCTTTATAAAGTTATTCAAAGATTATTTAGGAAAATCCTACATTTAATATCATCTTCAGTACTGGGAGGGCTTGATGTTTATTATAAACATATTACATAACACCTCTGCTTGCCAAGTGAAGGAAAGTCTCATCTCAGCAAAGAGAAAAATTTCAACATCAGAATAGGGAAGGAGAATACAACAGTATCTGTCCTCCCCAACACCAAAAATTGTAACAGATCAGCAAACTGCTTGGGACAAGATAGACAACAATGTCCAGTCTTTCACCAGGGGAAAAACTACAGCCTAAGCAGGAGAAATGTTCTTCAAGCCTGGTTGAGGCAGGTTGCATGGGTGAAAGGACTTGAGAAAGTCCTTTCCTCTTGTCTAGGACCATCCTATTTGGGACACATTTGTCTTTAGAGAATGGAGTCACCAGCAGAGTTGAAAAAGGCAGGTATCAAACTCACATGCCCTAAAGAAGTGCTGGAAAACAATGCTGGAAATATCTTTCAGAGAGGAACTTTGTGAGAGGTTACTGTGGGAGCAGTGTCATCCCCCCTGCACACTGTGCTCCAGCTGGCCACCTCTTACCAGCACTACTTCCTCCCTTTCTGTTTTGAGACAGGAAAAAAAGACCCTCACAATTAATTAAAACGCAGATGAAGCTACCTGAGATGAGCCAGGGAGTAAAGAGGGAACAGAGCAATTAAGAACTTTCCTGTTAAAAATTCACTAGGCGTACTGTAAAATTCAGAGATTGTTGTGTCCCTCAAAAATGCAGCAGAGACAAGAAGACACCTAAAAAGCTTTCATTACTCTCGTGCCTTTGGCTCCCTTTCAGGATGCTGTGGAACTGGAAACAGCTACAGTAAATGTATTTTCTCTGCATTTGCCTTTCTTGACAAAACACCTCCAATATTTTGATCTCAAGAATAATCAGCTCTTTTGCATTTCCTTTTCAACTAACTGCAGACTTTTGCAAGTTAAAAATTAATGAAAACTTCTTTTCCTCTTTTTATTTTTTAAACAAAACCCTTCTGTGCTCTTTTCTGAAAAAAATGTCTTTTTCCTGCAACCTGTAACTATTAGTCTAAATGGCATCCCCACCACTCTTTCTCCTTCCTTTGTGGTAACAGGCAAAACAAATTCCACCACAACAACCTGGTTTGTGGAAACCATTATTCTGGAAATGAAACATTGTGTCGTGTCCTTTACCACTATTATGGGCAGTCAGTCTGTTAGAACAGATTGGACGATTATAGGTTAGTCTTTTCAGAAAAAGCCATGGGTTTCAAGTTAGCAGTAACCATCTATCAATTCTTGAGATTATGCCATGATTTACTGTCACAGCATCATGTATTCTCTGATTTTCTGCCTCCTGTGAAACATTGTGCTTTCCTTTTCTATTGATGTATCAACTATAATAGTTACAAGCAGCTACAGAAAAATCAATAGTGAACTTTCATTATTGTGCACATAAAGAGTACCATGCTGTGAGAGCACCTAGCTCTTAAATAGTCACCAGCAGTAAGGTACACCACGGATGTCTGTTATTTTGGTCTAAATGAAGGATGTCTGAATTGGAAACAACAAATATCTAAGATTTTTGACACCACTGGATGTCAAGTTTTCTATGTCAAGTTTTCCAGTATGTGGTTTTTATTTTTCCTCTGGAGTGTCAGGCTTGATTTGTAATTTCTGTACTGTTTTCTGTGTACTTTTTTAAATATAAGGCTGACAGAGGAAATTAATACCAAAATAAATTGCTGGGCTGTGCTTAACTTGGTTGGACAGAAGTGGTAAGAACTGTGTTATTCTTTGTTGAACTAGTCTATCTTATTAGTCAAAGCAAGCTGACTGGTGAACAGACCAGTAATCTCTGTGTTAAACACAAATAGGACAGAGCTGAAAGAGGTGCTCCTAGGACTGTGCACTAGGAAAAGCACTGAGCTGCTTTTCAATACAAGGTTTGGAAAAAATAATGTAATTTTTGGTTTTAAAATATTTGCCTGCCTCTGGGAACAAATTAACTTCTAATTAGTGAATGTAAATGGAGAAAGGCAAGAACAGTAAGCATATGAGTGCATTGCCTTGAAGGAGCCCGGGCCATTGAGCATTTCAGGTCATTTCCCCAGCAATTGGGCAGGAGTCCCTGCAGGGCAGGTGGGCAGCTCTGCTGCAGGAGTTAGTGCTAACTTTGGCATTTTGAGACTGTGGTGACTTACAGCTGTAAATGCAGTGGTTGATGTTCAATACTTTAGATTTGAAAGTCTGTGGATTTCCATGAAACTAAAGCATGAGGATGCACATGTGTATGCACATTAATTGCGTCCTTCCACATGTATATCCCACTGTCTGCTGTGGCTCCAAGGCTACAGGAAAGCACAATTTCTTGGCTAGTGATGATCTGGAGCCCCATAATTCATGCTCCACCTGTTAAGCCTGTGACTGTGTTGTCTATAGAAACATCTCATTCATATCTGACCAAAACATTTCAGTCTGAGCTGAGCAGTGAGCACAAATCTGGAGTTTTCCTCCTGCTGTTCCTTACTGAGCAACTGAAATGTTAAAAACGTGCTGAGGCAGTACCTTACTGAGAGTGTCCAGATCTTTCTGAACAGGACTTCCTGTCAAAAAATCAGAGGTAGCTGAAAAATAAAACTCTCTCCTAAGAGCTGCATGTTTGAAATGCAGGTGTAAGAGTATTTGCTCTATTCCTCACTTCCCTACCCTGTTTGATTGATGAGTAATCATTTTGCCAGAGGGACTTTCAGCTGGGCTTTTCTTTAGCTTTCATATCTGTATTTTAAAAGTTTAAGGAATAAGGATGAAGAACACATCCAAGTCTTTGGAAATATAGTTCAAAGGCTCTTTTGACACAATCTGGGTGCCTCCAGTGGTTCCTACAGGCAGCATTGACACTTGCAGTGTAGTTGCAGGTGTCCCTACTTGGGCTTCTGTCATCCCTTTTGCCAAACCATTTCCACAGCTAAGCTCAGACATCTGGGACTGTAAAAAGTGAAATTTGAAACTTCCACTCAGATCAAATAGTAGAAACAATATGCTCTGAAATACTGCAGCAGAAAATTATCTTAGTTGTGCTTATTGTCCATGAAGGCAATACTGGCAGTACTCCTTTGCACATTTAAGCAAAGTCATGGGCTGCTGCAGACAGGTGTGGCAGTGATCTGGTGATAGGTGTGGCAGTGATCTGGTGACAGGTGTGGCAGTGATCTGGTGACTGGTGTGGCAGTGATCTGGTGACTGGTACACTTCTGTATGTGATGTTACCAAACTTGTTGGCTCTTTTCATCAAAACCCAGCATGGCTTTTTGTCAGTGTTAATTTAAGAGAGGATTGAAACAGCATCAGCTTCAGTGTACCATCAATGTCTTGTGAGCTGTCTGCAGCTACATTTACATAGAACATAACTGAAACTGCCCAAGTAGTAGAATTCAAATGTTTGGATAACAGGTATCATGTATTTGTTTTTACTGTAGTGCTTTCAGTACTGAGCAAATAAATGAAAGCATTTCATTTTATGCTATTCCAGGATAATTACATAAGAGAATAGTTCTGTTATTGATTTCCACTTCTCATATCTTACACAGGCAGAGATGATTGTCTTTTTCATGTTCTTTCTAAACTAGAATCAGCTTCCACTGATGCAACTTGGTTCAGTGAAAAAACCCTCCAAACTGTTAGTGCAAATATTGACACTAGAACCAGTAAAATCACATCTTGAAAAGTCTCAGGAAAGGGTAAAAACAGGTATTTGAAATCAATGATTAAAAGACAATTAGTTCTCACACTAAGCCTTGTCTGAAAATAGTGCAAGAGGCTTAAAACTCTGAATTATTTGTCAATTATGTTGACAGAAAATCATAGTAGAGTGCTATACCTCTTACATAGGCACATCACTAAAACACCTTTGCTTAATTCTCCTTCTCTCAATGAGAATATATTATAATAATTTTTGCTCCTGTGGGAATTTGGATCTAAACAAAAGAATAAAGCCAAACAATATTCACCCAGTAATAAAAATCTGGGATGAAGTTCAACCATTATCTGAAAAGCACTGTAATGATATAATCCAAACTGGCTGGTCTAATATTTTTAAGAAAGTGGAAAAAGTTTGAAATATAATAATTAAATGCAAATACAGTTCTGATCCCAAAGACCAGAAGAATGCCTTTAAGCTAGTATTTATAACAAGAGCTATTCGACTGAGCTCTCTTGTAAATTTTATCATACCTGAGGCAGTTTTCCTCAGTCGATTAGCTGGAAAGCTGAATATATCCTGAGGCAAACCAGACATCTAGTACAGGCTAAATTCAACTACTGGAGCTTAAATTTGGCTTAATATATCCCCACTTGGATCTGCCTGTTTAATTCTCTTTCATATGATAACGTTGGTTTATTCATAGTCTGGACTTGCCACCTGAACAAACTGTACCTCATATCTTATTCTAATGGAATAAGAAAACTTTGCAAAAACCACAAAAGTTCCTGACTGAAAATCAAATGCAAATTTGGGATTAAAAACTGTTTTGTGAAGTGACTACAAGATTGGTACAGTGAGATCTTTCCCCTAAGGAGTACTGCTTTTTATGATCATGCATTTTTTATTCTCTGCAGAGACAGATGGGCTTTAGAAAAGGATAGAGCCTGATACTCAAAAGAGTTTCAGTGGCAGCTGTATTTCTATGTTTTAACTTCAGTAGAGATTTATATCCTATATTTTTCCAGAAAATATTTGTATTTCTTCTTTTTGGATGGTATCACCCCTTGGTCAAGTTCCAGTGGCAGCAGTAGAAATACCTCTGAGATTAATCTGTTCCATTATTCCTACTTTAAACAGTACTTGAGTAGCAAGAGAGGGATAGAAAGGGAAAGGATAGATAATGTGCAAACCTCTCATGAGAAAAATAAAGGCAAATTCAAAATTCAAATTAAAGGTAAATTCAGAAAAGTTACAAAGTAGGCAAAAGCAGAGCAAAATTTTTCAAGGTAAAAGCAAATCTCTCAAAAATTTTCATTCCTTCTCTTCTAAATATTCAGCTTCTTCTCACCTAAATAATAAATAGTTTTTTGCTCCTTTTAAAACTATACCACACTATTATTGCAATTTGCATATAACACCCTTTCTGCCTCAGTTGTAACTTCAAGGACTTTGTATGATGTCCTATCACCATTCTCAGGAACTTCATAAATATTTATGACATCTTAAACTATTCACACCCTACAAATTGCAGGCATTGACAGATAATTCCCTTAAAATACCAACAACTCTGTGTGCTGCTGAAGATTAAAATGATGTTGCAAAAATTAGCTGGGGAAACTCTTTTGTTTAATAAATTTCCTATTTAGTTCCATTTTTTAACCTATCAGAAGCTTAATTTCTGCTTTTATGAAATTTGATACTGTTATACTACTGCTCTGGCTGTAGATTTGCCTGCATGTAAGCATATGTATATATATATATATATATATATATATATATATATATATATATAAAATATATAAAAGCTTGGTGATAGCATGATAATTAGCACAGTAGTTTTGTTATCAATGCTCGTTCTAACTGAATATTCAGACAGAGATTTATAGCCCTTACATATAATATGACCCTAGGGTGGGGAGTTCAGAAAAAAATGAATTTTGACTCACTTTCTTTCTTGGTTTATCTGTGAGACCTTCACTAAATCATTTCTGCCCTACTTTACCAATGTGTGCTTGGATACAAATATGACCATGCCTCCACAAGACAGTGATTACACATTTTTTTCCTAGAAAAGAGAGACTTAGATTGAGACATTTTTTTCTAGGATTGATCTGTCATTTACCTTAAGTGGTCACAAGATCAAATACACAAACAAGTCTAGAAGCAGGAACCAGAAAGTCACATCAGGCCAGCAGGTTCCCTTTCCACCTGCCTACAAAGGCAGGCAGTAAATTTGGGTTTAATCACATCGGGTTAATGTTCTCAGTGCACCAGCAGAGCTTCAATGTGAAGACTGGAGCACACTCGCACTGAGAACTGCCTGCAGCAAGCAGTAACAGAGACCAGCCTTTGGCATGGTGAGAGACTGCAGTTGTTTGGGGAATTTCCTTGAGGACACAACAGAGCAACTGCTCTCCAAACTCCTGTTCCTCTGTCATATCTTCAAAGAAAGCAGCAACTATTCTTTTATGTGGAACATAATCCTATCAGTGCTTAAGCATGGATTAAAATACCTACAGAAGAAACCTTTGGGCCGTGGATGGGCTGCCCTCAGCCCCAGATGAGCAAGAGACAAGCAACAAATTTCACTTCTGACCCACAGGGCAGGCACCAGGCTGGCGCTTCAGCAGGGCAGAACTGCAGGCAGGGAGGGAGCTTTAGGAAGTGACAGAAAGCGAGGTGGTCATGGAGTTTAAGCATGGCAAAGGTGAAGAGCCAGCAGTGGAACCACTGCTTGGGGCTGTGGTCTGTGCCCACATCTTCTGGGCTGGGCCACAGTTTCCTCCCCACTGGCTCCCCACACCCCTGGCTCTGTGGATCTACCACCCCTGCCTTTGTGGCTGTACCTGGATGTATTTTTCCCTCCCAGGCTGCACTGAGAAATGCTGGACTTTGTGTTTAAGGGTGTAGCTGGCTGTGGACTTTGGGACAGGATCTGTGAGGAACTCTTCCATCAGAGGCTTGGCAGGATCTCGTTTTATTGGGTTTCAATGACCACCATATCACGTATGCCTCATGTGCAAGCAATAAGGATGTTGGTTCCTGGGGTGTCAGGACAAGTGAGTGGAGATTTTGTTTGTTTGTTTAACTTCCAAGAGAGTAAATGCAGCCTGAGCTGCTGAAAGTCAAGCTGTTTTATTTTCCTGAGTGATGACTCAGTAATTACACCAGTCATAAAGATTCAAGAAATCAAGTTAAGCTTTGCCCTTTGTCTTTACTGGGACTATAAGAAAAGCTACAACTGAAATGTAGTAACCTACTTCCACAGTCACACAAGAAGAATCCACCTTATTTCCCCATGTTTCTCTTCCCACTGCAGAGCTAACAGTGTCAAAAGCAATTATAAAATTATTCAAAAATCAATAAGCACGGTTTTAAACAGACATCAGGAGCTTCTCAGTAAGAATCCATCATTTTACGATCTTTTTAGAACAGAAAAATAGGCTTCAACATTTTAATTAGCTTTAGAAAAAAGCCTACCACTATAAAACAATATGAAAATGTTTTAGTTGAGTATGAGTTGTTCTGAAAGAAACCAAAAGTCCATCAAGATTGAAAATTGAGGGAGTAAAATAGGGTGAAAATAGAATTATAGCTTGTTCTCATAACTATCTTATTCTCACTTTAAAAATATATCCAGTCCTGCCCAGTACTTGGGCATGAATGAAACATTCTGCTATAGAAGAATTTAATTAAGATTTTCAAAACAATGTGCCCTTTATCAGATGTTACGTTCAACTGAAAATGAAAATTACTTTATGACCCTAATAAATAGTCAGAGATCGACTGTTGCACTGTTACAGACAGCTCAGCCATTGCCAAAAAAAGAATCCTAAAGACAGGAAAAGTTTTCTACACATTCAGTTTGGACTTGGGAGTCTTAAGAAAAGTGCTTTTTGTTCTTACAGTCTTGAGATTTTTCAAGGTTTGGAAAGTGCTAAATATATGCAGCTTATCACTGATTAACAAACATTTATCAAGAATTGTTTCCCATGACTTCTAAGTGAATAATATTCAGCACAGTCCTGCTGTAATAAAATTGAGGGGAATTTTGCAGTAAGGAGCTTATCTTTACCATAAATCTTCCTTCATTATAGCATTTTGTCTGTCAAGAAGGCTTAGCTATAGAATGGCATGCATCTGCCTTCATGACAGATGTGCTGTATGGAACTGCTGCTGTTGCCCTTCGTTTCAATGAAGGAGAATTGTGGGGAATTTTCAGAGATTGGCACTTTATCAACCATTACTACACTTGCCTTCAAAAAAATTTTTAGCACGTGTCAAAAGTCTACCTGTGTTTTAAGTCCTGTAACATACAGATTTTGCAGGGCTAGCAGAAAGTAAGAAAAAAATAGTACAAAACTGTTGAAATAGAGGGATGTTTGGTAACATCACCTCAGTCCTGGTTAATTCCCCTTCTTTGAACTATTTTGGGGTAAAAACCTTCATCAGAACTAACAAATTCCATCTTCATGCTCAAATGGGAATTGACCCATACTGAAGCCCCTGATGAAAACTCCAGCCACGGGAGGAGGCATGTTGTCACTTTTCCTGATAAAACAGAATGTTTCTAGGCAGAGACAATGCTGCTTCTTAAGCCATGCAGCATGGCTGGAAAGAACCAGGCAAACCTCTCAGAGGGCAAGCCTGAAGGCCATCCTGGCCAAAACCACCCTCAGCAGATTTTGGAAGATATATCAATTTATCTATGAGCTAATCAGTCGTTCCAAAAAGCTGCTAAGTGTTAGAGGCATTGGGTTTCAATAAAGTCCTTAAATGATGGGGCTCATCAGCCCTCTCGGGGTGAGGAAGCTCAGTCCATGGCTGGTAACAAGCCCTAGTGCCTGGAGTATCCATGAGACTGGAGGCAGCCTTGTGAAAGGGAGAAATCTTCTTTCCCATGAAGAGGCCCAAAATCTTATTTTGTCCTTGCAATGGTGCAAAACGCAGAGAGGCAGCTGAGCTGTGCTCACACCTCTTCACTGCTTCATGTAGAAACAGCATCGAATAAAAGACATGAGCAGTAAAATTTAACCAACTTTCCCTGGGAAATATTTAGTGCTCGAAGGAATTACTATTTTTCAAAGTTAAATCTCTCATTCTGTTTCATTTTTCTTTTCAAAATTCCCAGACCAAAGGAAACCCTCTATAGATTAGTACATCACCAAATTTTCAGTATTTCATGTTTGGAATATGAGAGGGAGAAAATCTGAAACCTAAATATTTTTCCCCTCTAAAGACCAGACCCATTTTGGGGGAAAATATGCAAAAGTGTTCTCCTTGGGCTGAATGTTGTATGCAGTTTCAGCTTAACACACGGTTTTATGGCAGATGTAGAAAATAATCAAAATGGAGGGGATATCTGGGAATACTGGCAGATCTTTACTGTGACTGCAGAGCAGATCCTGACACACTATAATACTGTTTTTGTCTTAATCGTCAAAAGTAAGCTATGGAGAACAAAAATTCTTTGTTTGACAGAAAAGCAATCGCTATTTCTTGTAAAACATATAATATATTCCAGAAGACCTAAGGGTTTACTTTTCAGTGAGGATAGAAAAAGATGCGCGCCCCACTGTGAGCTCACAGTAAGGCTGTTTCATGTAAAAAGTTGGTAATTAGTCCCTGAGTGAATAAAGTAGAAGAGCTAAGAGACTGATACTTACTGTAGCAACACAAAACACTTTTTCTAGCTGCTAGGATTTAAAGGGTGTGTGGGTGGGAGGGGGGGACCTACTCCTACTCATTTAATTTACAAGCATCTAAACTTCAGAAAATGATTTCTTGCATTAAGCTTAAACATGTGTACTTGAAATTGTTACTAACCGATGTAAAGATGGATAAGAGACATTCCAGTTAAAAAAAAAAATAACAGGAATGAGGAGTTATGTGAAAGCATAAGGGATGTCGTGCTGTACACATCAGTAGCAGATTTCACGCTCGTTGTACACAACTGCCTTCAGCACTTACACCAGCATTGCTTGGTGTCTCACCAAGTTAACTCCTTAAGCCAAAGGAAATACTTGTAAAACTATATCTGTTTAGCCAGAGTTACATAATAAATACCAAGCACAAAACCAAACTCATAGGAAAACCATCTACTTAAACCCCAGAGTTATTATTTAATCTCATTTGTATCACTACCAACAGTAAGTACCACCAGTGAAAACTGCACCATTTCTTGTTCTACCTGCATAACTTGAAGTTACTGGAAACAACTTAATATTCACATGTTTTCCTTTGTTCTTACTAATCTTTAGCAGAGATAGAGTTCGTGATTCTCTCTCAAAAAAACCCATAATTTTTATTGCAATTACAGGTTCAGCAAACCTATTTTTGAGGATATATAAATATCCCAGGAAAGCTCGAGAGATGACAGTGGAGCTCTACACAGTGCTCTCAGCACCCATCCTTTGACTTCTCTTTGTTCAGATTGTCTCCTTTGATTTACTGCAACATTCACTGTTAATGTGTATGAGACAAGAACACATATCAAAAGTCTTACTCAGAGATTTTGGTCACTTCATGGAGACTCACCCCAAATCAGGCTGCCTCTATGTCCCTATGATTGTAATTGCAGTCCTGGAGAGACCTACACACAGATGAATTGTGCAGTGATGTCCTAAACTGTGATTATTTGGACTCTCTCTGGTTCAGTATAGAAAGCAAGGAAAAATCTACATATTTTCACTGGTTAACTAGTAACATCTTGCTTACAAGCACTGAGCCTCACCACAAATAGCAAGAATTTGTTTAGAGGAAAGACATTAAAAGTATTTTCCCAAGCTGAATGTGGCATAGGAGCCCAGAACTACTTTTTGTTTACTGTTAGTATCAACTGGACTTGTTTTTACATCTTGGCTGCAGTGCTTATTTTTCTATATGTGAGTATTGAAGGAACTGCCCACTGAGATGAGGAAAGGAAACAGCACAGACCTTCCCCTGCATTTTTGCAATGCCCATGGCACTGGATGAGGCCACAGAGCTGAGGGGTGCACCCACTGCCAGAAGCCACTGATCCTGTGCTTGGGGGGTAATACATAATACATAAAATATTATGCCTCCTCTTGACTAGGAGTATGGCATCAATACAGCTAAAAACAGAAGAATATGTGTCTCTAAAACACATTAAATTCACTGCTTTTGTAGAAAAATATTAAAAATTTGCACTTCTCAGATTTTGTTTCTTCTTAATCTCTGTAAAAATTTATCTTGGGATTTTTCAACAAATAATAATCCATGCGATAACATTTTAAACAAGGGGTAAAAATAATAATGAACCTGGTTTTCCAAGAAGCCAGCACAATCTCATATACAGTATGGCTCAAAACAGCAGAGAGCAACAGAAAGATGTCCTTTGAATTTAAAGGGATTTGAATCAGCTAACAGTTTGTAAAACTTCCTGACTTTTAAAGTGATTTTTACAGAGGAAAAAAAGTTCCAAATACTGATTCTGAAATCATCATACATTTTACCTTGCTGTTTAACAGTTTAATCTCCAGCATAGGCCTTGTTTTCTGTGGGAGTTTTTATGTTCTAGCAATTCATTCATGATTATATTTTGCATCTGAAACAACCTATTTAA
The DNA here is from genome assembly GCF_052056855.1 of Sturnus vulgaris. Lineage (NCBI taxonomy): Eukaryota > Metazoa > Chordata > Aves > Passeriformes > Sturnidae > Sturnus > Sturnus vulgaris. Next base: position 21,840,849 of record NC_142251.1, on the reverse strand, counting down.
ATTAATTGTGATAGCTGATACTGTTTCTTTCTTAACTTTATAAAAATATGCTTAGAATACCCAATTTTTAAACCAGGTTACACTAGCTACAAAATACCTTGGGAGTTTTCTGTAGGTACATAATAAACAGCTATATTTTGTGTGAGAAAATGTCCAGTGTAATACAGGAAAACATGATTATCCAAAGATCTCCAGAGACACTGGCAAAAAGACTTTGGATAAATGAGTTTGAATAGCTAAGGGACCAGGCATAGCAGCTTTGAAGTTTCCAGTCCTCTTCACTTTGGATAATGTAAAGTTCAGATGATTCTTGTTGGACAGCCATCACAATTTAAGTATTACTGGCGAGTTCCTTAAGTCAACTAGCAAAATTCTGGTGGATGTTATGTCCCCAGTTCCCAAACAAGCAGCACAAATCCAGGAGTCACTCGCTTCATTTCCACAGTGAAACTGGGCCAGGAAAGAGGCAGGCAATAACAACCCCAGCAGGAAACACTGGCCCTGGTTCATGCAAGAGGGAACCCAAGGAGCAGCTGGCAGCCAGCACATCCCAGAGGGGCTCCTGCTCAAAGCCTGGAACTCGGACTCTGGAGGCTGTGTGTGCTGCCACCAGCTGCCACCGGGACCCTTGGCATCTTGCTCTAAAGACAATGTTTGCCTCCTCCAACCACTTCCCTCATGTCCCAGCACCAAGTTATGTGCAGGAGCCAGTATTTGCTCTGTTTAAAGCACTTCTAGGAAAAGCTGCAGTGAGACCCGGTTTACACAGCCTCCCTCCCAGGCTCCTGGTGGATCGGGTGACCAACGTGTGTTCCTGTTTTGCAAAGGAAAACACTCATTTCCCCACAATCAAAGGCTGGCATTTACAATGAACCAAATTCTGCCAAATTCTCCATCTCCTGGGCTCCAAGAATATCCACAGATGAACAGATTTCTCTTTATACAAAGTGAATTAGCAGCATAGTTGTGCCTAGTAGCACTATCCTTTAGCCTTACAAGAAAGTGCTACAGTACTCTACTGATGGTAAAAATGATCAAACACAACCAAAACAAGCTCTCCCAGCAAGTGCTTTTTAATCAGTCCCTCTTCCTGCATTAGAGCAGTACTCTAATTTGCAAGCTTTAGAATAACTTCTGCATTCACCAGACATGTTAAAAGATAATTCCATCCAAGTGGTTTTTACACAGGGGAGCAAACAATGAGGAGATAATATACTGGCATTTATCTCTGACCAGCATTTCCAGAGCTTGAACTTGCTGTATAAGAACAGAAGATAATCAAACAGAGGCAGAGTGAACAAACTGTACCTGCCGTGCTGATGTAAATGCCCCGTTGTCCAATACCAGAAAAAAAAAAAAATCAGTGTTGGATTTCGGAAACCATATGCAGGTTAAAGGGCACCATTCTTATCTAGTATTCCACCCAAAGGACAATGATTTCATTTTATAAAGATCATTAGTCAGTGAAATATATATTTTAGAGAGTTTCTAGTAGGGAATATTATTTTGGCAGTCACTGGAGTGTACCAGATGGTTCATTAACATAGGCTAGACAAGTCAAAGGCTTTCAGAATCATTTAGAAAATGTCAAACAGAAACAAGAACACTGTCACTTTTTATTAGAATTAACTACATCATACCCTGGACACAGATTTCACCTTGGGTCAGAAAAATTAATACAGAATTATATGAATTGTGTAACATAGTAGGTTAAAGATAGGGCTTCCTCTTGGGACTCATTTGCTAGCAATATATTATGGTCTTCTACTTTAGGAATCCTCAACCTTTCTTTTGTTAGCTATGAAAAGAGCTGACCTTGCTCAGACTCCATTGGTGTCTAATTGATTTGAGGTATATGCAGAATTTCAACAAGACACTCCACTAAAGCTCTTTTGTGATCATTTTCCCAGGAAAGTTGGCAAAAGGGTTCACTGAATATTCAGCAGCTTATAAAGTATGCTTTTGTCAGGAGGCAAAAAAAAAATACATCCATTTAGTGAAACACTGACTTCATAAACAGGAATTAAAATGCAACTGAATTGTTACCTTTCTTTTTTTTATTATCATCCAGATGTCAAAAATCTCGAGAACTTCCAGCTTGTGGAAGGTGTTCAGGAACAAGTGAATGCTGCTCTGCTGGACTACACAATGTGTAATTACCCACAGCAAACAGACAAATTTGGGCAGCTTCTCCTGCGACTACCAGAAATCCGGGCCATCAGTATGCAGGCTGAAGAATACCTCTACTACAAACACCTGAACGGGGATGTGCCATGTAATAACCTTCTCATTGAGATGCTGCATGCAAAGAGAGCGTAAATTATACCCATTAGAGCTTCTGCTTTCAAGGAAAAGAAATTATTCTGAACTGCTCCAAGCAACACTAATTAAAACGTGGTTTTAAGACTTTGCAAAATGGTATAATAATCAAATACTAATAGTAAATAAGTGATGTATCAGGGTATTTGTATTGCAAACTGTGAATCATATGCTACACATCCCCAAAGGAATCTATATAGGACTTTATACTGGAGTGAACTTACCAAGTGGATACCATCACCAATGTCAACATGAAAAAAGGACAGAATGATCGTTGTATATTTAACTCTGCTGATTGCCAACATGAAGAAACCTAGGTGAAAAAAACTGATCTGTATTATTGAGCTGAGACGGTGGGGAATTTGTGTGCACTAAATTCCTTCACTGCATAGAAGGACTCGTGAAACAGTTACAACAGATGTAAAACTGCATCTACAGCATCTTCTGTCATCCTTACAAGGACCCAACACCTACTTCTGCTGTGCTTAAATGATGTGGCATCCATTGAACAAGCTGTAAGAGAGAGCTGGCCTAGGCCACGTGCTGTGTGCTGTGGCCACCAAACCCTCAGAGGCCAGGCCTGCCTGCAAACCACTCCTAGCAAGAGTCTGGTATCCAGTTAGCTTGGCATTCTTAACTGTGTTCTGAGTTTGTTTTGTCACATGTTCATGTTGTTCTACCAGGCAGTATCCCTCTTCTACTGCTCTTATCAGTTAAGTAGCTAAGGAAAAAATTCCAAAGTAAATTAGACAATTCAACTGCATATTCAACCAGGGCAGCAGCTAAATGATGGCTCCACTATATATTCATGGCTGTTTCCAAATAAAAGAAATGGAGATAATTTAGCCATCCCAAGCAACACTTTCTTTGACAAGAAAACAGAAATTAGGACATCAAATAGAGATGTTAAAAAACTAAAAATAAATTTTTTAAAAGGATTTTGTGATAGAAGAAGTGACAAGTAAATTGTATAGCTGGGTGATGCCATGGAGCTTATTAAGACACGATCTTTAAAATTTCCCGTAATCTGGAAACTAAATTGCAACTCAAACTAAATGTCAACTCAATGCAGTATCTAATGAAAGTTCCTGTTTTTAAAGTTAGGTAATACACCTATTTTACGCAAAGAAAGAAGAGTGATACTGCTGTGTCTATGTAGGCCAAAGTCTGCTGCAGAACAAATATTAGAAAAGAACAAACACTTCTCTCTCTGTCCAAATGAAGATATCAGTATTAACATGTAGTGCCACATTTATAAGTCTTGCCTTATCTCATTACCCTTAAAGGTAACTGCGCAGAACTGCGCTGTGTAGAACAACATACATTTCAAAATAAAGTATTAATCTCTAACATTAACAAAAACATAGTGTTTACATTCTTTAGGTCCTGTGGGGAAAAAACTGTGATAAAATTGCAGAGCAGTGATTTCCTTATTATTTCTTTTAAATTGGTAATTATTTTACCAGTACTTAATTACTGTATGTCGTGAGACACTAAAATCAATAGGGGTATTTCATTTTGACTTTAATTTTTGAGATTATTGGCTGCACAATCACTTGTAGAAACTGTATAAAATCCTAATACTTTAATTTTTTTCATGAAGATTGCTGGCTTTTGAATAGTTTATTTATATTGTATATGATAGTTTTCACTGTAGACAATTATGATGCTAATTTATTGTTCTTTGGTTTCATCTTTATATAAGATATAGCCAGAATGAAGAAGCCAAATATATGTGTTTACTGTAGCATGTCTTCAACTTAGTGGAACATAGTTCAGGGATACAGAAGGGTCTTTACAAATTAAAATCATTCACTTGATTAAATGTCTGTAAATCTTCATAATCCTAAATGTAGTTTATTTAAATCTATTGTAAATTATGTGAGTTATAACTTTTTCTGTTTCATGTGAACTTGAAAAGGTGCATTTCTCTCACTTTTGTCCAACCATTCATACATTGTATACCAAAGACATCAGTTATTACATCTGCATTAGTACGAAGCACACTATTTTAATTGCCTGTATTAATCAGCTCTAAGATTCTGTCCATGCATAGGGTACCAACACAGCAAAGCCAAGTGTCTGCAACTCCTCCATGCCTGTCTTGTGTCACAGCACACACCTACTGTGCTCCAGACCTCGAGCAAACCGAGCGCAGCCCCTCAGCATCCCCCAGGGCAGACAGAAGCATTATTTAAATACCAGCGTTTTCCCTCAAACAAACGAAATTAACACTAAAGTGCGGGTGGCTGTGAAATACACGAACAAGATTAGTGTGGTCATTCTTTCCTTTTTGAAAGAAAAGCAAAGCATTAATAAAAGTGTTTGCATTCTGTATTTTCTCCTTTTTTTCCTGTTGAAATGCTACAGTCAACCTCACTGAATACTAAGGAAAAAGCTGAAAAAATATTGCAAGCTAATCACACTACCATTATCCATACACAGGACAGAAGAATTAGAATAAGAATGTAGAAGAAAGGAACAATTTAGGTTAATGGAAATGGTATCAGATAACTGAACATATATTTGCCCACACCCGGGCTTCCAAGAATCCCATCGTATTGCCCGAAGTACACGAACAAAGCAAAACAAATCACAAAAAAAAAAAAAAAAAAAAATCCGCTCATGTTAATTGTTAACTACTTTGTAACCGAGCATTTTCTTCTGACTGCCTTATTGATTACAGGATATATTAGTAAAAGCAGACTAAAATTCAAAAGGTTTGGCTTTGGCTGGTTTATTATAGTTGTTCTGTGTTTGTAAACAGACAATCTGTAAAGTCTGACTATTTGTATTACAGATGTTCTGCAGCTGCCTTGGATTTAAATCCATGCAACTCTTAGAATGTGCAGTGAGTTACTTGTTGAAGTTGAAGTTCTCTTACTGTATCAGTGAAATACATATTGTCATGTCAGTTCTTGCCAGAGTTTCTCATCACCAATGGAATTTTTTTTTCAGTATTTCAATAAATATTGATATGCCCGTGCTGATTACTTTATAATTGTCTTTATAATACCATCATTCCACTGAAATGAAGCACCAGTCAAAAATCAGTTACTCAGAAGAGGAGAGAAAAATGCAGGAGAAATATGAACACCAAAGAGAATTTGATACAAGTCGAAGACACAAGTGTAGAGAACAGCACCTTCAAAAGCTCAGACAGCAATGATGACATTGCCTAGGCTGAAGCCAAATAAATACAGATAAAACAGTTTAGAAAAGCTAGATCTCTAATCAGAAAGAAAAGTGCCACTTAATACTTTCAAATTAATACCTTTGATCCCATACTGCACATGTAATTTTCACTTTACATGTACCCATAAAGAGTTAAGCAGCCAAAGCATCAGGAGGGAAAATGACAGAACAAAAGAAAATCAGGTAACAGGATCCAGCAGAGCTCAGGATAACCTCTCAGCAATGTAAATACATGGCAGGGCCAGGGGCAAACCCACAGCTTCCAACACAACTGCCAGTGCAGGCTGCCAAGGAGACAGATGTTACTGCTACTAGAGTAAAATATTTTCCTAAAGTTGCCCTCTGGCTCAATTGACTGCTGTTCTGAGAGCAGGAGGTGAAGTGGTCCAAGAGAGCTTGTCAGCTGTACCCTACTGTTTTGAGACCGAGTCCAGTGCTTCCCCTGAAGTGTCTGGTAGTTGAAATGGGGCTGTTCTCTCAGGTGCCAAATGTTAATGCTTCAAGGGAAAAAAAGCAGGGCTATAATTAGTTATTTACAAATCCTGTACTTGAATGAAACAAAGCTGGTTTAGTGTTGCAATAAAAGCAGAATAAAACAGAGGATTTGGTGACTTACAAATGAGGAAGAATTATTTTAACTTTTAGGAGTCATAACTGAAACCCATGGTTTTGCAGAAGACCCAGGGGAGATTTCAGGGTTGATATTTTAGATAGTTTTCCTTACAAGAGATATATTTTGGTGTGATATATTTAGTATACACACTACATGTTTAAAATATGAGGGGATTTATTTTTAACTGAGTTTGACACTGCTTCTGGAACAATCTGCTGTATGTTTTTATTGGAAACATGGAAAGAGTGAGTTCAATGTAACACAGGTCAAGTCAGTACAATACTTGGTGATCTTGACAATTTCCTGGAATACTGAATAACACTCTATTAACCCCTACATTGAAGCCCATAGTCGAAATACATCACAAAAGTTTTAACAATATTTTTACCTTCTCTAACAGAGTTGCTGTTTTTTTCCACAGAAATTCTATATAGTTGCATCTGTCAGAATTTGGAATGGCCAACAGCATTAAGCTAACAGCAAACCAAGAAAGTTGCAGATAAACTTTTAGGGGCAGATTCTAGAGCTGTATAACACTATGATACTGGCATGAGCCCAATACTTCTGTGACAGTCAAGCAAATTCAGTTGCACTTGAGTAGAAAATACTCATATTCTACAGGCAACTTGTCAACAGAAAAACTTTTCCTAAATGATAAAAGTAAAAGGAGACCTGACCCTCAGATGGAGAACAGGGCTGATGTCTCCTCTGATGCCAGTGGATCTCAGCAGAAGGCAGCAGCACTAGAAGCTACTTGATAGTTACAGTCTGGTTTGGCACACATTGGTGGGACAAGATGTAAATTCTCTGCATCAAACACGCTTTGCAAACCTTTGGGTTTGCTCCAATACATAGCAAAATGCTCTCTATTTTACTGACACTTTTGAAGTCTGGCATGCAGGCTTGGATCACAATACCAGGTGAGTTTTCACCATTGCCCCAGGAAGGTCCTTACCCATTTCCATTTCACTCTAACTTCTCTAAGCCCTACATTAACTGCTGTGAACGTCCTGTGCGTGCCCCAGGGGATAATTCAGACTTGAGGAAAAGCAGGGTGCTGAAGCACAAGCTCCTGATGCTGTCTGTATTCATGGAGGCCTAGACCACTGCTGCCCTGCCTCAGCAAAGACTGCAGGGTTTACCATTAGCTGCTAATAAAGCAGAGGTCAAGACAAACAGCACTGGGGTCACAATTGTGTCCACTGACATCTTGCCCTCCCCGTCTTCAGGATCAGGGTGTAAATAGGTGAAATGCCCCTCAGGCTGAGGTGCAGCATGTTAGAATGCTTCCAGTAACACTGACTGCTTTTCATGCTAAAGCAGACCGGAGCCTTCACAGAGCAAGAGCCTCCCTGTGTGGTGCTCACGTCAATCACCCTGCCACTGATGCTGCTGAACATTTGCTGGAGAGCACCAATCCAGGCTGTCAGTTGCAATTACCCAGCAAAACAGGGACTCTGCAGCAGAGGGAATAAAGTGTGTTTGTGGGAAAGACCCCAAACAAGCTCCTGTTTGTACAACAGAAAATGCTGACGGCCATTCAGTAGCTGCTGGCATGTCTACAGACGTGTGCACACACCCCACATGCCACCCCTGGGAATTCCTAAAGCACTCTCAGACATCCAGTACTGCTGTTCCTACACAGAATATTTTCTGAGGCACAGCTCCCTGAGGGACACTGAGTTTCAGCCATACACTCGATTCCTGTTTCTCCCACTCATATAAGCAGAAGAGTATTGGTGCAGAAGAGCAGAGAAGTGAGGCAGGCATTTCAAATCAATAGCCTGGTGTTTATACTTTGCACTACATAATAACAGCTGTCCTGCTCCTTACAACCTGATCTTGATCAGCACGTATCAAAGAAGGGAAGTTCTGCAAAGAGCTCTGCTTCCTATACCAACCAGCACACTACAACTGTACATTAAGAGAAGGTCTGTAGGACTGCCTATGTTTGAACTCAACAGTAAAAAATACAGAGTATTGTAAATGTCTATTATGATCAGTCCATAAACTATAGTAGAGAGCAAAAGAGATAATGGGGAAGGAATAGCTCCAAAAGTAAAATAAAAAAGGAAGCACATGGATATGGAGGGGATACGAGGATCTTTATGTTTCATAAATATTTAATCTTTATTTACTTCTAATCTAAAAGAAAAAACAAATAAAATATGCTGGATTATTATAATTGTTTTGACGTATTAACAAGGCCTGAAGAAATTATCATGTATGTATTTTAGGGATCTGCCACAGTAAGCCATATTGGTTTTAACTTTCATTTAATAAACTTTGTTTTATTTTTTACTGTATATAAATTTCAGCTAAAAAACATGACATGGAATAATTGACTGAATTTATTTAATCAATTCTTTCAACTCATGCTGTGAAAACAGAAGCTTATTATTGGAGTATGCTTTTATTTAGAATCCAACACTACAGCTGTCTAGCAAACTGTGTCAAATTGTTTCTCAAATTCAATTCAAGTGTTTCACAACAATGTTCTACTCTTCCTAAGATCACTTTCCTATGAGTCCCACAATGCCTGGATTTGCAGTTGCAATCTCCCCCCAAGTCCTGCATGTTTTCCATACAGAACCTCAGATACTGAAGCTCAGTGGTGCTGAACCTGAGAAGGTGGGGCTGGGACACATCTCACAAGTTTTGTTTCTTTCTTTGTGTCAATGTCAGTGTCCCTCCCCTGCTCACTTGTGTTACTGAAAACCCAGCTGATGTTCCCCACACCCTCCCAGGGAGAGCCCTCGTTCTTTACAGGACCCTTCTATTGCATTCCCACTCCTTTTGTACCCCTCAGGCTCCCTCTGCCTCATTTCTACTTTAATTTTTCTTTTCTTTGTATCAAAATCAAAACTCAAAAGTAAACCTTACCAACATATCAGGATTTTCAGGAGAGTATTTTATACGTGGAGGAGTGGGGGAAGTCAAGGACATAATATTGTCTACATGTCTGAAGCAGCAAAGTGACCACCAATGTCAAAACAGGAAAGCAACTGCTGGGCCTGGTCACACCAAGCTGAAGAAGCTCCAGCCAAAAGCAAGACAAGGTCACCAATCAGCCCTCTGTGTCTTGGCTTACAATGACCAGTTCCACAGACCTAAACAATCTACAGTCCTTACCAAACATTGTTTTCAGAGAGGAAAGAGGAAACATCCCAGAATTTTCGTTAAAGAACTGCACAGAAATATTAATAGACGAATCTAAACAGAGCAGTGGCATCTGTGCTAGGATTAAATTATTTGAAGACAGCCTTTTTTTCACTAACAATATGCTTAGCAATATTCAACATAACCAAGAAAATAGCCATTGGCAAAAAGAGAGAAGGGGAATAAAACTTTGCTTTTTTGTTGAGGTTTTTTGGGTTTGTTAGGGTTTTTTGTTTTAGGGGTTTTTAAATTATTATTTATCAAACTTTGACCCAACTTTGCCCCTTGGGCATCTGGCAGAGAAAAAAAAAATTAAAAAAGAAAACCCACTGTACTTTCTGTAGTGACACATTCAAGACACTTTTCCTTGCTGTCAGAAAAGCTGGCTGGTACCTCACCTGGTGTGCCAGAGTCCTGAGAACAGAATCCTGCAGAGCAGCACCATTTGTTCAGGATGGAGCAGCAACTCCAAGGAGACAAGAGGGGCACTCACTGGACAAACACTGCAGAGCCCATGCAACAGCACAACACGTTAGTGTCAGCACTGCGAGCCTGGAAACACAGACAAGAGGGAGATTTAGGGAGATTATCTGCAGCTCCAGGACTGTGTTTCCCCATTTATATACTTGGAAGTAATTAAAAACACTGAATCTCTGTTTGTTTATTGCCTGTGGGAGCTGTGAAGAAAATAACAGAATTTTAATAACAGGTATTTTCAGATATTTAGACTATAATTGATGTATTAAATGATCACTTCACTGATGCTGTGAGCTTCACTCCTCACCAAATTATTTTTAATTTACATTTTGGCTCTGTTAGAAGGTTTATTTCATGCAGCCAACTACACACAGAAATAATATACACAAAACAAGAAAAAAGCTCCAGAAAGGAAGTGATCACTTCAAGGTGATAAAATTGAGGCCAAGAACAAAAGAAAAACTCTGTTTTCTTCCTGGTAGTTACTTTATACTTGTTCTGCTTTTTTTAATGCCTTCTTATGAAAGCTGTGAGTAATACAATATAAACCAATGTAGCCAGGAAGAAAATGATAATTTGTTTGTAGTTTAATGAACTATTTTAGAAAAAAGTGTATATACAGACATAATTGATGTGTTCCAGAAGATGGACAAAAGAGCAAAAATTCTCTCCCTTTTAAAAATTATTATTCTTATTTTTCATTGCTATCATTGTTATGATTCTGTATGCTTAAAATTATGATTATATATATATATAAAATTTTATTCTGTTTCAATAGGTTTGTCATTCATGAGGTATTGAAGTGCAGGTATGTAATTCAGCTTGCATGAGAGTTGTTTTCTGGAGATCCAGAGCACACAACCCAGGAATTCATCATTCCCTTCAGTCACAAACTCGTCTGTAATCCCTGAAAATGCCCAGCACACATTGCCTTGATCCTCCCACCTGTAGGACACATCCAAGGCTGACCTGCACTGTTCCAGAAACACAACTGTCTCAGTAGCATTTCAAACCTGCAACAAACACAAAAAATAGCTGCTAAGTGGTGTCAGGATGTGACACCTCTGGTGTATCCACCTGGAGGGAGGCTGGCTGGCTCTAGAAGAGCAGCCTTGGGAAGCTGGATTTTCCCAGCAGTTTTTGTGTGCATCTCCCTGCACACAATAAAGCGTGGCTTTGGAGATGCTCTTTTATTGACTCACTCCCCCTGTCCCAAGGTACTCAGAAAGGAAAGAACCAGAAAACAAGGCAAGCTCTCCTAGGAGAAAACACAAATGTGGAGAAATTCCCTCTCTCCATTTCAAAGGATTTTTCTTCAAGTTATTTGATATCATTCCTATGAAATGTAAGCATAGATTTCAACTGAGAGTTGAAATATTTCTTCTGAGAGTATCAGTCTCTCTGACAACTCTCTCAGTCTCTCTTGCCTTGGATTTCCCCAAACACACGGTGTGCAGTCGTCGACATGCTAAGTTAAGTGTTCCTCCCTTAGGTCATTATTTCCACTCTTTAATTGTTCTTTTAACCTTCTGTAGTATCATTGTTATCCAGACTGTGTTGGTGCTGCTTTCCAAACACGGATGAGTAACAGTTCCTGCCCTTAAGAGTGTACATTCTGTAAATAAACCTTTCAAATTCTCCACCCAAGACAAAACACACCAATTACAGCTGTAACAGTCTTCAAAGGTTTTTCAAAGTCTCTGAATTCCTGTTTCTGACATGAAGCCAAATACACATCTTTTATTAACGTAAAACTAAGCAGGGCCTTTTCCAAGAAACTGAGCTTGCGTTACAGAACTGATCTTAAGGATGTGAACTTCCCCAGAAACAAAACCCTTGAGTTTCAGCCTTTGGCCATGTCTCATTCCCTAGGCACCAAGTACCTCTGGAATTCCAAAAGGATCTCTGTGCCTCAGCCCAGGCTGTTTACAAGCAGCACTCACATGGCATGTGGAGAATGGGTACGACCAAGACATTGCTGATGGAAATCTTTCTTGTTTTACAGCCAGGATGCTAAAAGGTAGTTAGCATACCTGTTGCACAGATCAGTAAGAGTGGAAAAGATAAAAGGCAAGACTTAATGAGAAGCCATGCAAAATCACAACAGAAATGCAACAATGTAATTAATTAAAGCAAACCAATTAGAGCAAACAAAGAAGCTGACAATGACTCAGGGCAGTCAATTCACTTTATTATACAGAAGTTTATTTCCACAGCCCATTCACATAACAGAGTTTATTTGCTTTCTGTTCCCTGACACACTGCAAACTGGAAACTCCACAAGCTAATTCACACAGGAATGCACTTTTCTGCAGGAAGAGCCAGGAGGGAGGATTGCATGAGATTGTTTAAAAAAAAAAAAAAGAATTCTTTTTTTTTTAAATTGGGATAGGACTGGGTCTCATTCTGTATTTGCTGCTGAAGTTCTGACCACAGAGATGTCTTTGGTCATATTAACACACTGTACTCTCTCAACCACACTGATCTTTGATCATTACTTGTAGGTTGATGGCTAATGATTCTCTTGACTTGTTTTGCTACTATGTAATTTCTCCTAAATCACATTTCTCCTAAACTAAAAAATGCCTACTCAAGCCATGGGAGAACATTTTCACAGCACTTGATGTGCAAAAATTTTACTGCTGAGCTTTCAGAGGCACTTAGTTCACCATACAGCTACTCACTCAACTGGGTTGCTGAACTATAATAAAAGACATCATTAAGTGAAACAGTTGATGAAGGGGCTTGGCTCATTGGGCCAGTGGTTACAGTTACAAGGAACTCCTTGTGAAGCTAACAGAGAGAAAATATATTTTGATTTCCCAAACCAGCCTCTCTTGTCAAACAGATACACATGGCAGTTTCTATTAATGCACATTTTCAGGAAGATCACATTTGCATGCAGAACCAGCACTGACATCAATAAATTATGCTACAGCACTTGCTGGTATCCCACGTTGTACTATGATGATGAAAGTTCTGAGAGTTCCACTGACTGTTAAGAATTTACTCTCCAAATCCCTTGCAACCTTGCAGTACAGCCAGACAAATGCATTGAAACATTCAATTTCCAAAAGCAAGACAATATCCCATAGAAGTTCCTAAAAGTTTGTACTTTATTACTAAGGTACATCTCCAAGGCATAGTCAGAGAGGCCACCAGACTCTTCTCCCTGCCCCACCTCCTCTGCTGTGAAATGTCCCCTGAGGCAGAGCAGGACTGTGCCCAGCTGTCCTTCCCCATGGGAGGAAGTTACCACACAGCAAACATTTTAGAAGCATGAAGCTTGTGAAAACAGAGTAGAAAGTAATGGATTATTTTACAATATTAAAGCAAATGTGTCAACAATGTAACTAAATTCATCTAGAAGAGAAGACAGGGTCTTGGAATACAAATTCCAAGTTTCCTTGAAGAAAGGAGACAAATCTGGAAATACATCCCTCAGAAAATTCTGCTTTGGACCTCCTAGTTCAACAAGAGGTAAGAATAAGTCTCCCTTCTTCTTTGACCCTGCCAAGGGCTCAGCCTACAGAACTCCTGGGGAGGGTCCCCACGTGCTTCAGGTTCACAGCTTCCTCAGAGAGGAACCTCTGTTCCAGAGGGGCACTTAACACTTCAAACACACCATAAGGACTGGATTGACCATAGGACCATGTGTCTGGTGCCATATGATTTGTAAAAGTAAAGCCACAGAGCATAGCCATTACAGCTCTTCCAAACAGTGCATTTCAAACACTGAGAACACTGCTCACACTCCAGCTCTGGCTGATGCAAGACACAGCAAGTACGTTAAGAATGAGTGAGTTTCTGTATCAGCTTGCCTTAGTAGCGAGTGTGTTTGTGTTGAAATAAAGTATGTCTACAACTGAAAGATACTTCTCTCTAATAATATCACTGATATTACCTCCATGATAGTGTAAAACACCCCCAACCCTAATTAAAGAAAACAAAACCCTATTTTCATCCATTGCACAAGAAGCTATGTTAATCACTAGCATGACAAAGCCCTGACCTGGGGCTCAGTCCCTACCTCTTACCACAACAGGCATTTGAAGAGGTTTTATGCTTAATAAAGGAATAGCAGGCAAGGGACAGCACTGCTTTCATACTCCTCTCCACTTCTACCCTTATGAAACAGTTCAGTTGCTTTCTTGACTCCGTTTTTCAGACTCTTCATTATTTTCCCACCTCCCGTCTTAATTTTAATCAGCAAAAACTAGATAATCACAGAACAAAAAGAACAGTTTCCTGGGAATCCATTCATCCATCTGCTCCAAATCTGGTGACATGTCACTAAACTGTCATTAAAATAATTGCTTCTAATACTAGGTTATACATGACTCCTCAATCAAAGATTACAGCAACTTGTATAAAATACACTGCTATATTGTAGGAACAAAGCATTGCTTCTCAAACAATTCCTTTACTACTTATGATGTACAAATTCCACAAATAATGCAAATTTAAGGGATAGAACCCTCCCAGAGTGTTTTAAACAGCACATTTCTTAAAGAAGGGGATTATGGGTCTACTACTGATCTTATCCCATGGTATCACCAAGCACAAATGGCATTCACAGCCCTTTTTTACACAGCCATCCTTGAAGAAACAGGTTCTGCCAATAGAATTAAACTTCTATAATCATAGAACGGTTTGGGTCAGAATAGACCTTTAAAGAAGGTCTAGGGCATCACTGAGGAGATGCCAAATTCCCATATCATGAGGGATGCCATCTAATCCCAGACTTAGTCACTTAATACCAGTTCATACCAAGCTTTGAAGCAGAAACAACACAGAGATATTACTTCTCACAACCAACTTCCCAAGATTTTCTTCAAGTTCTGCATCTAGGCTTTCATAAATAAGCCTATAACAAAATGGAACACGAAGCCAAGGTCATACCAGCACCATTAAAGGACAGCAACACGACTTTCTAATATCAGCTTTCATGCTGCAAAACACTGTTCTGCTGGCCTGAAAAAAATACAAATCTATATATGCAGATTGCTTTTAACATCCCTAGTTAACTGCTGCTTCGAATGAGAGATGCCTAGAATATTCACTAACACAATAATTTCCTGTACTTATGGGCAAGAGTGGTGACAGGATCAGAAGAAATTAACCACTGCAGTAACTATTGCAGAGCTTATCAGAATACAAAAAAAAAAAAATTAAAAAAAATATAAAGAAATATCCCAGCCAAGAGAGAATGCAGTCTGTGAATGCATCATAACACAGAAGCTGGTAACTCCATGCATGGTGTCTTCCACTCTTTGTGTCTGGGTTGCTGCAGGTGCAGTCTCAGCTCTGCATATTCAGGGTCATTTCTGCACTGACCATGCAGCAATCAGTGAAAGTCACCTGAAAATGCAGCACTTGGTATGGTCCTAACTCTGGGAACTTGAGGATTTTCTCTGATTTGGCTTCTCAAATGACAGGAAGAAAGCTGGGGACCACTGAAGGGAGGAGGTTTGAGTATCCTCCATCTCTTCCCCACTTACACTAACAATGCCAATGCCATCTAGTGTTCAACATACTGTGATGAAAAAAGTGGGCAAAGTTATGCAAATACTGTGAGCCGTGAAACCTGAAAAATGAAACTTTTTCACTGGATACCTTATGCCTCTCATCATAAAGAGCATAAGAGCAATTTATACTGGAAATGCTGATTTTCAGTACCTGGAAATGTTCCCACACTTCCTTCTCTATAGATTCAGCAAAAAGTGGTATTTTACATCTGCCTCTGCATCCTTCTCTTTCTAGGCATGGCAGGGGGGAAAAAAAGCAATAATGGGCAAATCTTGCACCCAGCTCTGTGAATGGCAAAAAAATCCCCAAGAGATTAAATAGATTAACAGCAATATTCAAATTTAGTAAATGTGTACCTTTGCAAGACCAGAGCAATTGTGAGCTGGATTTTCAACAAAACTAGGCAATAAGTAGACTCTATTCAATGACATACATGCAGCCAACAGCATCCATAATGTGACAATACAGGGCATTTAAAAAAGGCAAGAGATAGAAATTTTGTAAGTATAAACACACATAACAACACACAAAGTCTTTTAGCTAGGGAACAAGGAGGTAAGTATCATCATCAGTATTTAATGTGCTTTATAATGCCTTTTGTTCAAGTTTGATATCACTTTCAGGGTATGGGAGATTTATCATTTTGCTTCTCCAAAGCTTGTCCAAAGCTGGTTATGTCTGGTAATGTGGTAAAAACAAACTTTGTTAAAAGACTGCTTACCAGAACTTACCTTACTTTCTTTTCTGAAACCAGAAGTAGCTGACATTTACAACAAAAAATTGATGAATAACAGCTATGACAGAAGTGTTTATATCTGCATAAAACCTATTCAACCTAATTTTCCCAGAAAATATGATAGCAAATTGAAAAAAAATACCCAGAAAAAAACTGGTCAAGGCATTTTTGAAAAATGCTGAACTTGTTAATGTAATACAGCACATATCACTGTACTCTTTAAAGAGAATGAAAATTCACCATTGCTTCAGTAAAGGCCCCGTGTTCTCTGTACATTCTGAGATTTTGGAAGCACACAGCTCCAGCCTCAGTTTGGTCCTACCCAGCTCAATCCCTCTCTTCAGAAGCTCCTGGCTTTCAGGTCTTCCTAACTTTTCTTGCACATGAACTTTTTACTTCATACACACACATGCCTGTGTGCTAACCCACCCAGCTGGTCATGTTTGGAGCAATGCATCATAAGAGCTATGGCACCTTAACGATGTATTCCATTAATACATCATCAAAGCCATGACACTCTTATGATATATTAGTCTAATACATCATAGCAGGGCTGTATCTCGGACAATGTATTACTCCAAAACATAGCAACAGCCAGAAAGCTCTCAATAGAAGTTTTGGGGGGTTTTCAGCTTATATACGTTGTATGAGTTTGGGTGGGGTTTTTCATTGTTTGGGGGCAGGGGGGTTGTTTGTTACTTTCTTCCTTTTTTAATTTCTCAGAAATAAGGGTTCGCTAGGGACAGAAGGTCATAACATAAATATTGATATAGCTAAGAATCTATTTCACAGTCCACTACCTAATACACACAGTGCTGGGGCATCACCCTTCTGCAGTCACACCCAAACACTGCAAACAACGAGCTCCTCCTCAAAGCCACCAGCAATGGCTCTGTAAAATGAAGGGTTTCTTACAGACAACATCACTCAAAAAAGGTCTTGCCAGAAAAGGGATGGAATTAATTTTAAAAGAATTCACTATGCTCATGTTTGCAGTGATGTATCAAAAAGTCCACCAAAACAGTGAGGTGTGCACTGATCACTGACACACCTGGCACTACCCACCAATCTCCCTCCTCAGCTGGCAACCTGGAGAAACTTCACAAAATGAAAATGTCATCGTTTTTGTTACTCATTTCATGACATAGAACATAGACCATACTAGTGATGTATGTGTTATATTAATAAGAGACTATTTACAGAAAGATGGGGGGGAAACCTCTTAAAAAGAGAGGAATTCCACCCTGTTTCAAATCCCTTTAAAAAAACCCTTAAACTGATCATCTTTATTGTGCATTTCCAAGAGATTTAGAGGCTTTAGTCAGTGCAGACGGTAACACCAATCACCTGACAATACAGGTAATATTGGTACAGATAATGCACTCTCTAATTTCTCTGATATAATACAATTGCATTTCACTGTTCACACAGAATAAGTAGGTCTGGTCTTGCTGTTCATCTGCATGATTGCCAAAATTACACCAAAACCAGTATGATCAGTGAGTTTCTATATCTACAAAATAAAGCAGGTTATGACGCCATGCATGTTTTGGGAAGGGATATTTTGCAAAAGTTCAGGGTCAAAACCAGCCTACACACTGGAACATAACAGAAGAGAAAGTACAAAAATTTAAAACAAAGTGCCTGCAGCAAAATCAAGACAGAAAGGAGAGAACAGAGTTATAACCTCAAAAGCAAACAGAAAAAGTAAAAAAGAGAGAGAGAGAGAGAAGAAAAAAATCCTCACAAATAAACTGAATAAAAGCAAGAAGGAAGTGCCTTCCTCAAAAACCTTTCAAAAAACTGTACCCAAGCAACATCCACAGAGATAAACTTCAGTCCCTGTGATTCTGCTGTTGTCACTCCTCTAGCATAAAAGAAAGCAGAAACCAGAATGTGGATAGGGGCTCTCAGACACATCAGTAACACTGAATGGTGCACCTGAACCTCCCTCTTTCACAGTCTTACAATCTTTCAGGTGTTTTGTTATTTGCTTGTCTCTGTTTTGAGGGACAAGCAAGGTTTTTCTCCCTCTCTCCTAACAGACTTTGCAAGGCATGGAGATGTCACAGGAGGCAGCAGAGCAGATGACCAAGAGCACTTGTCACCCAAGCTCAGAGCCTCGTGACAGAAGGGAATTCTGCACACAGGTTGCTTGAGGAAAGGTGCCCATCACTTCAGACTACTGCCCCAAACCCCAACAAACCATGAAAATTACAGGGTAAAAGGGAAATAAAAATTAATGACAGTTACTTAGTTGTTTTTTGGGAATACAGAGCCTAACACACTTAGGTGAAGGCTTAAAAGCTTCAACCAAAAATATTTTTATGGCCAAAATGTAAATCTTTTCTCCTAGTATTTATTCGTACATTTTTCAATTATTTCACTTAAAGTACATCAAAGACAATTATTGCCAAAAACAATAGTAAGATAGAAATCCTTCAGCTTCATCCCCTTTCCTCAGCCCCATGCTCCTCCTTTTCTGGCACCAGAAAAGTTAGCTTAGACACCAGCCCTCTGCATTCAAAGCACTGCCCATTTCCTCACGGCACAGCTCTTCCCATAGAGGAAACCAGCATACATTTCATTTTAAAGCACTTGGCTGAAGTTCCCTTGAGCATCCCCACAGCTGAGGCCAGACCCATCCTCAGGGAGCTTCCCCCCAGCTGCTCAACACCGTGGCATGTCCAAGGCAGCACATTTGTCCCACTAGAGGAGACCCAGCCTGTTCCTCCACACCCACTGCCCTCCATGCCCCTGTAGCTCCTGCCCTGACACAGCACACAGCTCACTGCTCCTCCACAGCTCGCCGTGGTTATTCCCACAGCCCCCGTGACAATAAGAAAATGCAGAGGCCTCTGACAGAAATCCACGTTTAAAGTTTCCTGAGCACTTGAAGTTAACTTCAGTTCTGGTATCATTTATACATAAACAAGCCAATTTTATGAATGTCAACTTGTTTTTATGGAGTTATCACTAAGATTCCCTACATTACTGTTTTTCAATGGTCTAATGCAAACTGCAAGAAACATTGTTTTCCCTGCCTAGCACACCACATTTCTTACTATTCACACGCAGGGTAAAGTACAGCATTACTAAGCTACAGTTAAGTTACTTTCTATTAAATTATACTTGTGCTCATTCTAATAATTTACAGGCAAATGTGAGTCTGGATTCAATTTTCATTTCCCTTCATTTGAATCCATTAATATTATTTGATTTCTTTTCTACACAGCATTCTATGTTTTCCCACAGTGCTGAATCCTTCAGAAGCATAAAACATAAGTAGTCAATACATTACTGGAAGGGAGGGGAATAAATGCTACTCCCAAACAGTTTCACATAAATACAGTCTTTTTTCCTAGTAGGTCCAAAAAATATTTCACCTGGGTGAATCCTGTTTCCAGCTAAGGCAGGGGGACACAAGACACACAAAACTTATCCAATTTGAGTGTCTTTCAGGAACATTTCAGAGTAATTTGGGCATTGCAGAACAGAAATGGAAAACAAACTCCCTTCTGTATCCTACCTTGTCCAGCACTCAGCATAAATCACAAGACTTGGTGGCCCATAGGACCCTGCCCTTCCAGCTACACCTGAGGGCAGAGCTGCAGCAAAGGCAGGAGGCTGCAGTCCAGACTTGTGCCATCCACCCACCAGTGGGCAACCAAGTCCTGTCCTCCACACCCTCTACCTGGGTCCCTCCCCAGCTCAGAAGATGTTTTTCCTTAGTGAGCCACCTTGGCTAAAAGATCACTTCTCCACTCACCTTTGAAACCTGCTAACCATCTGCAGGTCCCAATCTTGCTATAAACACTTTCTATCAGAATAAATATTAATGGCAACATACTCAAGACCAATTTGCATGAAGGAAACATGGAACAGATCAGATGCTGAGCTACTAACAAATTACTGTGTCTTAGGAGGAACAGAATCTGTGCAAAGATCTTGAGCCTGACATATATACTGGAAAAATTAAAATTATATGAAAACATATTTTAATTATAAGATACTTTAATTATAAGATACTGACCAGAAAATATAAACACCTAAGTGACTGCTGGACTGCCTTTCTGAAGGCACTGACAGGAAAGGTTATAGAGAAAATAACCAATTGAACTTGAAGAACTATAATTCAAAAAAGAATATCCCCCTCCCTTAAACAGATTGTATAGTACACAGAACCCACACATTTAATAGATGAACAGAAGGATTTCTTTAGTCTTTAGAATAAAAGATGACCTATAAAGAAAACCTAAACATTAACCCAAGCACAGAAATAAGTTCTGTACATCAAGGGTGAGTGCAGAAATAACCTCTGGAAAAGAAGGGATTTATAGCTCCTGCAGAATCCTCCCCCCAGTTTTGGGTTCATACTTGACACTTTGAGTGCATCACACTGGAACACAGCCGCTGCACAGAGGCAGAGCATAAAGCAAAGAGGAAATTGCCTGGTTTTTCATCTGTAGGACAGCAATGAAGATGATAATAGAGAGGAACCTTTAAAAACTATGTGCCATACCAGAAAATGCACAATTCTTACTAGTGACCCTCTGGGACTTCCAGTACATTAAGGAATATTCAGGTGTCTTTGGTGTCAATAGCAAACACTGAACTAGCCAAAGGACTTTATTGGAGCTGTAAAAAAATGCTTTCCAGAGGGTTTTGGATTCATGCACTGAATTCTCCCCTCTTACACTGCCCAGCTAGCAAGGGAACAAGGCTCATTTTTCAGTGTCATAGATCCACATGAATGTTAGCATTCTTGGTTATCTTTAATAGATACTTGCACCATGCCACAAAACCTGTGGCCAAAACTTACTAATATTCCTAACAAGTTATATTTTGTGATTTTGAATTTTAAAGAAAATTCTACACCTTTTCATGAAACCATTTATATGGCACATATGACACAAAAATATCAGCTAGTGATAAGAAGAATTTTACCATACCCTATGAGACCTCATCTGACAATGCTGACCTGAGGACTACATTAAACATGGTGCCTTATTTGTAATAAATTCTCTTCTTAGTGCATTTGGGAGGAACACAGCACACACTAGAGGTGTGGGTCCAGGACCCACACCTACACCACTGTGCCAAGGTACAGGAGGTGCTTCCCTCAAAGGAGCTGTGCCCACCCTAAAGGCAGCCCCTCTTCAGTGGGAATAGCCACTGTACATACAATAAACATCCTGTTCCTCTGCAGTCTGCACACTCAAGGAACAAAGTTAAGCCATAAAAAGGTTTTGCTGCTCATGAAAGATTCATGTCCTGAGGGATGACACACCAGACTGATGTGGTCAGAACACGACTCTGGCCTGTGGCCACAAGCCCAGCAGCAGCAATGGGCCCTGCAAGGCTTCCCCCACCATAGTCACAGGCCCAGGCCAGCACAGAAAAGGGGATGGGGCTGGGGGAAAATCCCCAAGCTCCTAGAGAAGCTAAGGAGGTTTTTTGCATGGGTGTTTTCTGTACTGTAAGCTCAAAGGACTTCTGTAACTGATGTAGCACTGGCTCTGCGTTTTGTCCAAGACTGCAAACAGCTCAAGGAACTTACCTGACAATTCTGCCCAGACTTGATTAAAAATTGTAACACGACTGGAACCTCCCCTGATTTCAATGGATTCATGCAATATTAGTCAACTATTTCAGTGAGCTCACATATAAATCTGAGGTTTTCTTTTTGGGAAGCAATTAAAGCATTTTTCCAAGATCCATTTCCTACTAAAACAGTTATGAGCAAATCACCTGTAAACAAATACAAAACATAAACAAGAAGAGCCATGCAATGTTATAAATCTTATAATCTGAAGCACAATATTCAAAATAATTAACCAAAAAGTTTCAAGTCCTTGTCATCGTCCACATAATTCAAAACTTATTTATGCATGTATTTATCCTCCATGTAATTCAATGTGTACCTGGTGCCAGCTCTCCCCACTGTCTTGTTCAGATCACCACAGGAATTTATAACAAACTTTGCAATGCTTTTGACCTGTATCAGCTTATTAAACTTTTATGAAAAATCAATGGAGTTCAATCATGTTATGAGCTGCTCTCCACACAAATGTCAGTGGCAAATAGAGAAGTCTATTAATCCCAAAGTCTAGAGAGAAGATGTTGAATTGGATACAAGTCTCCATTCAGATTAACTTACAAATGAAAATTTAAGAGAATAAAAGATATATAACATTGGAGAAAAAGAGGAGACCGAGAATTTGGAATCAGTGTTTTTGAAGGAGAGCTAAGTTACATAAATGAAATAAAGTAATTGCATTAGAAGAGGTTTCAAATAGCCACCCTAATGAAGTGCATTTTAATTCAAGAGGAAATAGGCAACTTAGTTAAATCACCAGATCACTGGAAGGATGGGGGAAGGAGATGAAAGCATACTTTCCCCTTTTCTTTGTCCCTAAGGTAATGCTAAACTGCACAAGCAGGGGACATGTTTGTGCCCTTGTCTGGGCTGGTTCAGTCCAAGGACAGTGCTCTCCTGGCATACCGTGCTTGGGAAGAGGAATCCGGGCACCTCAGGAAAAACTCTTCAAGAGTGAGACACCTCGCACATTGAGGGTAGGAGGAACACACATGTCCAGACAGCCTGGCATCACCTGTGCCTGCCTGGGGAGCCCCATAAACACCAGCACCTGCAGGGCTATGACAAAAATTAACTAATAAACAGAATGCCTCTCCAAAACCTATCACCCCTTAACTTGGACTCTGGACTGCAAGGCTACCATTGCTGACTTGCTGCTTTTTCTCCCTGCAGTTTGGGCACACAGACAGACTAGTAGTTCAACTCCATGTTTCAGTGCAGACACTGAAATAAATAACTAAGAGCCAAATTCTGCAGAACCTCTCCTGCGGAAGTTCCAATTTTTAAGCTCCAGTATACTGAATACCCAGTGCACAACACAAAAAGCTTTACCAGAAAAGATGCTGTCTCTTGTTTGTTCTATTTCTTTATTTTTCTTACCTATTGTTTTGTTTTTAATTTCCGTGAGTAAGCAGTATTGGTATCCTGCTGGCTTCCTGCTTAGCCACAGGAGAAGGAAGGGGAATTTTTGCAATAATTTAAAAATACACTGAAAGTATGAAAAGGTTAAGAATTCTGAAGAAAAAATAAACTAAACAAAAGCAAAGCAACCTGGAAAAATTAGCCTTTATCAAATGATCAGAGCAGATGAGACTTCTACAAAGAAGAGGCTGTCAAAACTGTGTCCTTAGTAAAAATATGACTGCAACATTTTAAAATAAAGCTGTGAACATACCTTGTTTTGTTTGTCTTAGTTTTATTTGGTTGGTTTTTGAAGTAAAATTGAGTGGTCTCCAGCAAGCCATCCCAAGGTGCATAAAAGTGAGATTACTATTCATGTTTCTCATAATGCAATATTCTACTGCAAATGGAAGAGAAATCTTTGTGCTTATCACCTTGCCAAATCCACAGGCTGCTTATGCCAGCCAATTTTTTTCCCAGAAAGAGGCAGCCAAAATGCTTCCTGTAGGCAAAAATTAATTGTGTTCTAAGCAAAAGAAAAAAAATAGTGCAAAATAAAAGAGAAAAACAAATACCATATTTTAATACAATTTTCGAAGATTTAAGTATTTCACAACACTGCTTTCACCTCCAAAATAAAGGAAAGCATTACGCTCAGATTTATATTAATTTGATTAACTAAAACATCTGGAAAGCCTGTTTGCATGCCTTCTGCATTTAATTAGAGCCCAAGACCTTTCCTGCTGCAAACATACCTTAGCAAAGACCTGCAGGTTTACTCAGCTAGAGTGGACAGGGGTCAATAGGCCAGCTTTGACCAGCAGCAAGTCTGAAACTCAGGAGCTTTATCCAGAGCAGCACAGTTTTGTTACATTATTCTGCAGTCATGTATTTTTTACCTTGGCTGCCTCCACTGTAGGAAACGAAGTCACACTACAATATATTGCAAAAGGAACTGGTAGCAGAGCTTAGTCTTTAACAAAGGTTGAGTTCATGCTGTTGCTGCATCCTCTGAAGGGAATGCTGTTTTGCTGTCTTCAGCCTTGATTACTGTGGGGAAAAGCCCTAAATGGGGTATTCTTTTGGCTTGATAGACAAAACATGTGTGCTGATACATCCCACAATGTGAACATGGTCACCAAGGGAATTGCTGCTTAACCCTTCTAAAGTTAACTTGGGTACTGTAGGGTGTTTTCATGATCTTACAGGTACTTATAACACAATTGAGGAAAAGCATTTTAAATGCTATTTTCTGCAATTTAGATCAGGTACATCTATAATGTAAGAAGCAAACAATAAGTGATGATAAAAATAAAAAAAGATAGTCAAACAATACTGACATTATTCAAGATATAAATATTATCATCAGCTGTTATTTAAGAAAATTTATCAAGACAACAGGGAATGTCTGGAAGAGCCTCTGACCACCCTTTTGACTTCAAACAACATAGGAAACAAACTTGATTGCACTTAATGATTAGTTTAACAGCTATTAAAACCAAATTTCTAAACCTCAGCTCTACTCTATCATTAAATATAATCAAGCTTTTGGAGAAAAGGAATTCATTCAGCTGTGCATATGAAAGATTTTTTTGTGTAAAGACTTTTCCAAAGCTGGCTTGTGGATTGGAATGGTTTGTATGGGGTTTTTTTGTTTGCCTTGGGTTTCCTTTTTGTGGGGAGAGGGGGAGATTTGGATGGGCACAAAGTTCAGAATGAAGATTTGAGGTGTGAATCTTTGGTACTGAAGTTTCTAGGACGAGTGGCTGAGCCCACCTCAAATCGAGGAGTGGAAACACCAAGGAATTAAGATGTCTCAAAGACACCATAATTACACAAATCAGTGCATAAAGTTGCTTAGTTTTAGTCTCCTAAAATGGGAAAAATGAGATTTTTGTGCCTCATAGTGGTATCACTAAATTAAAACCCATTAATCCTTGGAAAGTATTTGGATACTATACCAACAGAAACCATATTACTAAACATAGGTAGCCCTACCAAGTTTAACAGAGTTATGCACAAACTAGAGAAAAGTGATCAAAGGGAGAAATTCTTCGTTTTCATTACAGCTGCTATTTTTGCCATTCTTTATCAGTATGTCACAGGTTATATTATTTGATAGTGTAAAGGACCAAAAGGGCCATTAACTTTGAAATGAGGCCAATTGATTCCAGCTGAAGATCATGTTCTGCTTCTAGTGAGTACAGTGAAAATATGGCTCCTCCTAATTCTGTCAAATTTCCAGAAAAGCTGCAAAATGCTCTCTTTTCCTTGCAATTATGCTGGTTCAACAGACTATGACTTTTTATAACAAACTCACCTTGCTCATGCCATTTATTAATTCTATATTATATATTATTTGTTTTTATCATTATTTTATTGCAAAGTTCATTGTTAAACTAGTAAAATTCCTTCCAGCTTCAATATGGTCCTTTTATATCAATCAGTGTAGCATGTGTTAAAGATCTAACTTCTAGCTACAGTGAAGCAACAAAAGAGGTGGAGGGAGGAATGTGCAGTTCATTGTCATTTTATCAAATAGCATCCACATTTGCTTGGAAATAAAGCAATAATTAGCAATCTCCTTCCTCAGTAACTGCCCTTCTTTAGCTTTTAAGCAAGGCATACAGGCCATTAACAAAAGCTCTTCGGTATCTATCAAGAAAGCTCATTAAATTTAGTAAAACTTTACCTTTAAAGAAAAGCATGACTTAGCCAATGCAGAACAACTCTGACAGCCCCAAACTTGCTATAATCAAATTTTTTTCTCATTGTACTCCAATTTAAAGGGTAAGGACAAAGCACCATGAACTGTCAGATGTCTTCTGTTTTCAGTCCACTTTCTTGGATGAGAGAATTAAAAAAAAAAAAAAAAAAGAAGATGACCACTTAGGAGCTATGCTGCTGAACAATAAAAAATTTTTACAGTCTCTGTCAATGGAGAAACTTCATAAACATAACAAGCCAATTGCTTTTCTAAGACTGTCACTTTATGCTGAAACATGTTTAATCTTATGACAGATGGAAAAATGGAAATGTGTAATATACAAGAAGCTTATTTTTAAATTACTAGACCAGGCTTCAATTGCTGATAACCTCAGGTCAGATATACAATAGGCCAGGCCTCTGTGAAGCAGAGTAAACTTGGCATGAGTTCTCTACATTTAGGCTGATCAGATTTTGTTTTGCAAAGGTCATTTAATTAGTAGTATCAGTAACTCTTACTACCTTAACATTATCTTCCTTTAGCTAATGATACCGTCTTGCATGTGTTAAATAAAACAGGAATTAACAAAATTCCAATGGCTTACTTAAATGATAAATAACAAACCATTTTAAGGAAGAAATCTCCTAGGGAGTGCGGAAAAACCTGCAGCTGAAGGCAAGCGAGTCAGGATGTGTAACTCTGCACAGGCATAAACAGGAAACGGAGCAGCTTGCGTTTGGATTGACAATCTGGCTCCAAAGGGCTCATCTACACCGGGCACAGAGCTTGACCCCTGGCAAACATCAAAACCATGCCTTTGGAAGAGCTTTCTGTCCCAATACCTCTCAGGGTTCCCTTACAGAAAGCAAAATATTTCTTTCTCTATCATTCTGCATGGTCAGGAAAGGTCTTGCTTAGAGAAATACTGATGATTAATGATGTCATCTTCATTGTAAAACATTTCCTTATGCATCCACTTCCTACAGTTTTGGCAATAAACTCCCTGGGATGGAAATTAATTAATCTCTGGAAATCAGAGATTAATCATTTTGTAATGCAGAATAATATTCGGTTCTTTTATTGTCATGTTCCAACATACCATCGGAACTAGCTTGACTTTCCAGAAAAGAAATCTTAAATGCTATGCCTTCAGTTCCACTAGGATTTAACCCTACTTCTTCTGCATATTTTCTGATGCACTGACCCCATACAAACGGAACACTGTGCAACCTCATTATGCAAAACCTTTACCCTGGTGTTTCCAGAGCGTGTGTCCTGCACACAAAGCTCACTGTAATGGCAGGAGCTGATGTCTGTGCAGAGAGTGCTGTTTACCTACCAGGACAGGAAAATGACCAAAACCCCTCAGGACAATAAGGTGAATCACAGACCTTTCATGACAGAGAGATGTATCAGGTCCTTTCCACTGCATTCCAGATAATCATGTCTGTAAAGAGTCACTTCTCTGGAAACAACATGAGCATTGTGGAACTTAAAGGAAATTCAGTAACAGCAGTAACTTTCTTCCTAAGGATGCTAGCCAAGACAAGGATTTGGTCTTTGTACAACAGAGTATGGAAAGGAGATCTAGCTATGCAACAAAACAATAATGAGAGGAACATGAAAAACAGGGGAGTTTGTTCTGGTTCTCTGCAACACTTTGAAGAGTGTGGGGGAAAATCCTACAAACAGGATTTTCAAATAAATAGCCTAAAGTTAAATATTTAATAAAGCTCAGAGTGAAATGGAACTAACTTTAAAAAGTTTTGCAAATCAAATTTGAATCTGGCAATCTCATGTTCAAAGCTTCTGAGAACATGAATTAGTCTTGTATCAGCTAGAACACCAGGCAAATGCACTATTTGCCACATCCCCTTTGTAACTAATAATGAAAACAGATAGTAAAATGTAATGTTTTTTACTTACACTATAGTCACATGCTGTTCTCAGAAAGGAAAATACTTCTGTAACACATTACATTCTATTAGAAGCACCTGTTTTGTAAGATTTTTTAAAAACCAAGAAAGATTCAGACAGTTTCAATTGTTTATTCATACATTTACATCTTCAAAAATCTTTTTCAAACTATAAACATCTTAGAAAGAATACTGTTAGCATAGCCCATTCAGACCTTCAGAACATGTTTGCAGCAGCCCTATAATGGTGCTGCAGAGCTCTATTTATTTAAAAACCATCAAGTGTGATTTCTCTCTCAGAAGAAATAAGTATATTTTTGTCCATTTAGTGAAGATTAGTCCTACAACTAACATGCAGGTGAATGATGTATGCTGGGATAAAAACCACAGATTTAATAAACAGGTAGTGAATGCCATTAGAGTCTTGTGGTCCAAAAATGTTTTTCAGATTCCTTTTCTTCTATTTTATTATTTTTAGCATGGTGACCAGTAATAGTTGGATGTACAGGGTACAAATCAAAGAAAAAGTACTTACCTGGAAAGGCTAGGGATTGAATTTGTTCTTCTCTAATCCTTAATCTGGTACTTGTGGGGAGGAGGGAAGGCTAGTCAGTTTTCATTTTAAAATTAATTGAAAAAACAGTTGTTTTTTATTTTGCAAACAAGTACTCTGCAGATGGGTAACAGCTTGCATGTGATCTTTCACTCGTATATTTCAAAGAATATTGTATTTCTCAATTCTTTAAATTACTGCAATTAAGGGATAATTTTAGTACTTTAAGCACTTTTTGGTCATTTTTTTCAAGAACGGTCTCTTATTAATCAGAAATCACACTTGCAAAATACAGCACTGTTTTGGAATGACTTCCTCATTCACAGTCTCCCTAAGAATTTTATTGCAGCCTCATGAAAAACAATAGACTGAGCTAAGCTTGTGTCCCACCAATTAATTTATTTCAGCAAGTAGAAGGCAGGGATGTGGACTTCCAGTAAAGCGGACACCAGGAACAAGGGTCAGAGGAAGGAGGTATAAAATGTCCGTTTGTCACCTCCACGTGTTAATCACCCACAGGACAGCAGGAGATGCCTCGGAGTGTTGCAGGGATGAGAGCGAAGCACACCCCGCACCAGCACCTCCATCAGCTGCCCAGGGAGCAGTGGGGACAGCAGTGACACAGCCCAGCCTGGCAGCCACCAGCTGTGAGCCCGACAGGCACAGCACGGGTGGCACAGGCATGTGCAGGGGACAGGCGCTGCAAGGAGCTACTGGGGGAAAAGCAAGGGGAAATTGGATGGGACAATCAATTACAATATTTGAAAGCGTGCGATTAGCATACAATGACCAATTTCCTATTTAAAAGGGAAAAAAAAGTTCAGCGGCATGTATTTAAGGCATATTCAGAATGTTATTTTAACACATAAGCAACAATAGTTTAGAAATCCCTGCTCTGAACTGAGGATGGAACTAAGCACCCCAGTAGTGACACAATATAAACTTCAGCACATGAAATACTGGAAGTTGATGTAAACAGCTTTTAATAGCAGTGAACATTTGTTGGCTTTGTTTAGACCATCTGGATGTTCCATTGTGTTCAGTGCAGCACCGACTGCCGTGGGGTGACAGTTGATATATGTTAAGTACAAGCAAAGTGTCTCAGCCACTCCAGGGACCCCGAGCAGAACTTTGCAGGGTTTGTGGAATACGCTGTCAGCCCGCAGTGCACTCGCCTGCATCCTTAATGGCTCGGGGCCAAAGTCCTCTGGCTTTTTTTTTTTTTTTTTTTTTTTTTTTTTTTTAATCAAAGCAAGGTTTTGCTTTTACTGTTTGAAAGGTTAGGAAAACTATGCCAAAGTTCTTCCAGGCAGCTTGGAGAGCACCAGCTGGCAGGAACGATTTTCAATATGGAGCAAAGAATAAAGAGAACCACTAATCCTGAGAGATTCCAGGTTTCACTCATTTTGCATGCAATGTGGCTAACAGCCATGGGAATGCCACAAAAGAAAAAAATTACTTATAAAGGCACTGATGTAATTTTTCTGAAGAAAAGATAGGAAATCAACAATTAGAAGCATGGAGATTTTCCCATGCCTATCCAATAATATACTACATTATATGCTGCCTACGTTTTGGATAGTTTGTAATCAAAGCTGGATTTCAGGTACTCTGGCCATTTCACATTTAATCACTGATTGTGATGAAATTGTGATTGCAAAATGCTTTGACTCCTGAAAACTATGTGAAGTAGAAATTATTTTTTTATTATTACTAGTATTACCACTGTTCTGCATCTTTACATTAAAGACCCCTTCAGTTTTATACAACTAATACTTTTGAAAAGCAGAAAAGGCAGGAATCTGAAAGCTTATTTGGATGCATTCACATACCAAAAAGGTATTTTCAAATCTTGGGTTAAAAAATTGAAAGTGTTGCACTCAGCCTTTTCTTATGGTACTGATCATATAGTGCAGGACTGGTTTTCCACCTGTGGAAGTCTTATTTACTAAATCACGTGAGACATTTGGAATACCAGTTAAAATATAATTTGATTTTTAAATCTCAAATCAACAAGCACAAACGTATTGAAAAATATGAGAAAAAACCCACCCTAAATGCTCACAGAATTTGATCTTTGCTTCTTTTCTCTTACACTTAAACTGTTACTTTATGTCATCTTTTTTGTCACTGGCTTTTTCTTGCAAAGTTTAGCTGTTTGAGTCTTGCAAGCTGCAGCAGTACCCTGTTTATCCACCAGAAAGGTAGCACACAAGCAGCAACACTGCCAGGTTTCTACATTATACCTCAGCTCTGACAGGGGCTGAGAGCACAGATTAGTTCCCATTCTGCTTTAACAGCCTTCTGGAGGCTATTCCAAAGGCTACCAAGCAACACTGGCTGTTAGAGGTGCCCATGTTAAACCATCCTGCAAGGATTAATCTTGTTTCAGACACTTTAAAGCTACCAAACAAATACTATGTGCATGGCAATTTCTGTCACTCTGCAAATAACATCCTCCTCCCTTTCAGTCTAACCCAAAGATATCGTAGTGTTAGGAATAGAAATACTTTCTTCTATAAAGATTACTGAGAAACCCTCCAAATTATATTTGAAATCTACAGAAAATTGTCCTGCAAATTTTATGTACTTGCATTAATGTCATCCTTTTCAAATGTAACGAAAAGAAGCAATGATGTGAATGAACTCAGCAAGTAATAGAGCCATTATTTAAAGAATGCTTTACAGAAATATTTTATTCAAAAATATCCACATCTTCCAGAATCAGGTCAAAAATATACATGATCTGCATTCTGCATTCAAGCTCAAAAATATTATCAAATTACAGCATTCAAATATAGACCACTACTGCTGCAAAGGAGTCACTACAGCTGGAGTCAGTAATATCCAGCTCATTTATATTGCTCACCTAAATCAACGGGACAACTCGACTCATCCAGCTGGATTTCTGCTAGAAGACAACAGTACACCACGTTTCCAATGTGTAGGTAACTTCTGAGCCTTCTCTTCCATTCTTGCAATGTGCTAGCTTTTGTAATATTACAATAACATAGGAGTGCCTGTTTTCAGTATTATTTTCATTTTGGGCAGATTTTCAAAAGCATAATGTACAGCTAATTATTAAGAAATGACTGTCTCTTTGTGATTTGAATTTACAGTTATGCTAAGACTTCAGATAATTTTATTAACATTTAAAAAGTGCTGCAATACTAAGAACTGCAATTGCAAAACAGTAAGTTTTTTCGAATTTCCAGAAAGACAGGCACAGAGAAGGCAACTTAGTCAAAGGGTATGTGATATCTACCTGGCTCCCTTCCACAAAAAAACACCTGTCCCAGACACTGCTTGTGCACTACCTTTTTCCAAGTATTATCTCAAGTTATTATCTCTTTTTTTTCATATCCCTGCTTTTTTCAGTTTAAATCCTCTAAGGCCCAAACTGACAGTTCAATAAGACCTGGCCTAAGGAACAAACACATCACACAAGCTTCCAGTTAGTGACAACTGCAACTCACCTGTGATGTTAATGGCAGCTATTTATTTACAGGCCAAGAAGTTTATGATCTGCCCATTTCCCTCTGTTGTTCCAAACAAATATCCCATCCTTAATTACATTACATCCTTTTCCTAATTCTTTTTACTCCTGTTTTACCCCTTACACTGCCTAGTCAACAGAACAGCCCTGCACAGACTTCATAGTCACTACCACAGGCCATCCTTGTACTGTACAACACAACTACAATGCACTGTTATTTTCTTAGCATAATATTAAAGTCTAAAAAAATTATCAACCAATTACTATTATATCAGACAAGAAATCTATGGTAAATTAATGAATCATGAAATAATTTGCTCTTTGAAAACCAATATAATCAATAGTTCTCATGCTATTTTATACAATCATGCAGTTAAGCAAAAGAAAAATGCAGACATTATTAAAATGTCTTATCTCAGAAAATGTCAAAGTTTCTGCTTTGTTTTTGAAAGAATGAGGTGGGTATTGCAATTTTATCAGCATTCACACACAAACTACTTGAGTATTTAATTTTTTGTATTTTTGCAGCAATGTAATATTTCAAAAGAAATTTAATTTAATTCAGAAGAAGTTATTCAATAAATGATAAATGGATGAACTGTAAAATGTAATGTCACCTAGTTAAAAAAGAAAAGAGAGAGAAGATGCTAATTCTGCTGATGAAGATATTGTTTTTCCCCTCTTGTGCCCTATTCATTATGCAAGGCTGCAGAATATGAAGTACAGTGTGTGATCTGGGCGATCTAATGATCTCCCACACCTGCTCATCTGGTACAATTTTAATTAACACTCCAAGGAGGTTTGTCAAGAGTAATCAAAAACATTGTCGCTTATAAAGCTGTGGCAAGAAATCGATAGTTTTCATCAGAAAAGGTAAGGTCTGGCATAACTGAACCATTTAATTGCTTCATTCCAATAAACAAAAACTGCACATTTTAATGACTTGATTTTGGAGATCAATATCTAACCACATATTGCATTGAACAGCAACATGTGGTGGGATATTCACAGCCATTTTAATTCAGAATGAAGCATTCCTCTCTTTTTATTTCATCTGGAATGGCAATAGGTTGCTGAGCCTATGCAGTGCTATGATTTATATCAAATGAGTGACCTCTAGGGCCGTAAGACTAGAACGGGTGACTAGTTCTCAATGGTAAGCTACTGGCACTTGACAAAGTGCATGAAGCAGAATGAATTTACTTCTCTTTTCCTCAATCATCAACAGGCTCTGCCCTGACCCCCATACTGACTCCTATAACAAGATCTCCTGTCTCTGACTGAAAAATTTACTGTCATGTCTACTTTTCATTGAGCTCAAGTGAGTACTTCTGTCACCTTCAGTGAACTGAGTCTGTAAAAGATTTAACTAAACACCAGTCACACTTTAAAAACTAAGCAAGAACAACTCATAAAAAATAACACTTTTAAGCACTTCTATTTCTTAAAAGTGCAGGAGCTGTGCCTTTTTATTATGGTTCTGCTTCTTCAAGTGCTTGTCATTAAACTGATAAAAGCTACTGCTTTACAAAGAAATTAATTAGAGACCCACGGTATAATGCAAGTATCATAACATTAGTAAAATCTATCAGGACTGGAACACTCCTCCCAGATGCAAAGGCAGCCAAAGTTTAAATGCTTATGAACTATGAAAGATTCAACAATATGGAATTTTATACATGGAGATAATACCTATAAATCACACATTTAAATTAATGATCAGATTTTTATACAGTGTACAGCATCATCATGATCAAAATATGTTTATGTATAGTAATGATATAAACAAAATTGGTTTATTTCATTTTAAAGCAGTATTTGGAAAACATTTTTTCCCCATACTTTCAATAATAACAGCATAGAATACACAATGCCTAGCTAAATATAAATGCAAGAATGGTATATCTTAATCATTTTAACTAGTATTTTACTAGTATTTTAACTTTATAAACTAATAAAACCCAACATTGCAAAAATCCTGTCAACAATAAGGCAATTAAAAGAATGACACTTGATGGTTTATTCCAACATCTCACTAAAGCCTTACACAAAATTTTCACTCCCTCTTTAATTTTCAATTCTTCTACCCTCCCTGCTTCACAGCTTCTGGCTATTGGCTTTTACAATCTGTCCCTAGGGAGCCAGGAGTTATTACCCCTGTCGATGGAAGAGAAAGGGATGTTATTCCCCTGTCACCCTCTCCAGCTCCAGCAGATTCCTAGCTCTGATCTATGGCTTTCATTGGAGAAAAGCGTCTGACATGCTGTTAGTTTTCAGCCCTGTCAGATCCGTCTACCCATGCTACTGGCATTACTTACTGGAGTCAGAGTCACAGGAGTCAGACCAAAAATTTGAGAAGAAAACACTATATCCACTTCTATTTGAGTAAATATGAGAGAGAAATGTCTACTGCAGAGCATGCAGGGTTTCAGGAGGCACTATGTGCCATGTACACTTTGAATCTGAGCTTAGAAACAGGTAAAGAAGTATCTGAAATTATTTATGACTGCAATAGAAATATTGTATAAACTAGGTGGGACCAGATAGACCCAAAGGATACAGAACAGCTAGTGAGATGGACTTAAGCAAGTTTAACAGTTCCTTCAGTATTGTTTTAACAAACTGCTGCTTAATTTTTTGCTGCTCCCTTTTAATCCACATTCACATGACTGCTACATAAAATGGACAGAGGAGAGGCAGCATGAGATGGCTGTGACTCGTTTTGTGTGCTGCCTGTCATCCCACAACACAAATCTACACATCACCATTTTGCATGCATCATTTTACAGGACTCCAAGAGTAAATTAACTTCTAATTGTAAACTATCTATAAGATGACTGTATAGGTGGCTGCTTTAGATCATATTACACTTTACATGCTCAGTAGTATGAACTGATCTCTTGCCTCAACAGCTGCCCAGTAGTGGAGGGCTTGGCTCTGATCTGCACAACCTTCTCTGGTCAGACACTTCTCTCATTAGGCTACAGCCAAAAACATTGTGCTTGGCATGACTGTCAAGCAAGAGGTGGTGCTTGATCCCCATACACACAGCTACTGCTCACACCATCAGCATTAGTGACACAGGCCACGCTGGACACTGCAAGTCCTGCTACAGCAGCACTCAACACCTCTCTGGGCAGACAGGTGCCATCATGCCCTTCTCACTGAGCTCTTCTGGGCACAGCTTCTCAAGTACCTGTTTGCTGTCTCCCTGCCTTTTTTCCACCCTCTTTTCCTTTCTTTTCTCAACAAGGCCATGGAAAGAACAGATTTTCTTCCCCTTTACATTTTTTAGAGCACAAGCTCCTACCTTCCATATTTCACCATAAGCAAGGAGGCCAAACAGGGAAGGTGCTGCTGTTTTCACTTCCTTTCTCTCCCCTGCACTCCATGGGAAGTAGGAGCAAGTGAGTTATTACTAGGGCAGATAAGGGATTGGAGTCAAGGCAGTGACTGTAGATGGCTTGGGATGAGAGCTAGTGGATATTGTCCATGAAGACCAACAGCACCCTGGGCTGTATCAGCAATAGTGTGGCCAGCAGCACCAGGGCAGTGGTTGCCCCTCTGTACTCAGCACCTCAAATCCTGCTTTGGGCTGCTCCTGACAAGAAAGCCATTGAGGGGCTGGAGCAAGTCCAGAGAATGGTAACATAGCTGGGGAAGTTAACAATGACTGGGACTGAGCTGGAGGTAACCAGAACAAGGAAAGAAAAGGCAAGAGAAATATGAAAATATTTCAAAGGAAATTTAGATGTCATCGACATGAAAATACAATTCAAGTCTTCAAATGCAGAAGGCAGTCACAGAGAAAGCACAGGAAGAAAGGGTGAGAATTTGGAAGAAGTGCTGCAGAGAAGACTGAACAGGAACAAGTAACAGTGAAAATTAAGGAAAACATGCAAAGAACAACAGAAAAACATTGACTGAAACCAGGAAGTCCAAGGATGAAAGTTTAAAAAGAGAGAATACTGTTAGTATTTTAAAAAAAAACCCAAACAAATAAACAAAAAACCTCACCCAACTCAACAGACCAAGAGACCAAGCAGATTTTGCTTCGAGGAACCTGTTATTGACTTTATTCAAGAAAAATGTGATGGTGGTGAAGAGAGAATCTGACTATTAACCATGCAAAAATTACCAAGAGGAGAAGCAAAGTCAAGTACAGAAGAGGCTTGTTTATGTTTGAAAGGTGTAGGAAGGAAATAGGAAAAGTATCTGAAAGCATTCATGAGGTCAAGAGATTTAATTCTTTTGGAAAACCCCAATTATACTTGAAAGAGCATGGAAATTCCCATCCATGAATTTTATTCTCCTTGTAAATCCCCTCCTATGTAGCTTTAGCATAACACTGGAAATAACAAAATCTTAGAAAACAGCAAAATCTCCCTCGAACACTGAGTCTTCAGCCACTTCATGGCAGGATACAAGGCAAACTCAAACCACACTTTTCAAGAGGTTGTAGAGGTCTCTATTTCTCCAATCTAGACAGTGTCCTTCCATTTGAGCTTAATTATCACCACCTCTGGGAATTCCCTCCTCATTTTAGTTCTTAATGATAAACTAAAACATCTTTTACACATTTTATGTTAGAAACACATTACATCTCAAAGTTACATCTCAGGCCTAACTGATTAATTTCAAGTACTGTAAACACCTAACAAATGACATTGCTCTCTGTTCTGCAGTCACATGCTGGAGTCTTCTCAAGAAGAAGATCCTAACCAGCCCCAGCTGTGCCCAGCTGCCATTAACATTACAGCTCCAGCACACCCACTTCTATAACGAACTGACAATTTAAAGCTCCCTTTTAAGAGAATATCAAGGTAATAAAATTCAAATCCCATATTCTAAATCCATTTCTCATCAGCCTTTGTAAGTCACAAAAAAAGCACGTGATTACCATTGGAATTGAAGTTGGGCCTCTTCTTTAATCCAGCAATAATCACCATATGCTGCATTATTCTAGAAGCAACAAAGAATGGATGCATCTCAAGCAACACATCATATTAACCCAAATTAATGTGTTTTCACTTTTTTATATCTAAAAAATACCAAAAAATGTCATTAATAGATGGCAAATATATTTTCTTTTATATATGCTTGTTGGGAACCTTGCTTGTACCGTAGGGAGCACCAAATAAAACTATTTCTATGCTTTCCACATGCATCAAAGCACAAAAACTCTCAGTTTATTCTGTAAACATCACAAGAGACAGTGGTTTCAAATAAATCCTCCTTGTTCAAGACCACAGGAAGAGTTTCACCTTAATGCAGAAACCCATAGCACTGCAGAACCAGCTGAAGTAATTTTAACTGTGGTGGGTGGATGGCAGAGAGAAGTGAGACAGATCAAAGGGGTCAGAAGGCAGAAAATGTGGCTTAATATGTTATTTGATATTTAACAGTGTATGCAGTGAAAGTCAGGAGAGATGAGTCTGAGAAATGGAGAGAAGGAAGGCAAACCCTTTTTGGGGAAAGCATTCTGCCTAACACCAACAGGGCTGGCACGTTTCAAAATGAAGCACAGCAGGCAGTGCAAGAAATCCCCAGGACCTGCCCCTTCTGTTACAACACCAAGGTGCTTATGGTGAATGGAAATTTCACTGGGCTATGAACCATCCCTGCATCCTCTGTGCCTTCACACAGCTCCATCCTGGAGCACTCTTCTGCAATCCCTAGGCAAAAAAAATTCACTAGTGGTTTCACTGTGTTTCAGCTCTTCAATAGCTCTCAGAACAAGCTGGGAGATTTCACAGGAAACATGCATCCCTTTAAAAGGAATGGGTCCTTTTTTCCCCCTTGAGAAATGATGTTACCCTCAGATTACAAGGTCTCTGCAGTATTACTCCATAAAAGCATAAAATCTGTGTGATAGCTACATTAATTACCATAAACCTCTGCCTAATGCTGCAACTTCTGTAGACAATATTATTTTGTAAATAGTCTTTATATTTGATGTTTTGGTGGACAGATGGGAGAAGTTAATCTATTCCTTACAGTATGGTTATTTTGAACAAATTATACAATGGTCTGTCATTTTTTATTACTCTTTGATCAAGCAAGTAATATTTAGCACTTTACTTATACTTTTCCAGTAAGAAAAATATTAGTGTAGGGTGAAGGTTAAATTCAACTTGTATGCCCATGTGAAGAGATATTACTGTTGTCTCATAAAGAAGATACATAATTAAGCCTGTGAACTGCATGATCAGTTCCATCGTTAGCAGAAGGGATTTCTGAAATCTATATTGATTTTTGCCTGTGAATCTGCATTAGCCTAATCCTCATATACAAGCACTATGAATCCACAAGGGATTGATTTTTTTCCTCTGGTCCACAAAAATCTCACAGCTGATTTTTTTTCCTTAAAATTGATGACAGACCAAGGTATTTTCCAAACACCATATGTAAAAAGTATAAGTTGTAGGGGAGCTTTCTGCTGGAGAACCTGTTTTGAATATGTGGTCATTGCTTCCACAGTGCTTTGTTTACGCTACTTTAAAAGAGATTAAAAATCAGTTCCTCAGAAATTAAGTTTGAAAAATGCTGGCAACCTCAAAACAACAGCAAAAACTCTCTCACTAAAACAGGGATCATAAAGAATCATAATGCAGACTTCCTAACAGCAACCTTCATACCACACTCAAGAATTTGAAATTGGTATTCTAGAAGTCAGTATTTTTTACTTGAAAAAAATTGCTTTGGACCCAAAGTTTTCAATTTTGCATCTAAATACTTACCTCGGCATACGTACACTCCTTCTCTATCTCTCCACTCCATTGTTTTTTGGGCTTTTTTTTTTCTTTTGGTTTGTTTTGATTTAGTTTTTAATAAACAGACGCTGACCTGTAACTACAGGGAACCCAACACATCTGTGAGAAGGCTGACAAAGAAGGGAAGTCAGATGCTGTGATAGAAATTCATTTTACAGTTCCTTTAGGAATGTAACTCCAAGAGGCAGCATGTGTTATTAAAAACAAACTACTTGCGGTAAAAAAATCTATTTCTGGGGATTG
The DNA here is from genome assembly GCF_052056855.1 of Sturnus vulgaris. Classification (NCBI taxonomy): domain Eukaryota; kingdom Metazoa; phylum Chordata; class Aves; order Passeriformes; family Sturnidae; genus Sturnus; species Sturnus vulgaris. Next base: position 21,802,133 of record NC_142251.1, on the reverse strand, counting down.
TTTACTGAAATGAAATGTTTATTCACTAGGGCAGTATTTAAAGCTCCACTGATAAGTGCAAACTGTTCCTGAAAAGATACAAGGTGTAATAAAATGCAAAAGGGAAGTGGTGGCAATATTAGCTTTGCACCAATTAATTGCCAATTATTTCAGATTTCATATATGTAAATTAAAGGAAATTTCCAGTAACAGGCTTGCTGTGTTTGCTCTGGTGTAATTTTCAACACTTTCAGCTTACCTCGTCACAAAAGGTTCGAGATTGTTTTTAGGACTATTTTATAACTGAGGCTGAATAGAGCAAAGTGTGACATTGAAAAATAGATTTAATTATTCCTACAAAAAAAATTCTTGGCATAGGTCCACTTTGTATCAGCTTAAAATACCCTGTGCAGTTCTATTGGCAGGATCATATGTTTACAAGCACTGGATTACAGGAGTAACCACACCTCCAGGCTAATTTAAAACAATTTCTGCTAAATGGAAACAGTAGGCCCCGGGTTCTTTAATTTGGAAGGGGAGGAGGGGAGGAAAACAGCACAGGATACAAGAGGAGATGTTCCTATTATAACTCCCAGTTCATCAGAATATCGCACAATAAAGGGCAAGGGATCCATTTTAATCTGAGGTGATGCAACAAGAGACTTAATTCGAGTAACAAAGTTTTTTTTTAGGTTGACAAAAGTGCATAAAAATAGACTCTGGTTTGTTAGGGAAAATCACCTCAGTACATATCCTCCTCCCAAAGTATTCACAGCAACTCCTGCAAGTTATTAATTTGTCACAGGATATTTTCTCTCCCTAGCTAGGTACACTCCAGCAGTATTCTCAGAATGTCTGCAAGTCCTATTCCAGAATAAATATGTACTTACACAACGAAAAATTTTATAGCTAATTTTAATTTCTTATTGGAAATGCTCATTTGGATGCATTTATACAGTATAGCAGTAAAGAGGAACAATTATAAAAAGTCAAGAATAATTAATGGGTTTTATTCTCTGAAAATAAACATGGTCCAGGCAAATCTTCATCAATAGCCCATTTTGAATCTGGATTCTGATCACTTGGACCGCAGACACACAGGTTTCCAAACCAACCCAAACATCAGAAGCAGCACATCCACCCAAGAACAGCACTGTACCTGAGTCCCAGCAGGCCGAGATGCTGAAACACTGCTGCTGTCTAGAACAGTGGGACTGTTCTCAACACTCTGATTACTCCAGACATCTCCATGTCACTACCAAGGACACCAGAGCATGAAAAGTACAAATTCCCAGTGTAATCACCTCTAGTAGCTGAAGTGGCTGTTCCTCCTTCCCAATTTTGCCCTGAATTACAGGACACTCTACCACAGCCACAGTATATAGACAGTAAGCCTTCATAGCCATATTCTGATTAAAAGATACTAATTGTAAAATGCTGAGTAGTTATTCCTACTATGAAAGTCCAAAATAAAGATTTCCCTTTGTCTAGTGGCTTTTTCCCTTCTCTCTCTGGCCCTTTTTTTTTTGGTTGGTGTTTTTTCTTCTTTTTTTAATAACCCCTATTGACCATTGCACTACTGACTAATATCTTCTCTGCATTAGAAGGAAAAATGCTGAGGATGTTTGTCAGCCATACTGTCATGAAAGTCAAAAGCAGATATGTAAGAGAAGAAAGATTATCACATTAGACCTATAAAAAGAAAGATTAACCTATGAGAACTGTAGAAGCAGAAAGATGAGCAAAAAGTAGGGACTCAGTGGCTCCAGGGAATTGGTAATGGGTTAGACTGCCTTTCCCCTCTAGATCACTGGCTCGCATCCAGCCCACATCAGTAGTGACTGAGTGTCATTACCACCTGATGGATTTTTGGTGACCTCTGCAAAAATGAATTGATGGTTTCAGTCCAGCTGAATAAATGTTCCCATCACAGCAGGTACACCACTGTCTCAGCAGAAGGAAGGGAGCAAACATGGAGCAGAAAATGGACCTCTATTCCTACAAGCCAGTTTAATACACAAGAAAGTCCACTTATAAAAAAAAACCCAGAGAGATTTATTTAATACTTTCACAGCTGGAGGATTGTGCTTCATTTTTGCAGCCTTAGTGTTCACCATCCCTCAGTGTTCTCCTTGCATTTGTCCTGAATTCTCACGGGCAAAAGGCTGCCCATGACCAAGTCAGTGCAGTACAACTGAAAGTCTCTCAAGGAAAAATCTGAAGTTGAAATTGTATTATATGTTATGGAATTGTTGCTTAAACTCCTACCATATGAAAGCCCACTAAGATAATACACTTTATACATGCCTCTGAAAAGGTTCTGTTTAAAGGTTGTGAAATATTAACTTGCCTGAACTAAGAATTAAAATCATATTTTCTCTGCAACTGGAAAAGATAACCCAAGTGAACACTCTCTCCAGTCTAAGTTTTGAGATGCATACATTGTGTCAGAGCATTCCATGTGAATGCAGAATTGAGAGATATTTAGATAACGTGGTTGGAATGTTTAGGAAAAAAACTAAAATTGCCTGGTCCCTTCAAGCACGAGTTCAGCAGGTGCCTTCCCACAAGCAAGCAGGAATACAAATGGTTCCTGGCAGGGTATTTGGAATGCTGTGAGCTGCTCCATGCTCCTTTCTTCAGGGGAGCTCCCAGAGAGTCTAGGGACAAAGTTCAGTCCATGAGGAACCCAAAGCACAAGCTCCAAATGGCACCTTTTCCCCATCTTAACAACAAGTGACCTCAAGATTGCAAGGGGGGATGCAGGTCCAGCATGAGCATTCCACATCTGTCTGTATTTGAAGAGCAAGGCACACAGGGAACTCGAGCTGTCACCTCTGTGCCACTGCCAGTACCTCAGCTGCTGTGGCCTCAGGGCACCTAACCCCTCCCAGAAGCATTGCATTTTCTCATAGGTGACCATATTACAATGACATCACAAGTATGGCATTGTATTCCAATCTCTCCAAATGCTCTAACACTTGCAAAATTAACTAACTTGGTAGAAAAAAAAAGAAATTATATAAAATTAAACAAATACTAATCAAAAAAAGGTTGTTGTCCAGCTTGCTAAAGTTCCAGGAAGAAACTGGAGGAAACTCAGTGATAAAGGACAGCTGATATGGCAAACAATGCCATATAAAGCACTTTTTCAGAAACAGGCCTACATACACCTTGCTGTAACACTACCTTAGACATCATAAAAAAATAAACTAAGCGGTGATTATTTAACAGATCTTACAGTAGAACAAGGGACACTGTTACTTTTGTATTTTACATTTTTTCTTTCACGATGGAAAAACTATTTGAAGTTGACTTACTCTACAAAATAAGTATGCAGAATTTGTGGGGGAAAGGAGGACTTTTTTTATTGTGATAGCACAAGATTTCCAAATGTCAGGTCCTTTTTTCCATGAGTAGCTTTCACTGAGCCAGACTAGAATGGGACGGTGCCACCAAAACAAAGAGAATTTTTACCCAGAACTGCATTTCACTGAAATGTCAAAAGAAAAATGACAGAAATTCCCTCCCATCCCCAAAAGACCAAACAAAACCAAAAAAGATCAGGTGGTTTTAAGTGGAACTCAACATCTTTAGTTACCTATCATTAGGTGTCTCTGTTCTGAGCACCCAACAGCAAGAACCCCAAACTTCAACATGTTGCTCTCTCACTAGTCCCTGCTCTTTCACCATCAACAAAAATACAAAACCAGGAGGTGAGAATAAGGATTTCTGATCTACTAAAAAAGAAAAGTCTCCATGACTCATCATGAGACTAAAAGTCTTGACACCTCATTTTCTTTGTCATTTATTCAAATGTTAATAGGACTTCTTGCAGCCTGAGTGGCCCTGTTTCTCAAATTTATTCTGGTTTTACCCAAGGTAAATAAACGCCTGCATTTTTCTATCTCATTACTTCTTCAGAGGCAGAAGTTTCTTCTTAGAAGCAATGAAAAAAATAGTGTAAGCTAGCAGAGGAAAGTGAAACTGTTGTGAAAGATTTCATTTTTGTTTGCTTTGGGTTTTTTGGGGAGGTGGGGGTTGGGGAGGGTGTTTGGAGGGGGTTTTTTTGTATTTACACTGTTACTTGATATTGTCAGGAAAGATGGAGAGGTAGGAGTGACTGGGTTTCCAGTGACCTGAATAAATTGACCAGCTATAGCCAAGAGGTGTGATAAAGGATTATATCACATGGATGCTCAAGTATAGTCACTGCAAAATCTTCATGAAGAGCCTTGATTTCACTATTTCTTCAAAAGTAAGTATTTCATTCTAAGCCTCTATCAACATTTTTTCTTTTAAATCTGTGCTTGGTTCTTCCCATTTCTTTTTTCTCAAGAGGAGAAGCAGATTTAAGTGTCAGAACTTTTCGGACATCGATGTTTTGCTTCTTTAAAGGAAAAGGAAGAAATATATCCCTGTTTTAACAAGTCTAGACGAACATTCTCATACATTCTCATTCTCAAAAATGCTCTCTTAAGATTTTTTCTTTAATTCCTCAGACCCAAACAGAAAATACCAACATGAAAAAACCTTAAACTGTATACTTCTGTGCTGACTCTTTGTTTATAGGCAGCAAAGAGAAAATCACTAGCACATGCCTTAGCTGTTGCAAATTAAAGCTCAACTTTGTCACCCTTACTAAACCAAAGAGCAATTATTCCTGCAAATTAGTACAATGGTACTATTCATTCAGGTAAATACTGTTCCACATAAGGATTGCAGAATCAGGACCTGCAAGAAAGCAACACATTTTAAATTGCCTAGCTGATCTCCATTTTCAAAGAGAAAATGAAGATCAGTCACTCAACCTGAGGGATGGAGTCATTATCTGAAATCTGAATACTTATATAGAGATTATTGCAACTGCAAATTTTAAAACAGCTTCCCACCAGAAAAAGACTATATATATATATATATATCATTATATATAAAGAGATATTATAATTGTATATTTTATACACCTAGATGAAAACATATAAAATCATATATCTGAACCTTCTCATTTAAAGCACAAGCACCTGATAAATTTGTACATGATATACTTTCAGACACAACAAAATGAGCAATTCTCTTGGGTTCTATAAGCAGCTAACTAGCCTGGCTCAATTGTCTTGTCATACCTTACAGTCTCCTCAACTCCTTTGTTCTGGTATCCACAAGCTTTATTAAAGTAGAGTTGAGTCATTTGCTCACTGCAATTCCAACAAACTGAGCCAAATGAAGCATGCTCAGCCATCTGGAACCCCTTCCTCCAGAGTTTGCTCCCTTTGGGCTGCAGAATCAGTCTATTACCCCTGCATGACACGATCCAGAAACTTACTACCACTACAGGACCTCAATTACAATTCCCAGCCCGGGTATTGCTGTCAGGGATTCTGCAATGCACCAGACACAGCATTTGTACCTCACGTTTCTGCAAAGCTATTAAAGCCTGTGCACTTGGGATTCATGCACAACATTACAGGGGCTATGGACCAGGGGAGGAGTCTGCACTGCCTCAACGGGACTTCAAGGTGGCCAGGAGCACCGAGGAGGATGCACAGCTCTGCAATCAGACAAAAGCAAACAGACACTCACTCCTACCCTCCCAGCTTCCTTATAGCCACTTACTGCCACAGGGACACACAGCACTCCACTGGTCAAGGCAATTCCTCATGGCAGCATTGACAAAAGGAAAGATTAGCTAGACTATGAAAAAAAAAGAACTTATGCTGGCAACCTGTCCCCTGCTTTTCCCCAAAACACACAAGGGATTTCTAGTGCTAGCAAGTCAATACCTCTTAACCATGTCTGAGACTTGATTCAGAGGAAGGCACGTGGCCCTCGTGGCTCTCCTGCTTGTCAGGCAGCACACTGTGCAGTAGCTGGACAAGGGAGGAAGGATGTCCCCAGACAGAGAGAAGCTGTTCTCCTGGAAAGAGGCACGGGCTGCACTGCTCTGTCCCCTGTCTCAAAGAGTCACTTCTGCATCAGCATGCAGGTCAGGGAACAAAAGGAGGGTACAGTACTCTGGCTAGCCAGCATGAACACAGCACAGATGAACAAAAAGGAGCAACCTAAATATTGAAAACACTCTCCTGTTACAATGGAAAATACTTATTGACATCACTACAAGCAAAAACAAAGGGCACTATCCTGACAAATCAGATGGAGATAAAAAAGAGGTCCTTTCAAACATGGCCACTGAGATGTCAAAGCTATTTTCCTCTTCCCCGCCAATATCAGCATCCCCAAGCCAAAGCTAATGGTATGTGTGCTATTAATGTTTTCCTTCAACTGAAGCTAGTCACATCATTTGTGTTCAAGGAGAGACCTGTTTATCCCCATCACCTCAAAGTTATCCCTACATTGAAATTCTGGCCTCACCAAACACTTCAAAACTTGCTCCAGCAAAACATATCAAACATGTTACATGGTCAGCAGCAGCTTTTACATGAAACCCAAACCCCCCAAAATCCATACCCATTCCTGCCTCCAGGGGCTTCCTCTCTTCTCACTCAGAAAAGCAAGGCAGCTGCTCTAAAATCTTTCTCTTAAAAGCTTCTCCTTTTCTACATTAAACAGACATTAAATAGTTACATATGTTTCTGTAATGTCTTTTCATAGCACTTATAACCCTACAGAACATAATTACATCTTTCACCTACAATTTCAAGCATTGCCTTAAGTATTTTTATAGGTATGAGAGCTTTCCCATACTGGCAACAAGCTTAATATGAATATTCTGAAAAACAAGACATGTTACTTCTTGAGCCATTCAACACATTTGTTCAATATATAAATATTACAAGTCTACACCATGACATTGGAAATTTGAAAAAATATCCTAACAAAAACCTCATTTCACATAAAAATACAAAAGTTTACTTCAAATAAAATACTTCTAGTAAAGCATTTATACAGGTATCCACTGGCCCAATCTTTTTCTACTAAGTCAAATGCTATACGAACTTGAAATTCTTACAATTTCCTTCTGCCAGGAAAAAGCAAGCATGAATTAAAGGCTATTTTTAATTCAATTTTCTACAGAATAGATAGGATTGTGGATTTAATATTGTGAGGGCATGGACACTCCCACAGTAAGCCTGCAAACAATTCAGACAGAAGGCATGAAAAATATCAGCTAATTCTTATTTAGGATCCTCTAGTCCACTTGTTTTCTACAGCAGACTACAGAGTATTGCTGCAAGCTGCAGAATATTTCATGTTTCACTTTAATATCAGGCTCATGGAGAGACATGATTACAGAAGATTCCAATTTTAAAATAAAATAAAGTACATGTTTGAAAAAATCTAAGTGTACCATGCAGGTTCTAGACACTTAAAAAGAGTCCAAAGAAGCTGAATATTATATTATAGCTTAAAAATAAGATGGTTTTATTTCTGAGTCAACTCTATAATTATTTTTGTTGTATTTTTGGAAGAACTACAAAGGGACATCTCAATATTACATTTGCTCAGTACAGGATGAAGAACAGAGGTCATATATTTATAAATTGAGTTTCAGTGGTATTACATACATATTCTTATAGATTATTCAGTGGTATCACATGCATATTATTATAGATCATTATAGATATTTTATAGATTTCTTTTATTATAAACATTTTATATATAGAAAATAAATTTTTGCTCAGCAGAGGAAGAGGTTTAGAAGGAATGCTTGGGGCTCTGCCCTACACCAAGGTGGTGACTGTCAGTGTGTCCAGAGCATTAGCAAAGACAGGCAGTATGTCTGCAGAGAAGACCTTGTCCTTGTTTTGGGGACATGAGGACAGCAGCAGTTTGTATGAAATCAGCTGACAAAGACATATACTTGCTTTCCAAAAAAATCCTCAAACTGGGCAAGACGCCCCTCAGAAAGGGTTAAGACAGTCTGCAATTTAACCAAATCATCACCTCCCTATCAAAGTGCCATGTCACTCAGGATTTCAGAAATGGCATTATCCTCTGGGATAGAAGAGTCTCATGACCACATGTGAAAGGACAGCTTCTTCAGAGATTGCTTTTCACCAAAGATCAAGCCTTTGCTAGTCTCCTGAAAACTTGCAACACAAGGATTACAGCAATAAAGCATTGCCAGCGCCACACAACCTTGGCACAAATCACTACCACATCTCCAGCCTCACCAAATACCCTCACAATGACACTACCCTGAAACAGGAAAGACAAGCAGGAATTACAGTTATTGTTTGTCCCTCAAAACCCAAACCATTTTACTCCCTGTCCCTGATGCAGGGACTAGCAGGTCCCAGGTCTGAAGGGAATCAGGAGACTCAGCAGCCCCTTACTTCAGCTGTTCTGCAAAGAAGCTGCTCTTTACCACTGCTGTGAAGAAGACTTCATGCAGAGAAGTAAATACATTTCAATAATGACACTAGGTAAAAACATGTCAATAATGACACTCTTCCTACTTTTACCCTTAGCTACGTTTTGGAAAATATTGTCCTCCCCATCCCCATTCTGCAGGTGCTGAGGCCTTGAAGGGCTTCTGCCTTATAGAAGTTATCTGTGGTAAAACCAAGCATAAAGCCCATGTCCAAAATCTGAGAGCACTGGTATCACCTCAAGGACTATTATCTCCTTCTGCAGATTAAGCTTTCATTGCACCTTAACCTATGAAATAAACAACAAAACTGGATTCCACAAATCCCTTAAAGTGATCCATACTACATTGTAGTAATCTCATTTACCTCAGACTCAAGCCTAGAAGAATCAAGAAACTGGAGTGATATAAACTCTAAGTTCAACAAGGGAAATGCTCAAGGAAGAATTTTGGAGCAGAACCTTACCCAGCTAAATTAAAGAAAGCAGAACATCAAGTAAAGGTTGCAGAGAAGCTTTGTTTACCTGAGGACAACAGAATTTGATTCACAGTGATCACTAAATGTCAATCATTCAGCCACATCTGAGGCACTGAAGTGGACATTGTATAATAAAATTATAAATAAATATAATACAATTATATTCTCTCAGCACAGCACATTGGTCTCAATGGTGGAATGAGGTCATTGCTTACTGTGACCTGCTACCAGCAACAGTCATCCAACAAACACCATCCCTAGACCAATTCCCAAAGGTCAGCCAGTGCCCTATGGCAGCTACAGAAAGCTGGCAGTGCAGAACAGCTCCCACTCATCCACCTCATCTCTAAAACCTCTTAGCTACAGGTAGGAACAACTGAATGGCTGATACACATTTTACCATTCACCCCTAAAGAAGCCAAGGATATGTCACCTGCAGGAGCACAATGCCCATGGCAGAAAGTCTGCCTGAGAGTCCAAAATAAATCTGAGCAACAAAATATTTGAAACTGAACTAATGCTGCCATGATACAGCACTAATTTTCTGAGGGGAAAAGAAAATAACACAGAATTTTGTGTCAGAAACTACAAAAAAGGCATTTATAACTTTTACAGATAGAAAAAGACAAGGGAGAATGCTGCATCCAGCTGCCCTGCACAGAAATAACTGGAACAAGTCTAGCAACACTTAACTGCATTTCTTCTCAATACAGAGGATTAATAGCACACTGGTCAAGTCTTATCTTCTTATGAAAGCACAATAATAAAATATTACAAAGGAGTATTTGAAGGGTGTTACAGTTCCATATAAATACACAATCACATGAAAAACAGCTCTTTGTTACGTGCACAGACCGCTGTGCACATGATCGTGTCTGTGTGTTATTGATTCAAATTGCAAATATCCAGAGCTTTTTGCAACACTCAAGATGCACATTTGGGGTTTCTTTTTTGGGGTTTTGTTTTCAAATTTATTCCTCTACCTCTATTACATATTAGAGAAGTAAGATGGTTTATGGAACATGGGTCTTGCAGTCAGAAACTCCAGGGCCAACATCCAATGTGATTGCACAGAAGTCCCCAAAGACCCTGTACCTTAGGTGCCATTCTGTAGTACTCCCTACCTCCACAAAGGACTGTAGATAGGCCCATGCATGATTGATAGTGCTCACATATTACAGAAAAACAAAACAAACAGAGAAAACCTGGCATACATCATAAGGCTTCATAATATTGATATTTTGGCCTGGTTTTTTTTTAAAGTCCCTTTCAGAATTAAGGAGACACGAGTCCCAGGCAAACAGATGTGGCAAGGAAACCACTATTTATTGATGCTACATTCGTATCTTACTCAGTTCCCCTGGCTAACTGGTGGCACGAAAAAGCAGTTCCGTGGGAGGTTTGACCATAGTGGCAGTGACAAAGCCATGCAGTGTCCTAGCTCTTTTAATCACTTGAGTATCCACCCCACTCCTTTTTCATTTCTTCTCTGCAGAATGCCACCGTTTCTGGGTTACAGTCCTCTTGGCAAGCACCACCAGATCCATAAAATAACATCACATAGTGAATTGCTGTTGCTGTTTCTAGGTTAACATTGGCAGAAACTAACAGAGTCTTCAAAAACGTCATAAACTTTGTTTTAGAGCTGACACACAATTGCTAGAGAGTGCACTGCAGGAACACAGAGCTGTACAGGCAGAGCCAGCATTGGTCAGATAGATGGGGTTTGTCATCATCTAAACTCTACCTCCAACAGAAGGGGGTGGGAAGAAGAGGAGGAAGGAAGAGTGTAAGGAGATGAAAGGACAGAAAAAAACTACCAGAAACACCTTAGACTATAGTATTTCTTGTACAGATCTGACCTGTGTTATGTACAGCAGTGTAACCTTGAGGGGGAAAAAAAATCAGTAAATAACTTAGAGTACTTCATAAGTGAACAGCACTGTCATCTGGGACACTCAGCTTCATTCATCATGATGGTCTCCTGTCTCTCTCCCCACGTCGATTGGGACTTGAACTGCAGAGAACAGCTCATTCATCCCCAGGGAAAGCAGCAGGCTTCCCATTGCTAAGGAGTTTCCTGTGATTCTCAATGCCCAAGCCTATTACCATTTGCTTGTGTCTGAGAAAATAGGAGGCATTTTATAAGCCCTTTAACATTTGTTCATATTAGGAACACCATGAAAGAGCAATACAGGCTGTTAACAGACCTCCACCAGCTCCAGCATGTGCCTTCTATTTGCAAGCTGAACTCTGAAACAAACTCTGAAGCCTGACAGAATGGAATTACACATAAAATGAGATGCATTTCACCTATCACAGATCACCAACAGAAAGGTGAAAATCAGTTGGTGAAGCCCTTGAAGGGAATAACATCAAGTCCTCTTCCTCCAAAAACACCATGCAGGCAATGTTAAGAAAGAGTGAATGGAAAAGCATTTGGCAGAAGCAGAGAGAAGGAAAATGTGAACATGTGTAGCTTTTAAGCAGTACCACTGGCTTTAACTCAATATGGAAAAAAAAACAAAAAAGAAAAGAAAAACTTACATCCTCAAAAAGAAGAAAACCTCAGTACAATACAAATAAGCTGTATTTCAGATTATTTCACTGTGATCATAAAAGTGACATGCAGCAGTAATAGCTGCTATAAAGGTTATAAAGGTTGCTCTCCACAGCAAACTGTCCTGGTCAAAATGCAGAACATTTCTTTAGCACGTCCTACTCATAAAAATAATTACGAGAATAACTGAAGACAAACCACCATTGCAATTTCTTTCAGTTTTCATCCCTTGGCAGTTATTAATCAAAATCTTCAGTGAACAGCAGACGACCAGCAAAGCATTGTGCTAATTCTGCTGCAGCCCTGGCTGACTGGAGCAGCAGCTCACAGATGCAGAGCATGCCAGGGCCTCACGCAGCTGACCGAGACTTGTGTTATCAGCTGCCACTCCCTGCACTGGGAAACAGAGTATTTGGGTTTTCACAAACAGACATTTGCTCAGTCACTGAAACTTCATGCAGAGAGCCCGCATAAGACACTCCAAATCATCAGCATGACTTTCTGTGTCTCTGCTAGCACAGAGCAGGCAGCACAGCTCCAATAAGAAGTGTTTTTTATGCTAACAAAGTACTCGTACGTTAACACAAGTCAGTCTCCATTTTACCAGCTTTCGCCCCAGTTGTGTCCCCCCGCCCCGCGGGCCCGGCGCGGACAGCGCAGGTGGTGCTGCCACCTCTCGGCCACTCGGGGCACTGCGGGAGCGAAACCGTCGGTGCCCGGCTGAACCACGAGCCTTGAAGCTGAGCGCGACACCCACAGGGACGGCTCCTGGCACACTGTCCTGGGACCTCCGCCACTGTGGATACCATGGAATAGGAAAAAAAATATATTACAAAAATTCCTCTGTTTATACGGCTTCCCGAATTAGTCCTATTGGGGCAATTTAAATCTTTGGCGGAATTTTGAAAAAAGGGTTATAAAGAACTGAGGTGTAAGTTCAAGAACAAGCAATTATTAGTAAATTCAACTATTATGCATCTTGTAAAAAGGAATGAGAATAATCACAGAGGGGGTGGGAAGGGAAAGAAAAGAAAGGCTGATTAATTGCTTAAAGAAACGCTGCATACTCTGTATAGTAAAATTGGGAGTTTCCAAAGAAACATACTTACTGGTGAATAATTTACATACTTATTACCCCATGTATTTGTATGTATTTTATACTGTGTTCACCATTTCTATCAGCACTCTTCTGTATGTCTGTTCAAAAGGGCACATCTAAGCTAAATTTCTGGTGCCAGTGTACAATGAGTTTGAATTTGTAAGAAGGCTCTTGCACAATGCCAGTCAAAACATGCTTGAGCCAAGTAATCCAGGTTAGAGCCCACCATATGATCTGTGGAATAACTTCTTTTTCAAGGGTTGATTTACAGGCAGCTTAGCATTCTTAAAAGTCAAGGTTTCCTTTCAGAAAGGATATAATGGGCTAATTGGCAGCTTCCCTGTAATAGGGTTAATAGGTCCATACTCAAAAATTTCCATCTACCCATACTTCATTCAGTCTCAGGCTCTCTTCCAAGACCAAGCAAACAGTGATAGACAGTGGTCTTCCACAAGTCTGTCTGGACTATACTGAGACTTATTTCAAAATTACTCAGGAGTGTCCATGTGAGATGCAGCATTACGAGTGGCCTAGATCTGTGAGACACTGTATGTTACACCATCACCTCTTGGGGTACCCCATTCCTCCTTTCTTCATCTTTCCCAGTCCTCTTCTCTACCTTTCATATCCAGCTGTAGAAGTTAATTTTTACACCTCCATTTTTAAGCCAATTATTCAGGTCAGTTATGGAGAATCTGGAGCTTCTTGCTTAAATCTTTATGATTAGTGATGCAAAACAATTAAATTAAAATATATATGGTTACACTGCTATTTAAACAAGTCAGAGGTTTTAAGAAACACATATTATGTCAAATAGGCATAAGACCCCAAATTTCTGGTTGAAAGGTATGAAAACCTGCTTGTTTCAATGTTCTCAGTCTCTATTTAGTCCACTGAGGTAAAGGTTTCCAAAAATCTGAGTTTAAAGTAACCAGTTTCTGATCATCTTTGTAACAGCAGTTCTCAGCACTGATGAATACTGACTCATAAAAAACCATTTAGGATCAGTCCATTTGTAATTCCACATGGTTCATCCCAGGGAGTTAGCAATGTAATGACTAAAACTGTCTGGCATAGATAGACAAGGAGTGCAAGGAGTTTGCACCAAAGATCTCAGCAACAGAGCACCTCAATCATCTGTGGGGCCAAAGGATAATCCAATTACATTGTTCTCACATCATCTGAAAGGGAAAAATCACAAAGTCATAACATAGCCAAATGTCCTTTAGTACAGTCCCATACAGAACAGGTAGATTTTCCTGCAAGCTTTTCTCCTCTTCATTTCCAACAACTTGAGGCACAGTTTGAGGATGGGCAACATTCCTTTGTTATCAGTTTACATTATTTTACTGATCTTTGGAGATATATCATGCTCCAAGAAGATAAACCTCTGTTAAAAGCACATCATTGCAGTCCTATTAGAGGCACAGGGTAAGACAAAATTCTGTATGAATTTTCCACTTGATTTTATGTAAATATTTTTGTTTATTAGTTACCATTAAAAAAATCTTGTATTTCCTCAGAGAATACCCTAATTTGCTGAGACTAGTATCTTTGCAGAAATACCGTGACTTCATTCGGGAAAGGTAATTTATTCCTTTGGCATCAAAAATAAATGTTTGCCATGGAAAAAAAACCAATCCACTCCATTAACGTAGAAGTATTTTTAAAAGACTAACAATTGAGCAATTAGAGGAATGGAAGAGACAAATGAGAATAACCAAACTAAAAATAAACAAGGAGAAACAGCTAATGATGTTAATCCTAGATTGAGAAGTTAAAATTAATTTGATTTCTATTTTTGATGCACAGAAATGAAGACAGAGAGACTATGGTCACTATTTAATATACCTTCCCTTCCATTTCCCACACTATGTTGCAATAGTAAAAAGTGGATTTTGGTGACAGGTTTTTCTCACTCCCTCTTTAAAGGTTTCTTCTTTTGGTTTGTTTTTTTTTCTTCTTCAGAAAAGGCTGAAAGCAAATTGCCTAAATTCTAGCATTCATAGCCATGTCATCATTGCTTTCCTCAAACTCTTTATTTGATTTAATAACTGCAACCAAAAGTATTATTTTCTAATCATACAAAGTTTACAGTGAGCACAGAAGAGGCAATCTGATAATTTTCATTTACACTATTGCTTTAGACCTTAAGTATTTCAAAAAGAGAGGAGAAAATATGGCAAAGCCTGCCTTCTTGTCTGCAGTATTTACATGCTTTACATAGTTTAAAAATATATGGCTTATTAATGACTGTTTTCAACCTCTCCAATAAGCTTTTTATTAACATGACAGTCCTTTACTTGCAAGTGTCAAGCAATTTCATACTGTGCATGTATCCTTTATGATGTTTAATATAAAAGATAGTACAGTATTTATTTCCCTCACAATAAGAGAATGGATTGTTTTAAGGTTATACAGCCCCATTGTGATAAAGAAAGAAGGAACCTTACAAAATGATAAATATTTTCATTAAAAAACTTTAAAACTAAAAGTTCAAAGATATGTTCTCCTCTCTTATATCGTGTCAAAACATGACTTAGGACCCAAAACTAATCTACTTTCAATTTTATTCCATATTTCAGTGCTGTCATAGTACTGAGCAGAGAGTATTGGAATACGATCATTTTTTATTTTGTTGATGTTACCGACAGCTTTATTTCACAAAGCAATCTTATACTATGTCTACCACTGGCAGGTCACAGAGGTCAAATAGTCTATCCTTACAGGTAGAGAGCTTATTAAATGGCACGTCTATTAAACCCAATGGACAACATAAAGAAACATTTCAGCAAAATACTTCTAATATTCTTCAGTAAAGACACAGTCAAAAAGGTGTTAAACAATTTCAACCTAGACCAATAAGAATTTTTTTATAACCATCTTCCAAATAATGCTTCATACAAAGCATTTTGAACAGACAGGAGGAGAGAGACCTGCAGAGAGATGAAGTTTGTGCAAACATTTACTTTGTGTTATGCCTTTACAACTACACACTCATAGCACATTTAATGCTAGGTGGCTTATCAAAGATTAGTTTATGCTTTCTAGGACTGCTACTTAATTAAACATTTAATTTTAAATTATAATGAAATTTATATGATACATACCTCAGCAATGTGTTTTACATACCATCCTGGATCATTGTAGGGTAATTCTTCAAAAGCAATGCATTTCAGCTATTTATTTTCAAATGATGTAATTAATCATGTAATAGTTTGGGAGAAATCCAATTACGTAAATCAGAAAAACGCAGTCAAATAAAACCTCCCTTTAGTGTCTTATAAAGTCTACATAATTCTTTTTAACTAAGAAGGTGTATGCTTTGCAGAACCAGAATATTTATAGACACATAATTGTGATTTTTTTCTCTCTCTCTCTGGCATCCTTTCATTATTTCACTATTTGCCAGTTATCTATGGTATGCTGGAACTTGCTATTTCAATATTTATATTTGCATGGCTGCATTTACAAAAGAATAACAAAATAAAGACATCTTTGGATTGGGAAGTCTATACATCCAGATGTTCATCTTCAGACTTAACCCTTGCAGCTGAAACAAAGCATTCCAGTTGCATTTCTAAATCCCATACACTTATTTCTTCATAACTAAAATACTGAATACTGGTATGCAGAGTCTGTGGACTCACACACAGTTTATTAGATACAGTACTTGGTCTCCTGTTATCAGAAGATTCACCTACTCAGATAATTAATAAGATACAGAAACATAAAACACGAGTTGTTAAAGTTTACAATTACCTTCCCTCACAGCTCCATTCTAAATGCACTGTCCTTGCTTTAACACATAGTAAATCATCTACCTAAATGTATTTGCACCCAATCATTTTTTAAAGTCACAATCTTTGTAGTGTCAACTTGTCAAGGGTCAAAGGGAAGAACAGGCAAGATTCCCAAATCAATCTGCTTGTAGAAACTGTCTCATTTCATTTCAAATTACCTGCTGTGGCTGAAGCAGGCTATGGACAAACTGCCTTCCTCCATAAACCATGACAGCACAGGTCGAACTTATGTGATCATTCATAAGGGGCAAGTCATGCTGGGTCTGTCATTAACTACTTTTAAACTGCTGTGCAGGGTTAAGTGATCTTGCAGGGCAGCAGCAGATATAAATACTATTTGGACAGTTTAATGTCAGGCAACAACTCCTCTGGGATTAAAACCGTGTAACCCAATAGCGGTGCTATCGATAGAAGGATTAAGGTACTTTGGGACTGGTCCTTGCACTCACAACTTTTCATATGCTTTGCACCTAAACGATTTGATGTTATTAAGATATCAGATGGATAACATAACACCCCTGAAGAGTCCCTCTAGAATATCAGCAGCAAGGGTCACCAGCACCATCTTCTGTGGAGGCACTCCCAGTTGGTTTAGCTTTGCCCAGTCCAGGAGAGGCTGCTGCTAATCTAAAAACCTAAATTCATTGCAGCACTAAAAATACACTGGGCTGCATGATTCACAGGCAAGGAAAACAGCCCAGAACTGAGCCTCCTCCAACTCAGGCTGGGCACATACCATGAAAATCTGCATTAAGCAAGGCACTTTCAAACATGGGAGAGGATTATAAACTGAATTTGCTACATAGCTGACAGAATAGAAAAAGATCACTGCATGTCTTAAGTAATCAGTGCATAACAATAATCTGTGCTTCAGTCACTTTTTCTCCAGTCACCACTACGCTGATACACGTGAGAAAGACAGTATTTAATAATGAAAAAACAGCCATCACCTTTTTCAAAGTCTGTGGACAAGAAAAGCCAGAGGAGATCTGTAAGACTAGTGAATTAAGCTGGTCTCAGCATCAAAAATTTTTTAAAAAGTCTTGAAGAAGTACCTAATTTTCCTAATTCTTTCTTCATCATCACAACCCTATCTAATGATTCCAGACATAGGTCACAGTATCCTTAATGCATTTGTCTTCAGTCATTAAGCAAATGGGTATTTTAACAAGAACATGCAGGAAGAGACCAGTACTCCAATTTGCTGAAGCAGACAAACTCTTGCTCATCCTAAGATTCACTACCCATGGTTTGATACAGACACAAAACCATACCTGAAACAGCACACGAACACAATGGGCTGATTTATCCATGTCTCATAAAACACAACTGCCAGGGGCACTAAGAAGGAAAGAAGTAAACCTTAATCTAACAAAATACCAAACTTCAGAGCCAGCACAACTTAATGCAGGAGCACATACAGTTCTGAAAAACAAAGTGCCAATACAACTTGTTCAGAATGGAGAGCCACTTCCCAAGGCACACAACGTGGCTTTTGGAGGCCAGCTTTCCAGGAGGAAAGGTGAGGTGCAATGGCTCTGTGACAGGCTGCCAGACTGCTGGCACTACAGATCATCTCTGCATTTACTCTTAACTAATAAATATATTACAGCAAAAGGAAAGGATGAGAAAAAAAAACCCTTGAGACACTGATCTGTGTGTGTTTGAATCACAAATATCCATGGCAAAGGCAGAACAGATAACATGTTTGCAGCTATTTTGTCTGCTTCACATCTGATAATCCAAAAGGGAGAGAAACCACTGTTAAGGATGATGCTTGAATACTACTCTAAACAATGTTTAATACTAAAAAAGAAAAGTACGTCAACACTTGTTAGGCATAAAGGATGTGCTTCAGGACTCCAACTCGGCTTCACACAAAATGTTTCTAGGCCACTTCTATTTTCTGCTCTAGAACCTTTGGAAAATCTCCCAAACATACACGTTATACCTCTTTTTCAGTGATGTTCATGACAACAGCCACCATTCTTTTGGCTGTAGAAGTGAAACAGTGCTTGCTTCAAATTATTTTAACCACTGGTTTATTTAGAGAACCATCTGCCCAGAAGCAGCAGAGGATCCAGTACCCTCCATTTCCAGTTTTGCTTTCCATAACAGTAGTAGAACACATAATGTATGTTAAGTACTACAATTAGCAACAGGAAGACAGCTCCCTAACTCAGTAATCAAACAAACCAGACAAACAGGTTACTCAATCACCACTTTTTCCATCTGTCCCACATTAAACATCTAGTAATAAAATTTCATAGTAAATATATGATTTAACTTATGGTCTTTTCAAATTCATCTTTTCAGTGCTATTGTTTACACCTTTTAAATTAACACTACAACAGTCTCTAAAGCTGAGTCAAACTTGCAAATTCTACCAAATTAAAAAAAAAAAAAAATCTCCATGTGGTAACCAATGGCAGTCTTGACTCAAAGGATTCCAGTTTTCGTGCATGGGAATATATATTCAATATTACACACCTCTGCAGGATGCATTATTTTGAAATGATAACACACGTACTTTAAATTAAATTTTACAGAAGTTAGTAGGAATTATAAACCAATTAATACAGGAATAAAATTGTTCTCAACCTGTGGCACACAGCTTACAAATATTGCACAGCTACACCACCACTGTAAATTGTTTAGAAGGCCAAATAGATAGCTGGCCCAAATCTTCAGGGCAAAAAGGGCAAAAAATGAGAGAATAAGGAGAGAAAAGCTCCTTGCGTGAAGATGTTACTTCACAGAGAAAGCAAAGAAAAATAACTTTTGAACCATTTGTGAGTTAGATCTGTAATTACTTGTAACAAGCTCAAATGCCATTATTAAAGATTTAAAAAAAAAAAAAATAAACACAAAACCAAATCCTGGATTACTTCCTACCTATCTACAGCAGCTCATTTGTTGGAAAATTAATGAGCAGCATCATCACAGCTGCCTTGCTGCAGTTTCCTAACCTCTGTAGCAGAGGCAGGGTAAGGACAATTTGGGCTTATCAGAGTTCTTCACTCAGCAGGCTGGAAATCACACTTAGATGCACCCTGCTAACTGAGCTTCCCCTTCCCCTTAATTTTCCTTCCCCTTTACATATAGTGGTATCAAGACAATAATTTACCAGGTTCATTGCACTTCTTCAAACGCTGCAGTTCATTTTGCAACTTCTTCATGATCCTGAGCACATTTCCTTCTCCCTTACCTAGGGCAGAGAACAGCAACATCTAGAGCTGTTCAGCTTCTCCCCAGTCACCTGAGCA
The DNA here is from genome assembly GCF_052056855.1 of Sturnus vulgaris. Classification (NCBI taxonomy): domain Eukaryota; kingdom Metazoa; phylum Chordata; class Aves; order Passeriformes; family Sturnidae; genus Sturnus; species Sturnus vulgaris. The sequence continues at coordinate 21,782,619 of NC_142251.1, read as the reverse complement.
GAAATTTTGCATATTCTCAACAAGTAATTCAAGGTTGGAAGTAAATGATGTTTAAGGTGACTTCCAACCCTAATCATTCTACAATTATTAATTTTAAAAAATTCAAACACTAGCTGCAAAATTCTTGTCAGTTAAGGAATGAGAAAAACAGAGTTGAAATTCCAGCTAAGTAATAATTTCTACAAAATACATAATTAAATGGAATTATTTAAATACTAAAACGTCTGAGTCACCACAAACTCCATTCTAAAGCATTATCTGAACGTTGTCATTTCTGTAATAAAATTCTCCCCTTGAATTGTAAACCCTGGAGTGAAAAAATAACATTCAGAATCATCATGATATGGAAAATAAACAACTCAGTTATCACTGGGATACAATGATCAGCTTAACCTACAAATACCTCGCAGCAGTGTCTAGCTGGTGGAAATGACTGAAACAATCAGATCAAAATGAAACCAAATAAAGTTCTAAGAATCCTTGACTTGATAACAGTGTGCTCTAAAATTGAGCAAAACTTGCAGAACTCAAGAGTTTAGGACAGTACCATAGGCTATGCTCCACTGAATAACAGACCAGTAAAGGAATTTTGACGAGTCCTCCATGAATGCCATCGAGTCTGTAACTCCTGAGGGCTCATTCCTCATCAAGCCTTTTCTTTGAGGAGGAATGATTACAGGACACAACAAGTTTCAGACCAATCCATATGCAGATGTCAGTAAACTATGTACCTTGTTAGTGACTGAGAATAAGTACAACTACTCTGATAACACGAGATTCAATTACAATGAATATTTGAATCAAAAACAGATGGTACAAGCTTGATTGAGAAATCCTGTTTCTTGGCAGAAAAGTTCAATATGAGGAATTGCCTAACACGAATGCTAGGAATAAAAAGTATTCCTTTAAAAGAATACTGACAGACAACTTCATGGAAACTCCCAATTCCCTCTAGGACGTTTTGGATAATATTTTATTATACATGACGAGGAAAAGAAAAAAAAAAAAAAAAGGGAAGGAGAAAAAATGGAAAAAGGCAAACAACCATAACTGCTTTCCCATTTGATGGCAGGGAACACACATCTGTTGACTATTTTGTAAATCTGCCTTAAGATGTTCATTCAAACTGCAGAAGGCTGAATCTGATTACTTTCAAGGAATGAGCCAGGCTTTATGCTCGCTCAAAAAAATCCTTGGAAAGAAGGCGCAATGGGAACTACGGTATTGGGAGCCCCAAATTCAGCAGCACAGAGGAAGAGAAATAGGAATGCCGAACTTTTCGGCTTTTCTTCATCCCTCAGCACTCCACTGCCAGTACAAGGGCGCTGCTAGAAGCGCAGCTGCTCGGCAGGGCCAGCACAGCCCTCAGCACCCACAGCACTCCCGGTGCCCGCCGGCCGCGGAGCGCTGGGGATGGGCAGAGGGGCGAGGCCGGGCGCTGGGAGGGCCGGGCCGGGCGCTGGGAGGGCCGTGAGGGCTGCGATGAACAGGCCAGGCTGAGGCCGGCCCTGCCTCCAGAGCCTCCCTGCCTGATGAGCCCGTTGTTGCCTGCAGCCCCTCTCCTGCAGCCCCCGCAGGGCCCGCAGGGTTTGGGGCCGCGGGAAGGGCCCGTTCCCCGATGAGGCGGTCATCGCCTCACGCCATGTCCCGCCGCAGCCCCCGCACACGCTCAAGGGCCTTTAACCCTCGGGTTAAACACAGTGACACTGAGGCTTAAACAGGCTTTAGGAAACAAAATCTGTTGTCACAATAGGAAAAGCGTGTAAATGCTACAAAACTGACAAACAGCCCATTTTCCTCTGCTGAGGATTTTCCAGGGCCCTTGTTTATATTTGCATACTAAAGCTTTCTCTGTTTAACACGCTGATGATGTTAACCCAGGGCAGACTCCTGTGGTGCCCTTACCGTTTCTGTTTAATGGACTGGGCAAAACAGTGAGTCACAGATATGAATCACGCAATTATTTTTAATAAAACTGACCTTGAACTTTACAAAAGAGGAGGATACACATGAAAAATTAATTTTGAGGCAACCAAAAGAGAAGTAGATGCTTCCACTGAGCATCTGCATGGAGCATGTTCCTCTACAACACAACAGAGGTTAGTCATTCCAAGGAGACAAATCCTAAAAATATTAGGTTATTTAAATTAATATCTCAAAGCTACAAGCAGCAATGCAAAAGAAAAATTCAAATACTGATGCAATTAGGGGCAAGAAGTTAACTAGAATACATTTCTTTAAAGAATCACTTAAACATGAGAAACTTTTGTCCATGTGTGTTTAGAGCCCGTGCAGGAGTCATCTAATTTGGTTTTCTGTCTGTTAAAAAAAATCTGAACTTCCTCTAATGAGGATGTTGGGCTGCTTTCATGACACATTTATTTCAGTTGTTCAGTGATGTCACAGAACCACCGCAGATAAAATATTTCTCCCAGACAACAATTTATTTTCACCACACTGCTGATTTTTGCTTTTAGCTTCTACAACACAGCTGACTTGGCTTTAAAGCCAGAGCTACTCTGCTCCCCAGTGCTTCCTTCCACCATGCACTGCAAAGTCATCTCCCACTGTGAGAAAGTTAAAGAGTGTAAAATCCCTACAAGGCAGTCCAAGGGAAACAGCAGTGGCAGCACCCTGCAAGAGAGCATTTTCCTCACATGGGAAGTGGATGATTTTGAGAAAAAAGTTTACACGCACAGAAGTCCTAATTAAAAATTTAAATACCGAGCTTTTAGTTGGTTGAAGCCAACAAAAGAGGTAGTTTCTTTGCAAAGACAATCACAGTCCTGTACATAAACCTATAACACCAGAAAAGAAGAAATTGTCTCCTTTGTGTGTTAAAGGTCACAGTCATAGTTGGGCCAGAAGAGAAACAAAGAACAATTAACAGACAATGATTCAGGGTAAGAAAAAGGTAACTGGAGAGAAGCAGAAAGCAAGAAGCTATGCAGAAAATGGCTGAGGAACGTCAGATTCTATATTTGAAAACCTACAAATTTAGTTCTACTGTAATAAATCTGAAGGGAGGGAAAAAGGGTAGTGTTTAAGGCAAACATGAAAACAATTTTTAAGGGATTCTTTTAGATGCTAAAGGTGCCAAATAATAACCTAACTAATCATGCTTTTATTCACACAATTAAGGCTAATGTCCAATTAATAAATGCTCCATTTTTTAAATTTGTTCTAAGTACCATAAGGTTTACTAAATATTAGGGCTCTAATTTGCCCCTTGCAAGTCTCCATCTCCTCTGCAAAGAGATCAAAGCCTTGAAAGCCACAGCAAAAAAAAGTCAAACTAAATATTTTGACTGCACCAAGTGCTTTATGAGCTAAGTCTCCTCCTCTGTGTCCCAGTTTGAGATGGCATTGCTTCTGTGTTACATTGAACTCAGTCCACACTAATTTCAACTTTAGGTACTTACTTCAAAGACTTCTTTTCCCCTTCCTTTTCAGAACAATGGTGGAAGGAAATATCAATTTAAAAAGAAAAATCTTTATGATGAAAGGCCTGTAAAGTAGGATATGTAAATTAACACTAAATATACTTTGTGTATTCAGAAACGCTTTGTGAAATATCAGTTATTCCTTTATTACATTTTCCCCGTACTGAAGGAATTATCAAAAATAGTTTCTGTACAACTGACCTGTAGCTACCTGAGAACTGCAAACTCATCCTGCCATGCAACCCATTCTTAACTCGTATTTCACTGTTTAATTGAAAGAACAATAAAAACATCTGATACTTCTAAAAGCCCTTTCAGCTAAAAACATGAAAATCTGTCCTGTGTCTTATCTACAACTGTTCTTATTAGAATAAAGGAATAGAAAAACTGAAATATAAAACCATCTTAAATTTAAGTGCAAACCACCACTGCAATCTCACTTTAAAGAAAACATTTTTCAGGTTGGAAGGAAATGGGAGATGCTAGCTCAACCAGAACTTCACCAATTAGTATGCAGAGTATGTGAATATACATTTATCTTCAATTGCAGCTAATACCTTATGCTGTCACATGAAGCTTTATATGTTCAGCATACTGTGCCCAACAATTACCTAATCGTTTTGTCATGTTTCATACAACTGCAGACGCTGTGTAAATCTTTCCATTTCAAGGAGGGAAAAGAAAGACTAGAAATATTAAGCAGCTAGGCAAGTGTCATTAAATATGTGTCCAAAGGGAAAAAAAGGTATTGAGGTTTTTTTTTCACTCAGTAAAATCTAATTTTGTGTGCACATGTGAACTGAAAAGGAGTAGAAAGGGAAGCAAGGTCTTGAGTGACTTTTCTATGGCTACTTTGCTTCCTTAAAGATGTTTATTACACAAAACATACACCACATTTGATTTACTTTTTGGGATTCAGTATTCCATACTTACACTTTATGGTTCTGTATGCTCCACCACACAGCTACTTGTCATATCCATAAATGTTTGACTCCTTTGGGCAGTCCTGTAAAGCAAGTAAGGAGTTTCTTTTAAAAAAAAAATATTTTAAATGCAGCTGAATCTTTCATGAGTAGCTTTTCTAGACTATCCTATAATGCACTGACATAAAAGAGCATAGTAACAGTTAATTGACAGGCAGCTTGGAGGAAGCGAGAATGAGAAAATATATATACAATACTTTACTAACTGCAGAGTAATAACAGTTTTTCCCTTGGTATCCTCAGCCAGAAAATGCTGCCAGACTGTTATTACCCAACCTTATTTTTGCTGACATTATTGTTCACATTACTAAATAACAACTTTACATTTATTATGCACACTACTAAAATAACTATTGTGAGAAGCACAAATTGAAGTACCTAAGTTTATTTCCCAAGAAAACTGATTTTTCCATCCATTCTCTTCAGTTTCAAACAATTTACTTGTAAATGCTCAGGACTAAATGAGTCTATGTTTTATTTTTAACACTGACACACAGTATTTCCAGTAGGTAAGATCTTGGTATACTGTGATTATTGAGTGCTTCATTTCAGATGCCTTTGTGTCAGACATTTTTCCATTTCCTTTAAAAAGTAAGCAGTGTAATGGTATTTGATAAACAGTCACTGAAGTTGCTGCTTGAATTAAACTCAGCAAAATTCATTCAAAGGTAAATCTATATTTTACAGTTGTTCTTTGGAGATGAGGAAACAATAGAAGTAGGAAAGGCTTTTCCAAACAATAGCTCATCTCTTCGAGAGATGCAAGACTATTCTTGCAAAAGGCAGGAACAGCATGAGGCAGACAGAGACCTTGTCCCGTGCTCTTTCTGTGCTGGCAGATAAAGCTGGACAGTTCTGTGTTAGAAATATAATTGGAAAATCACCAGGTAGCAGCAGGGCAAGAGTATCCTTGTTTTTACTCCCACGTAAATGCTCAGTTTTAGAACTGTCTTATGCAGCCACTAAAAATAAGCAGCCAAAAGAACAGCAGAATAATTGCATATACTTTCTCCCTGTTTCTGCAAATGTTCTTCCTCTTTGAAACTTAGAAAGCCTTTTAGATATTCAAGGTCTCTCTGTATATGTGGAAAATTTTGACATTACAAACTGGGGCAATCCAGGGGCAGAAGAGGCTCTCCTGTAATGGTTCTGCCACTGCCCAATGGGTTTGGGAACATCATGACATAGTACTGGCAACTCAGACTGAAAGCAGCAGCACATCTCAAAAGTGGCACATTGAAAGCAGAAATGGCCCTAGCCTGAGCTCATGTTAAATGTAGCTGACTGTAGTTAACACCATTATATTCCTAGTGGCAATAAAGCTACTGAAGCTTAACCAGCATTGTTAGTTAACAAAATTCCAGAGATTTATCTGCTAAGACGACAAAATAATTCCATGGCTTTGTTTCTCATGAGTTAATTGCCAGACTGCCCTCAAACAGCAAAATTAAGATAGAACTACAGTCTTGTTTCCATTAAGCAACATTAAACACTCCTGCTTCCTCCCCTTTTAGCAAAATGCCTCATGCTAAGAGATCTCATTGCTGAAAACGAGGGCAGAGCAGCTGGCCAAAACAATAATTTGAGAAACATGCACCCTTTTCGGAGGTCCCTTCCACAGTCCTATACATAGCTGTGATCCCAGCCACCCACTCCAGTTTCTATAAATAAGAAAGGAGAATATGTCTATTAATGCTGTGTATAAAGCACACTTCATTCAATCAATGCTTTAATCAGTGGACAATCCCACAAGGTACAGAAATTTCAGAATTTCTACATGGCACAACTGTTTTACTTGCAAACTCTTTCTTACGCTAAGTACCAAATCTACTTTGCTCAGAATAGTTAAGACCTTGGGTCAAGGAGACAGTGGCATTAGCACTCAACAGAAAATGTGCTTCTCTACACTAAAATAGCCACTTAAGCAAGAATGTGGAAATGATTTATCTTGCAATGTTTGAAGTTGGATCTTCACCTCAGCTATGTCATGACTGCACAATCAGTCAGAGAAGACTGTTACACTTTCATACAAAGAAAAGGATATTCAAGTCTTCACTATGAGTATCTAACAAGTAATATTACCTTTCAGAAAATAAGAAAAAGCATAAATATTAGCTACTGGAAGCATTCACATTTATAACATTGGACTCAGAGACCTTCAGTGTTCTAGTCCTCACATATAAATCTGTGTTTAGTAGTAGAAAAGTAATGCAATTTCACTGAAAGCTGTTTGTTTTAAATAAAGCTGTATTTGTAATCCTAAATATTGCACTGCTATATTAGTGTAAGATGATAAAAAAAAAAAAAATCAAACCAAAAACTTCAAAAAGCTTATTGATAAATAGTCTTGTAAGCTAAATCTGATTTTGAGGCAAGAATAAAGCCAGGTAAGTTTGATTTGGGATGCAGTGATACTGTATCTGCACTCACTATACTTTAAGAGCTAAACGACCTAGAGGCACTGTTAAAAGTAGGAAACTACAGAAAGGTTTCCAGCTCTGCACAGCCACTACCAATAATGCTTGTGCATTCAGCTAACAGCTCCAAGCATCAGAGCCCACAGAAATACAATCTCTAGAATAGACATACAAGTCCAACCAGATTATAAAATTATGCAGCTGTGAGATTGATTTCTTTTCAATCAATGCATTTTTCAGAGACCCTATTACCTTCAGAAATCCCCCTTCTTAATAAATCAATTAAACTGCTAAGTAGTTGTCCTAACTATGGACACAAGTGCTTCTGCTGGAATTCAGAAAGGTGCCAATTTGTGAAGAATCCAGCTCCATAATATATTTTCACTCTATAACTTCTACCCATGTCTAAATAAAACTCAATGACTGAAGAATTAGGAAGTTTCTGTTTCTCACACTTATAGATATTCTCTGAACAAGAAGACCTGATTAATTCAAAGGAGCAATTGAGGAATTAGTGAATTTTAGCCAAAAGTCAGTTAATTTTTTCCTTCTCTTGACCTGTCAAAGCTGTGCATGTCCTCAGAAACAATGAAATTCAGATGGTCTTTGATTGTCCAATCAGTCAAGGTTTAAGTCATTAATCAGAAAAGCAGCAACACAGTAATTAAGCCACCAGGATCCTCACCATATTCCAAACTGTACACTCAGAAGGCTGGGTACCATCATTCTGCACTTGAATGGCAGCATTTTTGAGAACTCACAGTATTCTTTATTTAAATAGTAGCAATATGGAAAGAGAGGTCTATACATTATAAATGAGGACGACACAGGATTTCTTCTTGTCAGAAGTGAAAACTCTGTGCATACATCAAACAGCAATATTCAACTTTGCAAAGGTCAACTGCAAAAGAAGCTCTCTGCCATTTCTTCCCTTTTAGAAGAATTTAGCAAAGACACGGTGTAATCAGTTAGAAATAACAGGCATTATAACTGAAAGAATTCTTTCCTAGCATACTGTACATAATTACATATGTTTATATCACTTACAGTGATGTCACATTTAAATTAAATTATTCATGTTTACGTTTTGGAGGGAGTATCTCAACCCATAAACAGTGCTTTTAAAGTGAGTACAACAGAGAAAGAACTAACAGCATGACACATGGGGAGATGAATGCATGGGCCAGAGGCAACGCTGTTCTGAAGGCACAGGAAAATATGCCAGCAGACTTGACCTCCTGACCTGAAGTTCTAGATAGAGTACAACAAAAGAACAGGAACAATCAGCAATTAAATTAATGGAAAAACATGTTGATGATCAATTTAAATCAAGTTTTTCACAGAAAACCACTAGCTCTGTCCAATTCAGTGCCCTCATGCACACCTGTGCAGGGATAAGTATTTTTGTGAGCTGCAAAGGATGGGAGGAAATGTATTATCTACATGAAAAATAAGCTGCCTTTTTTTGTTGTTGTTGTTGCTTTTTTGCTCGAGAGAGCAAGCAGTCAAGGACTGCAGAAGGCAGGCTGGATTCTTTCAGTAATTGTGTGCCACCTTCAAGCATTCAAAATGCAGCCTCAGAACACAAGACTACTGACTGTGCAAAAGCCTAAACCCCTCACACTGTTACTCCCTTCATCACAAAAAAGGTGGAATAAAAAATACCATTTTCTACCAAGTTTGCTTACAATAGTCTTACACTCTGCACTAGTCAACAAGACAGTGCTTATGACAGACTGGAAAGTGTATATTCTATTGAATGTGATGCACTGCTTTAGCTTATGACAACTTTCAAAATAAAACCATAACATCTTTCCTGTGGTCAATCTGCAGTATGTGAAGGTGACTCACATTTAGCTCAAAATAGATAACTCCTCAACTTAAGCTAAGTCATTTGGTTCAACTCAAAGTAACTGTGAAACTTTTGTTAAAATGATACATTTTAACATAAATAAATAAGAAGTACATTTTAAGTGCAATTGATGTCATCTTCATTCAGTGAGAAAAGACTGTGCAAGCATTAAATTCATTATCTGAGCAGTTCCAATTACACTTCCCAAAACTATTGCTCAGTATTCCCTGCAGGTTGAAAGTGATTCATTTAAGCAACACTACCAATTTAACATGTAAACCAAAACTAATTACTGGTTGCAAGTACTACTGGAAGAAGAAGGTGCCTTTCCTAAATATCCTCCATAAAACTCCAATTATTTTTTTTAAAGGATGGAAGATTTGGTATTAATTTACATAGAGATATTTAGAATAGTTGAATGTTTAAAACAATGAAATATTCTTCTAAAATTCTCCACTGCAAATTAAAAAATATTTGGTTTGGAAGGGCTATAGAATAAGTCACATCCTTCTGGGACTTTCACATATGCAACCATACAACTTGGTCATACTGCAGTTCATTCAATTAAATAGCCTTCAGAAGGAGTAGATGCCTGATGGATTATTGCATTAGAGCTGGATCATTTGCAGCACTAGCTCCTCTATAGGAACATGGAACCTGCAGCAACAGACAAACTACCTATTGTATCTGGTAACATTACTTGCCCAAGGCAATGTAATTCCTGATGCTTCAGATGTGAAAAGTTCTGTCCATCTCCATTACCTTTAATATTATTTCAACTGATCTACTCTAATTAACAGTGTATAGTTTGCCTTCTAAAATGTTACCCCAAAACCTTTCACAATCTTCTTGTCAAGCTTGTGATTGCAAAGCTGATCACATTTTCATCAACTACATTTGACACTGTGAGCTTGCTTGTGCCCACATGTGCATGAAAAGAAATACATACATTAGTTATTCAGAAAGCCCTGCTTATTTCCAAGAAGAATGCTAATGAAAAATACATTGTCTTAACTATCACCAGAAAAAAAAAAAAGGGCAATCTCTGGTACTCCCAAGGATGACTGAGTTTCAATAGGAATGTATCCATTGTGTCACAGGCATACACTACTGCATATTGTCAAGAAAATCTACCTAAATTCATCCACATGATATAAATTTCTGAGAAACTGTAGTTGGGCCTATTCTTCCAGTGGGTTAGGATATGTGGCTCCTGCCCTGCCAGAGGAGTAAAACCAAACTATTCATGTAAAGGCCAGTTAAAACAGCTCTTTATCCCAACAGCAGCAAGACATCTACATGGCATGGAAATATCAATCCTCTGCATCTCATGGAAAGCAATAAAATCTATGCACAGACAAAGGGAAATAACACATAGAGACAAGGAATCTGGAACAGGAGGGAAGATCAGAACACGTGGCAGGATGCAGAAACTGATCAGGCAAGGAATGCAGGAGCAGAAATAACAAGATTAGGACTGAAGGAGGGTACACATTGGATGATGGAAATAGCAAAGCAGGAGCTAAGAGGGAGGCAGAGATTTGTAGAACAGGGAGATCTGAATGAGACAACCGGTATTTGCTTACTGAGTTAAGTGCACAAAGAGAAGCAGGACTGGAACAAGGGTCAAAGCCAAGATAACAAGAGTCCATCCTCTTGAGTTCCTGCTTCCTAGCCCATGCAGAAGAACAAAAATACCAAATACACCATTACTGAGATATCAGCATCTGCCATGAAAACAACTCCAAAGGTGTGTTCTCTCCTGCTCCTGTCCCATGGATGATGAAAGCAGCTACTGTCATCAGTCACTCTCTAGCTCAAATGTCACTGGTCCTCCTCATCCAAGGGCTTCAGACCCACTTACTGAATCAGAGGATGATCCCCAACAGGAAGTCCACCTTGGGGCATTTTGGCTGTTTTCTCAGATTGCTATCTTTAAAAAAAAAAAAACAAACCAAAATACAAAAAGGAAAAATATATACAGAAAACCTGTAGAAGACTATGAAGATTACTTGAAGCCATAAATCTGTCCTGAAGCTAGTTGTTTAATATTTTCTGAAAATCCCTTTTAGTTCAGTAATTACAGACTGGCATACATGAATAAAGGGCTGCCTTCCCACATTATTACAGCAAGAACTTTCATAAAAATCAATAATCACAGCATTCAGCAATACTATGGCTTTGCATGTCAGAAAGGATAATATCCTCTAACACTTTACATGAACACTAGTCTAGTACCTACACTTTAAAATATACATCTTTCTATTGCAACATCTCAGAGAACCAGGGATTTTCACAGAAATTTTTACTGCCTTTATATTATGCGTATTTGACAAATACACACAAGTATGCACACAGTCTGCACAAAGAGGGGTTTAAAAGCATGAAAACATGTATCTGTAAGCATAAACCAACAAAGACTTACCCTTTATAGAAGCCAGAAAGTTGAAGATGGAAATATTGAGTTAGTCCAAACAACACCCTCTGATAAACCCAAGGTCTGTGATGAAATCAAGCCTAACAAACAAAAGAAGCTCAGAGTGGAGAAAAGAAAGGCCTACTGCAAGTATGTCAGAAAAATGAAAAATGCTGACCTCTGTTAAAAGCCATTACTTAAAACGAGGTCTACAATAGATGTGTGAAAATTATGAAACTCCTTATTATAGCAGACTGCTATCACATGAAAGCTCAGGATGCACTGCAGCACCATTTAGCATTGCTGCCCTGATGCTGAGGAACAGCCAGACTAGACCCACCAAGGACGACCCAAATTACATTGCCATCATATCCAGCTTTGATTAAGCCTCAAAAAACATCTGGAATACAAAACTTGCGCTCTTGCTGTTGTCCATTCACTGTATACATTTTAATCCCCATCCTTTTTAATCATTTTTTGCTTTCTGTTTAAAAGGGGAAAAAAAAAAAAAAAAAAGCTGTCTCACCCTGTCAAGACAGTCTTTTGCAACAGCCCAGCCCGTGACCAGAACAACAGCTGACAGCAATGCCTGAAAGAGCCTAATGCTGTTACAACTTATCAACAGACTGATAAGATAATGCTCTGTGCCGGCCTTTCTCCAGAAGAAAGATTTCAAGTCAAAAGTCTGAACCAAAACCAGAAGCTGCATTCTCCTTGCTTTGCTCTGCACGAGGTCTGAACAAGAGCAGCTTCAAGTCAGGCCATTTCAGCTAATGCAGGGGAGAGGAGGGAAAAGCAATTACCATCTCCCAAATCCGGTAAAGTAGTGTCAGTTAGATGTTTCCTTTTTGTAACCTTCTGCAGTTAACAAGAAGTGAAAGGAGCAAAGTTAGGAAAATGAAGTAACAAATGAACAAAAAATATTATATATTGTATATTTTATATTATATATTTTGTATTGTATTTAATAGAAACAGCAAACATTTTATTTCACAATGCTTTCACCATCTTTTCTTCTTAATCTTTAACAACAGTCTAAGGAAGACTGGTCATGGAAAAGGCCTGCAAGTTAATGCAGACTCAAGTGTCCAAGCTAGACATCAGAAACATTGAACTACTTACCACGAGTCCCAGCAACATCCTGAATTCCCGAGCCCATTTGTTCCATTAAACAATGCACTTTCAGACACACCATTGTACTACTTCCTAGTGACACTCACTGTCCCTTCAGCATGGAACCTGTCATTGCTATTTGGCACAGACCCCCAATCAAACAAAGCTACAGAGAATCATGTAATTATTGATGTTGGAAAGGACCTCTTGAGTTCATTTTGTCCAAAACTCCTGCTCAAGCCAGGTCAGGCAGAGCAGTCTGTCCTGAATCATGTGCAGCTGGGTTTCAAATATCTCCACAGGCAGATATTCCATGACTTTTCTGGCAACTTACTCCTCAGTTTGACAACCCTCACAGTAATTTTCTTGTGGAATTCATGTGTTTTGTGACCATTACCTCTTGTCCTGTGAGGGGGTATTACTGCAAAGAGTCTGGATCCCTCATCTTCATTCTTTCTCCTTAGGTTATTTGTAGGCATTGATGAGACCCTGCTGAGCCTGGTATTATCCAGGCTGAACACTCACAGCTCTCTCAGTCCCTCCTACTATCAAAGAGAATCCAGGTGCTTATTCATCCCCGTGGCACTGCTGGACTTTTTTGCCACAAGGGCACACTGCTGTTCTGGTATCAAATTGGTCCTGTTCCAGCTTATTAAGTAAGCTTTATGAGTAAGTCTTCTCATTTATAGAAAACAACAAGTTAAATATTTCTAGTCAATTATTAACATACTGTCCCACATACCTTTTTATTTTGATCTATTGAAGTAACTTCTCACTGTCCACAAGATCCATTTATAGGGTATTAGTTTTTTATCAGGTATTGTTTTCCTGAAATAGGTTTTAAAAACTTATAATATTGTATGTTAACTGTTGTTTCACTCTTTTGGTTTACACAGCTCTGAAATAACATGTGCATACTCTAAACTTTTATTTTCTTTCTTTTTTTCCTTTTGATGAAGCATTTTCTCAGAGAGGGACATTCCCAATAAAAATAACTGTTCCAGGTATTCACCCACGCTGTGGCCTTATGGGAATATCTTTCATCATCATTGAGTAAACAAGCTTCTCTTAAAAAAAATCATGTAGTTTTAGTCCTTGGCTAAAAATAACTAAAATCATTATCTGATCATAGAGAACCAGATATGACTTCTTACAAAAGGAACAAATCTCCATTTGTTACCTTGACTGCACACGTTAGAGTTTGCTCTGATACCCAGGCTTCTCCTCTACAAGAGGCAACACAATTCAGATCAACATTGCTGAAGCCTTGAGAAAGTCCTAAAGTAGCAGGTAGTGTCATTATTTAAGAATGACAGATGATTCTCTGTGGTTAAAGAAAATTGCTGAGCACTGCAATTCTCAAGCCTCTGCTGAAGTTGGATAGAGCAAAGGCATCTCCCCATTGGAAACAGCCACATGTATGTTCTTTCTGCAAAATGCTTTGCTTTTTTACATGGGCCACCAAGAAATTCAAGCCTTGCTAGATTCCAACACAGTTCATTGCAAGCCTGCAATGTACTGCCAAAGTGAGTGTAAAATCAATGACAGAAGATTTATCATTTTTCTAGATACAAAACTGCAAGTAGGTACAAGTAATAATTTTGAATGCTTTGCTGCTGTGTATCCCAAAAACAAACAGGCTATTAGAAAATACCTTAAGAAACTGGAAAACCCTTTACCAGTGATATGGCCAGCCAAGTAGACTTTCCTTCCTTTCCCAACTCCTTGCCACAAATTGTTCCTGCAGCAGTGTCTATATTGAGAAAGTCCATGTTATTTCTAGATTTTGCAAACTGACAAGTTACAACACATTTTCAAGTCTTTTGATTTTGTTCACTGATGGGAGAAGGGGGAATCCTCTGTTTTATTTGTGTTCTTTCTGGCGGAGAAATAATAAAAAAAAGAACAGCTCTGAGAAGCTTGTGTCAGCTTCATTGTCAAGACAAAGGTCACTGCATTCCTATTCATGATGACCTACAACTGTACCCATTTAAAGACTTCATTATGCTATATTAGAGGGACCTCTTTCTCAGAGATTTTAATTTAGCTTCATTGTGAGAAGAACAAAACACATAAGCATCAGACTATGGTGTTAAAAATTGTAAAAACTAATGATTTCAGCAGTTTTACTCCCTTTGCTGTCCACTCTTAAGAAAACATGTGTGAAGTATGATTTCTACAACCACATAAAACAAAATATGAAAATACTTTTAATCTAAAGTGTCTCTGAACTCCAAAATAAACAATCAAATTTAGTATCTCTGCACAAAATTGCCATCTCTCCAAAAATCCAAGTTCCAAGAAGACAAAAAGAGTAATTAGTTTAACTCTCATGTCCCCAGACTATTAAATGACTGGGAAGAAGTTTTATTTAAGAATGTTTCTGAAGTAAATTTTTAAATCACCTACACATTTCATAGAGACTTAGCTACACTAAGATTACCAAGTGTAAATGTTTAGTTATAAGGCTTGATGGACCAAGTACACGAACATGATATAATTTGACCTACCTTTCACAGATCTCTTAAGCTAAACAGGTTAAATAGTTTTAGTGTCACATCTCCACTGATCACTGCTGAATAACCCCTGGGGTTATTCAACCCTCTGGCCAAACTTGAGCTAGCAGATTCTTGGCACAGACCTCAGCATTTCAGTTTCACAAAGTGAATCAATACGTGGAAGTAGCAGGCCTTCAGAAACCCCTCGGTGCTGGAAGAAGCAGAGCTGGCTGTGCTGTCTCTCCCACTTCCCAGCCCCTGGCCTGAGCCCAACTGCACGAGGCAGCCACGTCCTCTGTGCCAAGACCCTGCGAGTGCCTTCTGCCCCTGGAGCCTGCATGGGGCCAGCAGCTTCCACAAGTAAATGTGTTACCACCACCCTGACCGAATTCCAGGCAGATAGCTAACACAACATGAATGCCCTCTGCAGCTGAAGAAGCTAATCCTTATTAGTCTCATTTTCCACTATTACCAAGCAGCTTCCAAGAGAATGTATTTTTCATTCTAGAGATCATTTTCGTTAAGAGGTAAGAAGATCCATTGACATGTTTTAGAATTTAAAGCACCTCAGCAAAACACGCAAGATATTTTATTACACATTATACCTCTATATATTTCCTCATTACTGGAAAGCAAATTAAAGTGATTCTAAATCTTGTCACTCATTGAATTGCACATGGATTTCTTTGTAAATTCTACTCCACACAGGTCTCAGCCCAGTTTTATTCCCACTCATCTCAGAATATAATGCCATCCGGAAACATTCCCACCTGTGAGGCATTGTTCCCCTCTCCAGAAAAAGAAAAAAAAAAGTATTCAGAATCTTTGAGCAGCCTGATCCATCCTCAATATAATTTCTGGCCATATGCCAGCACCCACACACACCATATCCCAGTCAAGACTCCGACCTATCCAGTGGGAACAGAGTATGTGCACACAGAGAAGTACACACTGTAAGGAGAAATCTGGGATGAAAAAATAACCAGCCTTTTGACCTTTGAGATAAAAATCAAAACGAAATCTTTTGCCAACAGCACAAAGTAAAGGTTCCTTCTGAACAAGACACAGGAATATTCTGAAGGGCAATAGCCTAGTTTTAGATAAAGCAGGTTTTAGCATCAAAGGTGGCACATGAGCTACTACAGAATAGCTGTATGTTGCAGATAACTGCTTGTTGCAGATCCTGCATAATGACCACTACATGCCTCATTAGCTCACAGAATGTTTTGCTAACTGTAGCTCTAAATAAGAGACTATTTAAGATACATTTCAGGTAAGAGAGACTGCATTAAAAGAATCAAAAAATATATCCTTAAATTAGTTCTTAATTCTTTCTTCATTTTGAGTCTGGCTATACAATATTTTAGCAAATTTCAGGCCAGGTCACCAAGTACACAGACAGCTTTCTGGCATCATCCCATTACTTAGGAGAACCTTGGGTTTAAGATTCCCAGATCCATTATCCAATTAATAAAATCAAAATATTGAAAAGGATCAATATGAAAATAAAGCAGTACATTATATACAAAAAATTAATTACTGTAAAGATTATGAAGCATTGTAAGTTAAAAAAAAAGCCAGAACTAAATCTTCTGTTGATTCCTCAATTCATCCCATCTCGAATGGGACAGACACAATGATGAGACAATGACAGTCATGACACAATGACAGAGAATTTCTTCCAAGCAACACTGCCTTGCTGTTTGCATCCACATCGAGCAGGATGACACTCAGAGCATGAAGCAGGACTCTGCAGGATGAGGCTGCACAAGAAATGTTTCAAACAACACAGATCACAAAGTGTATGAGAGTTTTACATCTGCTAAGCAGGGCGTATATCTTGTATTCCAAATGATGTGCACAACAGTAAACCATCTTTTCCTAGGTGTTTGTACAAACAAGAAAATTGCACAAAAATCATTTGAGAAGAACATTAAAAGTGAAGATTCCGCAGTTGATATAAGCAGCAAGAAAAGATTCCAGTCTGACAATATACAACACATTGGAAAAAAGATTGCCACGAGGGCTAACATACCAAATGATTGAAACAGCCTGATGCATTGTCCTGGACGGGTCATCTTTGGAGATACAGCTACCAAAGCTTCACATTTCTGAACATAAAAGCATTTTTCAAAAATTTATCAGGTTTCAAAAACAGTGATTCAACAAGGGACATCCATCAACACAGTCTAAAGTCCTAACTGGGGAAGGATGATTCTGATTTAGTTTTGAAGAAGCATGGGATGAAAACACTGGTGAAACAAGAAAGTTTTCTTCCTTCATTTAATTTTAGGAAATATGTGGTCAATTTTTGCAGAAGTTTCCCAGAGAAAGATAGTGCATAGAGCATGAGACAGACAGACTGGAAAATTGCAGCTCAAATGTTTAAAGCTGGTAGTCAGCAGGGGCTGTAAACAGGATCTTTGATTTCAAAGTGACCTAATTCTCTTCAACCACTAGCACATGGAGCTGGTAACTTACACATTCTCACATGTATCTTCCCGGGTGTTACAAACATTTCCACAGCCACAACAGCAGCCTCACATGAACAAGACTGATTCCTAGTTGGTGGGGAAAAAAACACCAGAAGAACCATTCAGACAAATACACTGTTATCAAGCATATAATGCTGGGGGTGAGGGGAAGACCAAACAATTGAAACAAAAAAACACTAATAGAATACATTGAATTATTCCAGTAGCTTCTTAAGGTCTCCGTGAAGCATCAAGCTGCTTTTCTTCATCAGTCGTCCATAAACCTGAAATTGCATACCCTTCACCTCATTCTGTTTTCACTTTTTTTCCATTCTCCTTTAATTTCACTTTCTTACTCTAGTATTTCTCCCACAAGTCTGTGTCCATTTGAAGTAATCGAGGAACTACAAATTTCAGTTAGCTCTTCTAGATGATATGCAGGCAGGTGAGACATGCACTTTCAGTGGCTTGGGACACAGAGGTGCAATCACAGCTCAAGGTACCATAATGCACTAAGTTCCAAGGCAATAATGTTATGTGAACTACTCCAAGAGGAAGTGTAACAGTTTATGCACCATTTTCTGTCATTACATCTATGAATTTTTCTTTACAGTCCTGTTAGTGATAAGAACCAGGTTATCATTCCTCTCCCATAACTTCTTTAAAAACAACAAACTAAACCTTGAAATAAAATGGAAAAGAATTCAAGAGCCTTTTTGCTTTCCTTTTTCCTTCTCTGACACATCCCTAAATAAAGTTCCTGTGGGTTAAGTGCTACTTACAATGTAATTTTTAAATATGTACCAGGTAAAGCCATATCCTGATTTCCATGCAATTTTAACATACCCCTACCTTCATTAAAATAAAAACACCATATCAAAGTAGCAAAAGGTCTAGTTCTACCCTATTTAGAAACGTTTGAATGACTAAGCTGTGCAAAGAACTTATAAAATCCCACTACAATTCCACATCATACTTTTAAATGGTTCCTAGCAATGTTCTGGATATTAGACATTGAGCATATTCCATATTTACTTTTTGTAAGGTTTTTGTGCTTGTTTTTCAACATGCCAAGGATTTTTCTCATCCATGTCACTGCTTTGATTCAAATTCACATGCAAAGTTGAAGACAAATACAGACTAAGTAAATCCACAACCTATCTTCATATTACTTAAAATGCTTTTGAAGTATTTTGCTATAGTACTATTTTTACAGGATTTTTCTTATAATACAGGAATTAAGAGGAGGGTGAGCGGGAAATTACAACCAAATAAGACCCCCAGAAAACAGATAGAGGATTTCCTACAATCTTTATCTTGAATTACTATATTATGTATTTGTCGTTCTGAACTTCCAGCAATTATGAAAAGTCTTCGCAGTTAGCAATATGCAATTTAAATAAATCACATATTTGAAAAGATGAAACTGTATAAACATTTTAACTTCCAGAAATTTATTAAGTTTTGCTAAGCTAAAGGTATGAATTAGACCCCTGGCTTGTAAAATAGCACATTTTATTTGACTCAAAAGGAAAATGAAAACCTTTCGGTAAGTTATATTATTCCTTCTCAAAATTTAATCTCCTAATGTTTCCTTACTAAGTTCTCAAAAGCATTACTGGATAATAGAAGTGATGCCTTTATGATTTTGTGAATAATGGGTTTTATTAAGTTAAAGCAAACAGCCAGAACAATACATATGCAACTTCTACTACACACAATATAAAGAATGTAAATTATAACCTCTGTAAAATAAAAGAAAAGGTACTAAAAAAAGCCAACACAGTGGTTACGGACTATTCCATCCCTGATAACAGGCTGGGTTCTGTGTTTAGAGAACAGTTGTTGTTGTTTGATTATTAAACTGAAATGGCATGAAATACAGAATCAAGTATAAATAAAAAATTAATGGAGGTACACAGATTCTATGAGAACAAACTCTAGATTAGTGAGGGGAAAAAAAAATGTTTACTAGCAAAAGAGATCACGAATGGGCTCAGGTTTCTATTCATAGTGGTGAGGGACAACAGGAGAAATTACCCAGGATTTTTGTAACAATTCCTTTAATAATACACCACTTTCATAACAGAAGTGTTTTACACTTGCACAATGTTAATAACTTTATTATACATGGAAGCCTGTAATAGGCTGATTACACAATAAGACTGCAAACAACCACTGGTACCTTCCTGACAACAGAAAAGTACATTAAGACTGAAACATCACCAAGAGTACATAAAAAACCATCATCATAAACATCACCAAAATTACATTAAAAAACTAATCAAAAAATTCATTTGCAAAAAGTGGTTTAGAGCAGTGCCACTGCGTTTCAGCAGCTTTGAATGGCCACCAGTATTTCTAGCAGGTTTCCATGGCTCCACAGGCATTAATCAGGATTCACATATAATAAATAATGTACCACAAAATATACATAAAGTAAGGCAATAATTCCAAAGAAAAGTTCTGTTGATATTAACAAGCCACTCAAGTTCTACTTTTGTAGTTGATGCCATCACCAGAATCCTTTGATGGAATTGCAGCCTTAGGCCCTAAAAGCCTGCCATGATGAATGCTGCAAGGCCCTCTCTCCGTAAAGAGCTCCAGTGACACCACTGGGACACTGCTGGGCACAGGGCTCTGTGGTAGCTGATCCTGATGCAGGATAGGGGCCTCACTATGTACAATTGGGAGTAGATTATTTCTTATCGTACATGGAAACCTCAACATATTTCTAAAACAGGTGGGTGTTCATTGTTCATCATCTGATGTCATAAGACATCAGAAAGCACATCGTAAGATATGCACTTTCTGGAATGTAAATCTTTTTAAATGCTAGCTATTACATCGGGGTGAGAGAGTGAGTAGGGGAAAAGGGAAATAAAAGGGGATGGGGAAGTGGGGTGGGCAGGTAGACAACCAAGATCAAGTCCAGAGGAACCAGGAACACAATAAAATAGAGGGAACCCTTTACACCAAAAGAACTTGAAAAGGGGAAGAGCAGGAGACAGACTTTTTTGAACCGTGTGTAACAAATAATGTATCCCAAAACCCTATCTGGATTAGGACTGTAGTTTCAAGTTGGGGTTCTAATGACATGAACCAGCTGCACACATTTTGTTCTCACGGTTTGTGTCAACAGAATCTCTTTACGGAATTACAGTCTTACACAGAACTTCTGGGGACATTACTGTTCAGATTAAAGCTACCGTGCTGGGCTCATCGTGCAGACCCGAGAATATTTGCTCCACCTGCCTGGAATGAGCGTCACCTGGAAGAACAGGAGTACTTTAAAAACCACAAGATTTAGGTAGCAAAATTCTTTCAGATCAGCTGACGTAAGAGACAGCAATTTGAAATGTCAAAGATCCCTTCCTCAAAAAGCTGAGATATATTTTGTAATCATCTGTAAAATGGAAGTTCCAATACACTAGCGGTGCATAGAATTCCCATGCTTCATTACACTTTCCTGAGAGTAAAGCAATTAGAATAAACTTTAGTCCTAGGAACAAAGTTAATTTTTTGCATTTTAAACTCTTGGGCTATTCCCTGACAATCTACATAATGTAAATTTGATTGCTAAACATTGTCACTTGAACAAAAACGCTATTTTAAAACTATTGATTTTTGATTAAAAACCATAATAAACAGAGCTAAAAAAATCACACTAACAAAATAAACTAAATATGAAAAGTTGCATTGAAAGGGCATGTTACATTATTCTTAATAGGACCGTGTAGAAACATTCCAATGGCAGTGTTGTTAAATTACATTAAGAAGACCCCACAGCCTGGTCACAGTCAGGACCTTACCTGTAACTCTGGCTGGTTGGGGTTTTCACTCGTGTACTACATGGCTCACTTACATCAGACATCATATTTGTATACCCTGAGAAATCTGACACTGAAGTCCTTACTCTATGGTCCACTTCTCCATTAGAGTTAGTGATAAAAGTCATTGGCACCCTGCTGCCCGACTTGAACTGAGAACCAAACGCTTGTGCAAAGTTCTCGATCTGGTAGGTTGCTCTAGGCTCTATGTCCTTCTGAGGATCTATCTGGCTGGTTAACTCCTGAGATGGGATCTGAAAGCTCGTTGAGGATTCTAAGTTTTTCTGTTCCTTCTGGCCAGTCAGTTTCTGAGATGTTGACTGGTAGTTCGATGAAGTCTCTAAGTTTTTCTGCGGATCGATGAGATCATCCAGCTCTTGAGAAGGAGTCAACTGTTGATGCGAAGCCTCCAAAGCAGACAAATAAAAGCCTGGCTGAGAGCCAAGCAACATCCCAAATGGAGGCTTTGGCAACGCAGTTGGCAACACTGAGGTAACGGATTGGCTGAAGCCACACTCAAGTGGAGATGTAGTGTATATCTGTTTGTCTGGAAACAGAGTGTGGTTATGGAGAGTTGAAGACAAGCTAACAAACTGGAAACTGGGTCCAAAAGCAAAACCAGTGCTGTTGGTTGTTCTTTCAAAGGCTTGCTGGAGGTATTTTGAGTATTCTTGCAACATGCTTGCCTTGTCGTTTGAAACTGTTTGAGAATTAGGGCTCAAGTTTTCTTCCTGAACCATGTCTGAATGTTCTCCTGAGGTGTGCAAGTCCACACGCTGTTCAGTTATACTGAAAGGATCTTCTTTCTGGCCTTCTGATTTGTGAGAGTACTGGTCCAAAAGGCTCTGTAAGACTTCATCAGGAATACCAGACTTGTCATGGCAAGACTTTATTTCACTATTTAAAGATGCTGAATCGATGAGAGATAAAGGAGCTTCGTTATCCATAACGTTAACACCCGGAGACTGGATGACGGACTGCTGGGAAGTCATGTGTCCGACATTAAGTGAAAAGGCACTGTTACTGCTTGCAGTTTGTAAGTATCTTCTTTTCTTTGAAAACTGCATGGCATCATCATAATTGCTACTTATTTGACCCGGTTTACCACCTGTACTTTGGAGAAGGCCAATAGATTCTACACCGGTATTGGCTACTAGGCCTAGAGAGCCACTCTGTTTCCCAGACAGTGGTTTTTGCCCCAAAATATCTGGCAGTGGTGATACAAAATTAAGGTAATTTTTGTCTGCTTGTTTTCTGCTCGTTTTTTTCAAGACCAATTTTGGCACCTTTTTCTGAAGTTCTTCTACGCCTGTGCCAACTAGACCACCACTGGAAGACACAATAGGAATATCAACTGCATAACTCGGCATGGTCACATTACTCGTAACTTGAGATTCAGCTAGTTTGCTGCTACACTTGCTTCCTTTGTTTTCAGTGGATGTATTTTTTGTTTTACTTTTTCTCCTTGAGGAACTTGTATTTCCCTGAGACAACGCAGCCAAGCTACCCATGCTACTTGATGATCCGGGCTCCATTCCAGCCCCTGCTTTACCTATGGCTTCACCACATGTTCTTCTGTGCTTTAACAGTCTATCAGTCCTTGAAAAATACTGCTGACAAGTGTCACATTTGTATGGCTTTTCTCCACTATGCGTCCTCTTGTGTCTTTCCATGTGGTACTTCTGGATGAACTTCATACTACACTGGTCACACCCAAAAGGCTTCTCCCTACTGTGGATCTTCTCGTGTCTCTGCAGCAAGTACTTCTGGATGAAGCCCATGCTGCACTGGCTGCACTGGAAAGGCCTCTCCCCGGTGTGGATGAGCACGTGCCTGCGCAAGTGATAGGAGCTCCTGAAGGCAGCACTGCAGTGTTCGCAGACGTGAGGTTTCTGGCTGGGGGACGCGACGGCACCTTCCCCATCTCCCACCAGGGGGGGTTTGGATGAAGAGCTTGGCTTCCGCTTGGCTTTGATTCCCTGAGTTTCTGGCTTTGGCCTCTTTGCCTTCTTGACCTGGGCGTCGTGCTTTGGCTCACCCGCGCTCCCTGGAGCGCCCTCGCCTCTGCCAGTCAGCAGCAGGTCTCGGTGGGGATGCTGGTGCAGGTGGTGAAGAAGGCTGAGGTCCTGGATCACGCTCTGGCCGCTTCCTTCGCCGCTGCCCAGGCCGGGGGTTCTCTCCTCCGCCGCTCCCCCGAAAAGCCCCCCGTAGTGGTGATGGTGCTGCGGCTGCTGCTCCTCCTCCTGCTCGCTGGGCTTCTCTTGCTTGATGCTCACCAGGGACTGCAGAAAGCCCCAGGGGCTCCTCTGCGAGGAGGGCGCGGAGGGGAAAGCCCCCGCCGGCTCCTTCTTGAAAGTCACGTCCTGCGGGGGCGGAGGCGCCGGGGGCTCGCCCGCCGCCGTGGAGGAAGCGGCGGCGGCGGCCGGAGGTAACACGCACTGCGGGGGGTGCTGGGCCGCCGCGGGGGGCGCGGCCGCCCGGGCGAAGCTGGTGACCGGGGGCAGGCGGTGGTTGAACATCACCATGCCGGGGGGGAACGCTGGCTCCATGGCCGCCGCCCTCTTGCCGCCGCCGAGGAAGCCGCTGCCGAGTTTCATCCCCCGGGAAGGCGGGCCGGAGAGGAGGCGCGGCCCAGAGGGGCTGCGGGACCCGCCGCCCGCCCGCCTGCCCGCCAGCCGGACCGCGCCGGCTCAGCGGGCGGCTCCCTCGGCGGCCCGGCAGCCGCCGCCCGGGCGCATCGCCGCCTCCCGCCCGCGCCCGCGGCGGCCCCGGCCCGGCTGCACTTACGGCTCCCGCCGCCGCCGCCAGTTACAAATATCGCCGCGTCCGCTCCACAATGGAATTAGCAGCGCCCGCCCCGCCGCACATGCGCGCCGCGCGGCACGCTGGGAGCCTCGGCCGCACGGGCGGCGGGCGCGCAGGCGCGGCGCGGGGGGCGCGGGGTGGGCGCTGCCCGCCGCGGGGCCGGGCCGGGCCGGGCGGCACCGCCGGGATGCGCTCCGGGAGCCGCGGGATCCCTGCGGGCGGCGCCGGGCACGGCCTCCGCCTCCGGCACAGCCCGGATAACGGGACCGGGCAGCGCCGCTCGCCCGGGAGCAGAGCGCAGGTGCTGCTCCGGAACGCGCGGCAGGGCCAGTGCCAGGCTGTGCGGAGCTCCGGACGCGGCAGCGGCTGCGGGCTCTGCAGCGCTCATGACCCGCGCGAAGGAGCGGCAGATGCAGAAAGGCTGAAACTGAGGTGTTTAACAAAGGCTCGAGGCGATGCTGTTTGATCCCAAACCAGTGACACGAGATGCACGTAGCGCCACGGGGATGATGAAGCCGCTGCAGTCCCTGAAACCCTGCCGGTGTTCCAGCGGGATGGACCCTCGGGCGCATTTGACACACGCTGCTCCCACGCTCCCTGCCCCGTACACTCCGCGCTCCCAGCCTCTCCCAGCCTCTCCCAGCTGCCAGCTGGCAGCACCGGCACCGCTGAGCCTCAGCGGCCGCTCAGCTCCCGGGGACCACGGCCGGCATCCTTTGGCCCACTGCTACAGCAAAACCCGAACTAATGATGCTCAGTGTTTGAGCTCCGTGTACGGAAATAATTCATCCTTCTACTAGAAATGAGATAAATCTGTTATTTTGAAATAGTGCCTTATTTCGGTTATTCAGGAGCCCTTTCCCACTACTTTTCTAATAGTCTGTGCCCTCCTTGTAGGATAATAAAATATGAATAGAATTCTGCTTAATTTCTGAGTATTTACTTCAAAAGCTTTTTGTATTTCTGTAAGGTTTTAAAATGCAAACATCAGAGATACCTTAGCTTAACAACTTGGAATTAAACATATTAACACTAGTTTTTATTATTGATGTAATGGAAGTAACGAAACAAAGTGGATAGATTCCTTATAATTCTTAGGCTTTATGTGTCAAAGATACTTTATGAGAAATGAGCCTGTAAACAGCAAGTACTTTTCATAACCATGGCTGGTACAAAGGCTCAGGTCAGATCTTAAAATCTTAAACATACCTAATTAATGAAAAAAGTGGAATTTTATGCCATTTCTGTACTTCAAATTTTTTTTAAATAAAATTAGTTCCTTTTATAATTTAAATATTCTATAGCATGTAAACTAGTAGTTAATTTGAAAATGTACATTAGATTACGACAGTTTAGGACTGTCAGGTTTAGCTAAGTGTTAAAAGACAGACCAGGAATTCAAAAAACTTAAAGCAGCAGTAAAATATTAGTCAATGCCTATGAGAAATGAGTCTGTCCCTTTATTCAGGGTGTCTATGTTTAATGGTAAGCTGGGATGCATATAAGCCAGTCCAAGCATGAAGGGCAGTAGGACACTCGTATGGAAAGCCAACTTTGTCCCTCAGTTATCAAGATAAGAAACCTGTCATTTCTCTCATTCACTCTGTCAGCCTTGAGATACTCCAAGCAGACTTACCTCTGTGTTGTACACCCCATATATCAGGAAGATGAAGAGACCCTGTAAAATAAAATGGAGGGAAAAAGCTGTTAACTCTAATCATTTCAGCAGTAGAAATACCTGAAATAAACTTTCCTGGGAGCAGACAAAAGAAGACACACTTCATCAAGGTCAATTTATTTTTCTATTTTTCAACATTATAAGCTGTACCTTGAGCATTTATTTGATAACATGGGAGTGCATCAACTATATTGTGATATTCAACTGCTTGAAAATTAAAATCTTAGCACCAAAGGAGCTATAACGTTAATAAGAACATTTAATTTTATATTTGAATGGTCTTTCGACCAAAAAAAAAGTCTATTTCAAAAAGTGAAAATACAAAGATGCTAAAGCAAACCGAGGAGTGAATAATCTCTACTTCTGATATTTCTTTTTGTAAAACTAAAAGAAAACATATACTTCTAAATTCTACACTAAAAATGTATTTCCACATATGTATTGACAAATGCATACACTTAATTGTTTTAGAAATCTAAATAGGGAGAAAATAAGAAATATATGAGGACAGAAAAAAAAGATACCAAGCAGATAGCATACACGAATAACCAAAGTTCTTTTAAGGGCTTGCTTCACACTGGCCTCTTATTATACTAAACAAACTGTACAAACAAACCAAACAAAATACTCACTTCGGTGAGTTTCTCTGAATATATTCGCCTTATTGAAGGGTGTGTGTCCAGAACCTGAGTTTATAGTGCAACTTCGTATTGATTCTTGCACTCTGCAGGCAGAATCCTGAAAAACACACTCAAATTACTGGGAAGAACAGACTAACAAATGGAAATAAATGCAAAATATACATAGTTTGCTATGAAAATACTTCTGTAACTTAGATTCACTGTGGGTTTATAACCTGTTTCTAAAATTATTTGTTAAATTACCCTACTTTGTAGTTAATACTTAAATCCAGCTGCTTCAATATGTCAGGGAAAAAACTCTTGATTTTCAAACTGAAAATATTTTCTGATAAGAAACTGCATTTGAAGAGCAAACAAATTGCAACTTTTTAATCCAACAAGCAAACTACTTTAAGACATTTGGATTAATTCTGGATTTTCAGCAAAATCACTATCTTATTAAGCAGGGAGTAATAAGAGGTACCATTCATATGTAATAGTTCCATAGCATAAAACCCTTGGGAGAGAGAACTGCTTAATTTCTTTTGTTTAGTTTTACAAAGAAGCTAAAATCCAACACTTCCTTTCAGTTATTTTCAGGTTACATCAATGAACTCGACAATAAGTAAGAATAGATTCAAAAAAGAGCCAGCTGTTTTTGAGTGTGCTTTCCTCCAATATATATCACAATTATATTGTTGTGCTCATTTGGAAACAGAACTGCCACAATCCTGAAGCTTGGCAACTCACATAAGTGACTTACTCACAGGCAAACTATTTGTGGAATAAAATCCCAGTTATCTCTCTAAATATAGAGTTGGTGGATCATTCTGAGTCTCCTGACACAGAGTCGTCTGAAATCTACATTAAAAAAGAAGGGGGTACAAAGTCTACACCTTTATTTCCTTCTACTTTCGTTTCAAGTTCCCAGGATTTTAGGGATTTCCATCCCAGGCAAGAGGCTGCTATGGGTAGTTGCCATAGAGAGAGAGGCAACGAATAATCAGCTGTTAAGAAGAAAGGAAAAAAAAATATATTTCTCAGGCTGATCCTGGAAGAGAGAGTAAAACCACATGCTGCTTGTTATTCAGGTACTTTGATGAGTTATAATTTTTGCCAAAACTCAGTTCCAAACAATACTGGTTGCTCTGATATAAAGAGTAAAAAAAATTTAAAATATACATTCAAGACTTCCAAGACTAGAATGCTCTTTTTAACCTAGTTATGCAAAAAAATTTAATTGCTCCTGAGTCTCCTCTGAAATCTGTGAATCTCATATAATCCCACAAAAACAAACTAGTTAACTACTTAAGTTTGGATACTCACCAATCTTACAGAAAATTTGAAACAAGTTATTGAGGATTCCAGATCTTAAATTGGCATGCCAAGTTTTGCTTTTCTTGAGCTCGATAACAGCTCCTTTGAATATTTAACTGTTAGAAAGATGAAGTGCTGTGGACTTTCTTATCTTAATTCTTAATTCTTGTAGACTTCTGGGAGCTTTTTGTCTTGTTTTATCTGGGAGTGGGAGTGTCCTCTAACATAAAATTATTCTAATATAATCAGCCCAACAAGGATTTTACTTATTGCCTGCAATGAGTTATGAGGTCTTGGTACCCACAACTGGTAATGAGGGGTCATTTTCCACACAACACTGTCATCAGCAATTACCTGTACAGGATAGTGTGTGGTCCATCTGTGGTGAAAATAAAGAGGTGCAGACCCTCAGGTGGTTTGAAATGTTAATATTGTGGTCTTATATAATTTATAGTTCTTTAACTCATTAATTGCAAAAAGAGCTTCTCTGTTTTTTCAGTGGCACCTGGTAACATCAGCAGTGTGGTTCTGTGAGCAACTGCTTCAGTTACTCAGGCTGGTCAGATGTTCTTTGACTTCTGGGAATTAAAAAATGGTATGATCAAGCCAGTAATTTTATCCAGAACTGTTTATTATACCTTTTTTGGATCAAGAAAATAGAATAAAATTCCTTCAGGAAGAAGCAGAGAAAGCACATTTGTATTTTTGTGTTTCAACAGCTCATATGAACCTGCAGGGGAGTTGTAGCCCATTGTGCTCAGTAATAAATCCATATTTCTCCAGAATGAGCCATCCATGCCTCAAAAAGGCAAAGGTTTCTTGACAGAAAATCTGGCCATGTTGGAGAAAAGAGCAAGTGCAAGCACACCTGTCATTTTTCAGGTCTCATGCCAAAGTAGGATGTGCTCTTGGTAGATTAAGAAGCCCAAAGCCTTCTTCTGAGCTTGAATCCTGCCTTTTGGAATCCGAGGAAAGCATTGCTTAATTACAGCTCTGACTGCCACTCCGGGCAGGGCGTCAGCAGATTGCTCAGCTTTGAAATTTGGCAGGTCTTGCCCGAATTGTCCTTGCTATCTTGAATAAATCAGTCTATGGACAGTTCTAATCTCTAGCAAGTTTGTCAGGATCTGTTCCAGTTTGGGTGGTACCACTGAAAGTTGACACTCTTATCACAAGTTCATTCTGCTTTAGGGCAACAGAAATTTGCATGGCAGTCGTTTTTATCAGAAGTTTCTTTCCATGATTTTAGCGTTTATCTCTCCTTCTGTTACTATTTGACATTTCCTTTTTATGGACATGATACTTCATTCAAGATTAGACAAAATATTGTAATAACTTTTTGGAGTGTTGAGACTGTTACACTGATACTTTCAGTATTTTCAATTTCAGCATTTTTTCAATATATGCATTCTCAAGAAGGTGGAATTATTTCATCCTTCGTCTGTTTAAACATTTGATCTCTGATTTGTTTGACAACTGAAAAGGATTTTTAAGACTTCACAGATACAATAATCCTTATTGTAATACCTCAAAAGATAATTAAATAAAACCATATTAGCAAAATATGCATGTAAACACCAGATAGAAGAACTGTAGAAGAATAAAAATCAATGAAATATATTCTAAATAAATCAATACCTAGTAAAAAATATTCATTATTTTAAAGCATTCAAAATTTCTAGCACTGAATGTTTGGATTGCAAGAAATTTGTTTGTTTCCAATCTAGACCAGTGCTAGAAACTGTAAAGCTCAGGAAACTTTTGGCATACAACATCAGTGTTGATGCAAAGAATATCAAATTCCAAAATTATGAGATTTTTCTACTGTAGTTGAAGAAGTTTGAAATCTTTACTTGAACATTTAAGAAGTCTGACATTTGAAACAGCACTGTTGTGAAATTTCAAAGTCACTGTCCCACAGGCAGCTATTTCAGCTCCCATTGTTATCACTCAACTGGTACTTGGAGGCTTTGCAAACAGGAGCAAACAATGTGACTGATTTGGATTTTCTGCCTATAAAAACTAGAACTAAAAAGGAAAAAAACAAAACCAAGGGAAATTTTGTAATGCTAATTAACAGATCCACAGTAATTTAGTAGTAATAAACTGTCATAGCAAAGGTCCTGAAGCAAATCAATAACTTACCCTGGAACAGAGCCTTTGCTTTGGCCTTGGAGATAAATTGTGCTTTGCCTTGGTTGCATCGAGAACCAAATGGTTCATCCTTACTTCTGAGCCGTATTAAAAAGATATTTCTGTTAATGTAATTGATGTAATCATCACTGTAAAATCTTTATAGGAAAGCTAGCACACAAAATTTAATCCAATACTATTGCAATTTACAGGTTTGCATTTGCAAGAATTTCTCCAGCTTATATATATAAACAGGGAAGTGTGTTGCAAAAGATCCCGAGGCTGTTACACATATTGCAAGCTACTGTGCATTGCTCTCTTTTTTTTGTTTTATAGTAATTTAAAGCCTAAGGTTACAGCTTTTCTGAAGCTGTAGACATCAGAAAAACTTAAGCGAGCTATAGTGAATGCAGTATCTGCTTTTCTAATTTTCTTGAGTTCCTTAGAAATAAGAGGCAGAGCCCTATATACCTATAGAGAATAGCTAAAAAACACTCCAGTGTTGCCCATTCAATTCTTTTCCACACATGTAAAGAATTTAGAACAGTTACTCAAACTCCATCTTAAACATTCTTATTTTACTGTAATAAAAAATGTATAATAGTAATGATTTGAGATTAATGATTGAATGTGTTGGAATTTTTTTTAAACTATAATTCTAGACAGAATCTGTGTAGCTTAAAATATTCATTTAGGATGAAATAAAACTGCATACACTTTCACACATTCTAGATGGAATGTTATTCATCCTAGACTTCATTATGAGCCTAAAACAACCCTCATAAAACCCTTCTACCTAGATTCTCTTCAGAGAGATGAATTCATGATGGACACTATTTCTCGTAGACCTAATCTTATTATGTGACTGAACAGTCTTGGCACGTCCTCTCCCCCATTTTTCACATCAGATGAGTTCTGTGTGGATTAGCTGTGGAGATGCACTGTAAAACAAACAGTATTTGAAGCCTAATTCCAAATACTTATTTTCCTATTAGTTTAGGTTCCTACTGCTATCACCTTCTATGAGCTGAAGGCCCTCTGGGCTTTCAAACAGGAATTGTGCCCGAGTACAGGAAGGCTCTTGGCACACAACAGGACAGTTATTGGTACAAACTCCTTCTTGAGTTATTAGAAAAAGGCATAAAGACAACCCTATGTGCTCCCTTTAGCTCCTCCAGTGCAAGGACAGTGAATCCTTCTCTTGAATAACCCTCACCTTCTATTGTAGAGGGAGATCTCTGTATCTGGTGATTTTCACACATTATTGTTGTCCTGTTGTTGATGCACTAACTGCCTTAAAACTTAAAAATATGTCCCTAAAAAATACTGTCCTTGGAAATCATTTGAATGGCATTTCTTAACAGGTACAACACATTTCTATTTCTGAATTCCTGAGAGACAGAATAGTCACTTAGGTCCAGATTTGCAAAGGTCTTCAGACATCCCAGCTGTACTGATTTCAAAACTAATTTTTCAATGAGTTGGAATCTAACTCTGTTAGAGTTAGATCGTTGCTGTTGCAGATCTGGGAAATAGTTGATGGTCCCATAATAATACACTGCTATTTTCAAAATGATGTATTAAATTATTGATGTCTTGGTGTGGATCTGAAACTTACCCAAATGAGCAACTGCCCAGAAAGAGCCTTGCATTTGGAGGGATTTTATTACTGCCTGTTTTTCTCTCTTTTAATCCTTGATTGCAAGATGGGCCCTGGTTTTCATGATAATACGAAAAAGTTACAAATATTGGGTTTTTTATATTTTCAAAAGGATGACAATTCTGATGAAAAAGAAAGTCAGATGCTACCAAAGATCCACATGTCAAATGTACAGTAGATTGTTTTGAAGGAGAAACTGAGAAATTTATTCTAAATCTAAAAACGCTCACTTGATAACAGTTTCCAAGGCTCATACTTACATTTCACTTTGTTGCATAACAGATATGTGCAGTTTACAATTTGAGTTCTTTCATGAGCCAGCCCTGCCACGATTGTGAAAGCCAGGATGGATTCTGATTCCTTATGCACCATCAAGCTATCTCAGCCATTTACATTTCCATTGCATGTTGGGTTCCAAACATACCTTTGAAATGCTGCTTTCAGTCGTGTGTTGTGGCAGTAAAACTCACCGTGCCCCGTGCTTTGAAGGACTCTTCATAATTTTCATATAGTTTGCAATGAATCCTTAAACTGCTCACTTGAGGATGATAGTTAACCTTTAGAAAAAGATTTAAAAACACTAAACACAGACCAGTATCTCAGGTATAAGTTAAAAAAAATTCCTGCACTTTACCTTACAAAAACAAAAATCATTGAAGTGTATGGCTGTATAAATAATTAATTTTTAAATCCCTTTCTCAAAATAGGTGCTGAAATTAACTGATATTTCACGATTGACCCAAATTGCATATGCTCCTCTGTTCTCATGTCAAAATAAATGCAAACATTTTAACTGGGGAGGGTTTTAAGAGAATAAAAAATCCCCACCACCACCATCAACCAGTTAAAAACACTCCGAAAATTTTTAAGTTTCATTTGGCTTAATTTGGGAGTTTTTAAAGGCCTCACAGAAGTGTATTTTTAAAAGGTGGAAAAATCCAAGTTAAACCAAATTATTTACACCTGAAAACAACCCACACTTTTTCAAGGTACATTCTGAGAAAAAACAATCTGAAAATTCGATGTAAGTTCATGCAACATGTCTGTTGAACCGAGTTTTAATTTCTGCCCAGAATTAAATAATTCATAATTCAGTTTAGCAAATTTAAGGTGGTAAAGAAAGAAATAGATCTATTTTCCACATTAGCCTGTAAATGAGACAGAATGTTCTAACAATATATTTTATGGAGAGCAGACATTTAAGTTTAATATTCCAAAGAATCATCTCACTTTGCATTGCAGCATCTCTTTCAGATCCCAGTGACCATCCATACCTTTTGTCATGGAACAAATTCCTGCCAGCCTTCCCCCTCCTCACATAGTGGCATCCTTAACATCACAGGTGTGATTAGCAAGGAAGGGAAAGCAGCCACTCCAGATAAGACTCAGAGCAGCACGGGGACATGAGCAGCAGGTCTGTGAGCAAAGGTAACACGAGACAAGGAAAGAGCCAAACAAGAAAAGCATCAATTAGGAGACTGCATCAGGCTGGTCAGGCAGGTGCAATAAAATTAGATTAGAACAGAAGGACTACATTTAGATTAGAACAGGAGGACAGAAATTTTGTCCCAAATGTAGGCAGCAGAATAATCGTTTAAAAATAACTCTGTAAAGTAACAATCATGCTACAGCTTTCAAGGATTGAGATAGGTTTTGAATAGATATTGACACAATGACATTAATTGAATGCATCTGGTTTTAAATCTTCCTTTCAAAAATAGAGGTTAGTCTCTGAAATTCAATATATTGTCAATTTAACCAGAAAGTGCCCTTAGAAGTTGCAAGTCAGAATAGCACATAATGTCTAAAAATTAATGGATCTCTGTGCAGTGTGATTTAAATTTGATCTCTGCTGACCATTCGAGAATGTGAGAAAGTGAGAGCTGAAAGTGAGAGCTATTCAAACGAAAAAGGAAGCTAGAGACAGAAATGAGAATGGCTTTTACTAGTGTCTTCCTTTCACAATATTTTTTTTATATATTATCGATAATTCTATGTTTAAACATTCAGTAGTCATTTTCATCTGGCTGTACTTGGCACAACTATCAATTTACCTGAGCCAACTATAAGGGAATACAGAGTGACTCAGGTTCCTTTTAAAAATATATCAAAGGGTCAATAAATACATAAACTCAAGGGTTTACTAGGTCCTAAAATGTCTGTCCAGTAATTTTAGGGAAAAAAGTGCTCACAGGCTTCTCCTAATAGCAAAGTGGAGTAAACTGTTTTATTTTGGTTTTTTAAAGTCACTTAAGAAAAGTCAAATCAACAGCAATCCCTTTACATCACATTTAATACTTGGAAATGCCAAGTTGGTCTGGAGAACCTGTGGACATAAACAATGCAACGCTGAATGAAAGAGGAGATTTAATATTCTAATTTATTTAATGGCAAAGCAGGAGGATTTCCCATATAACTCCTCCAAATATTTTACTTTTTCTTCTCGGAATAATTTTCCACCATCAAAGGGTAAATGCCATGAAATTTGAATTAAAGAGACATATTCTAATAGCAATAAGCCATGCCAGGGTGTGCATTACTAGACTTTTTGGCAAGCCTTTCAAGTGATTGAGGGCCCTTGGTGTTCAGGCTGATCCTGTGCAGTTTACCCAGGACATGCACCAATAGCCCTCAAACACTCATCTCTGAGGAGCTTATTACTGCTACATATTAATCAGCATGGCAGTCTGATGTTGGTTACTAGTCATTCCCCCACAGCTGGAGAGGACTGGAAAACAAAGATTTTGTTTGCAATTAAAAGATCTTCAGGGTCTTGGGAGAAGCACAGGTTTCAGTCCAAAGAGGCAGTACTTTCAGAGTTCCAAGCAGCATTTAATTTTGTTAACACAAGCGACTTCAGAGAAATAGTGTGATTCTGTACTAAAACCTGATCATGAAATCAAATCTGAGATAAATTGATCCTACAGTGCACCTAAAAAGGGCAATAAAATTATCATTCTTAAGATAAAAAAATCCTTCTTATCTCAACATACTTTTTGTTATTTCAGTGCCTCAAGAGCACTTGGTGGACTCTGCTACATTTAATTTCTCCATTTACAAATCAGAGCAAACCTAACGAAAAGGTGGCTGAAAGTGAGAGACCGCTATTGTTAGTCTGAATAAATGCATTCATCAGTATGTACATGGTGTCTTTTACCCAAATCTTCATGGTTTTGAAGCCATTCTCCTGTATTCCTTGTAGAGGTTGCTATGCTAACTCAAACATGTATGCATTATGTGCAACACTATTTGTATTCATGGCTTAAAACATTTTCTTTGGCTGATGAACTGAATGAAAACAAGAACCCTGACTTACACGATTACTCCATTAAAAAATAATTTGATGTCTAGTTCGTTATGGAGCACATGTAAGAGCTACAGTGCATCTGTTCTGGAACTTCAGGGTTCCTACAGAATCCTGCATGATTTGTTTATGATGTGGTGATGATTGACTGTCAGCTACTAATAAATGGTAAATAAAAAAGTAACGTGTGATATTAAAGTACTACATTAGCTACATTGTGATTAAATTACAGTAACAGCACCAGCTATAAACCTTTATAGAATCTCCTCAGCCATGCAGTAATTCTCCTAACTATACTATTATGTAGAGCACAAATATTTCTTTGTAAGTCCGAAGCAATACATCAGGGAAGCATTTACTGCTAAAGCTAGATTGAGAGTAAATGCATCTTGGGTTGCTATGAATAAAGCTCTAGCTTCTCATTACTTTATGACAAGACACAGAAATTCACTTTACTTTTCATTTAAGCTTTTCTGCTCCAGTTTATAGATGTATGCCTTCACGCTTTTATTCCCTTCTCGCTTCAGCCGTATGTAATAAATGATTATAAATTTTCACATTTGACCACCTCTCTGCTAGTCTCATGCTTAATGCACAAAGTTAGGAAGCTGCAGGTAAAAATTTCACAAACACTTTTATTTATGATGTTGTCCTTGGTAACGGAAATTTCAATGTACTGAAATGAAAAGTATGATTAAAGGGATACGACGTCCTGACAAGGATAGTAGAGGGCAGCCTTCTATTTCCCACTGAAAATATATAATACTTTTTTGACATCAATTTCATAGAGAATAGACATGGGCTAGTCATGAAAAAAAAAAAGACACAAACACGTTTCTAACTTCACTGTTGTTCTGCTGTCTTAAATGAAACTTATTCCAGAAATATTTTGTCTGAGTTACAAAGCTTTCACGTTAATGTCAGGCACATGGATAATTATGTATAAACAAAATACTGTGCAATTAAAAAAAAAAATCTTAATTATAATCTTCTGCAAAATTAAAAAAACCAAACAAACAACAGACAAACAAAAAAACAGACCAGACCATGTTAAGAGAGATATTCCTTTCTCGTTTCATCTTGTCACTTTCCCAATCATTTTACCTCTACAATAGGATTTATTGTGTTTAGCTTTTGTCTGGTTTTGATTCTAAGTTCATTTTAGCTAACTCATACTGTTCTATGCAGCTAAAAAGTTGTGGCAGACTAAAAACCTTTTAGAAGTAGTACCCTAGTAATGACTGGGGTTTTTTTAATTAAACCCATTTTGTCTTATCTTTAAACATAAAAAAATAAAACTTACAACATTGAGAGCATTGTTCCTATTTATGGGTAAAATGAGTAAATGGGGGAACTGAAATAACATTAGGGTCATGTTATTAACATTTATAGTTTTAAATTACATGAAAAATAAATTAATCTAAAATCTCAAAAGTGAAATATATCTTCTTGAGCAATTTTTAAAATAAATCACTTCAGCTGAGTTACATTCTTATAAGTGATACATATAATTTGCAGATGCTATTACCAATTAAAATAATGTTATGACTTAATATCAAACACCTGCTATACTTTACCATCCAGACAAATATTCTGTCCAATTTCTAAT
Source organism: Sturnus vulgaris (assembly GCF_052056855.1). NCBI lineage: Eukaryota > Metazoa > Chordata > Aves > Passeriformes > Sturnidae > Sturnus > Sturnus vulgaris. The sequence goes on along the minus strand of NC_142251.1, from coordinate 21,746,467 downwards.
AGCATAGATACAAATATAGACCATTCTTTTGAAAAATAACTGTTGAACCACCACATTCCAGAGAATAAATTATGTTTCAATCTATTTTTAAAGTATTCAATACAATAAAGCTTCTACATTTAGACTTTTTAGGAAAAACAGACAAACCAAGCTATGGAAAGGAAGGGGACAGTTCAGAAATTCTATACAACAAACACTGAGCTTTGCACCCCCAAATGACAATTTCAAATCCTGCTTGGATTTGTGCAAACTAAAACTTGCTTTTATGCATTACTCAGCAATATATACACAAAGCTCTGAGTTTATATTCACTGTAAGATACATCTGTGTACAACTCACAGTGATTGACTAGCATTAATTGGCATAGCTAGAGAGAAATAGCAATCACAAACTTTTCTTCAAATCCTGTGAATTTCATTGATAATTAACTTGGCTGGGCAACTCTAGCAAGCTCCACCTTTTCTTTAACTTAATTTAAAGAAAAAATATAGAAAACCATATCAGAATTTTAAAATTGTGTTTTTTAAACTTTTGAGGCATTGTTTCCCAGACAAGGACCAGGTATTTATTCTTTGCATTTTAACAAATTTATAAACCATTTGTTCAGTTGCAGATACCCAGTCATTGCTAAAACCTCCTGGAGGTACAGTCAGAATGTTTACAGTCTGTTTGTGTAACAGCATCATACATTTCTCAATAAAAGAAGCTATAAAGTTTGTGTGACAGATTACATTTTTTACCTAGATATCACAAACCCCTGAAAAACACATTATGGTTTGTATCAGTTATTTAAAAAGCCCTGCAAATTATAATGAAATACAAAATTACTGAGACTTATAATTTGAATGTCTGTCTTCATCCATTTCAGATTTAGTGTTACTCTGAGGTTTTACACCTTGATATTTTTACCTCTTACCACGCAATTCCAAGTTACTGCAATTATTCCTTTTATAATCATTGCCACTATAATACCAGCAATCTACATTGCTGAGCATTCTGCATAGTGTCCTTACTGAAGCACACCCTCCTCTAAATGTATTCTAATATTTGCAGTTCAAAACCTGACAAAAATGTCCTTAGAGTAAACATGTGGGATCAATTATGCGAAATAAAGCATACAGGTTTGAAGTACCATACCACAGCAGAGCTCACACTTTCTTTTTAACTTGCTAATATCTCTGACCCCTCTCTGCAAAAGCACTTTAATCAACATTCCCATATTACTTTTTTTTTCAGCCTTACCATTTAACAAGCTGCAAAAAATGTTTAGCAATCAATTATATACATCAAGTTGATATGCTGCAGGACTGAGGATCATTTAAGCTTAGAGTTACAGCTGAAAGAGTTTGGGAAAGCCACATGGGGAGCAAACTCACTTTTCCCTTTTAGACTTATAAGCAAAAGGACAGCTTAATTGACCCAATAGAGAGTGTCTCCTCAGCCTTTCTGGAGCTCTTTGTGAAAGCACTGACAACTGTTCTTTTGGACCTTAAGAGCATTTGCTTTATGTCTTCAAGTTTCAGCTATGCATACGTACAGCCCTAGTAAGAAATGTCACAATCAAGTGATCATATTAGATAAATTTGATTCTGATCACATGGCCTAATCCCATGCTGGAACAATAACCTAAATCTGGACCTGGCTACTGATGTCTGGTATGAGATATGGGTCAGTGAACCTAAGTGCTCTATTTGTAATCATAAAAAGAGAGATAATGCATAGGATGCTAAACTATTGCTTTGCCTCCCCTTCATCTTATGGGGAAATTGATGGTCCATATTCTCCAGAAGGATGGAGAGAGCATGTGGCTGATTAGGAGTCAAGGGTTTGCCCTGACTATGCATCTTTTAAAGAGATTCCTTTCCTCTCTTAGCACGTTTCATAAGAATGTGGGTAATAAGAGAAGATTCCCTACTGTTCAATGAGGGCATTGCTTTCCAGGGAAGGAAGTTTGCTTCATTATTTTACTAATCACCACCCCACTCATTGTAAGTTCTTAGGCAGCCCAGCACAGTTTCTGAGACAGCTCTGCCCACTCTCCTGTGGGTTCCTATGCAGGCCAGCTTCTTCACTTCTGGACAATCTCCAGGATGTCACATTCTCCTTGCAGAGTCCCTTTGCTAGTCGCCTGCTAAGCTGGTGTGAACAGCCCCAGTTTTCTCTGCCACTGCCTCTGACAGGAACCAGGAAATTTCATTTTGCTGTGGATTTACTTTTGCTTATATTAATCCCATAGCATCTAATTAGGGCAATCACACTCTGTTCAGGACAAACTAACAAACAAAGCCATTTCACTGATGTAATTATTTTCAAATAAGCACTTATTCATACGTCAAGTCAACAGTTAAACAGGAAGTATCATTTAGAGGCTTAACTTCTTTTTGCTTTGTAGTAGTCTCCAAAAATAGGATAATCAGAATTCTTCCAGAGCCATATTTAAGGTGAGGTGTAAAGGGCACACACAGGACACAGTACGTACCATAAATGCATCCCAAATATTCCCAGAACCGTGGCACAGGTGCTGCAGAACTAACAAATGCCCAAACACCTCAGATCCCACCTAACACACATGTAAGGGTTGAAAAGATCCAGGGAAATCTTGACACGTGGTAGCTCTGTAAAATCTTTTACTAAGTATGGATGTGCTGTAGTAAATACTCAAGTGGGTGTTAGTTTGGAAGTAAGATTATTGTTTGTTGCCAATTTTTTTGGTGGTTCTTAACTTAAACTGGGTATTTGTCTGAATTAACACGGATGCATTGATCTGACTCCAACCTGAAGTTACTGAGGTTTTATAAGACAGCAATAAAACTCTCTTTGCATTAACCAGCCAAGCACATCAACATTTTAATGAACTGTTTTTACATGGTTCGTTGAGTAGCTCCTAGTCTCCTATAATACAAATCAGGTCTCCAGCACCCTTGCCCCTCTCATGCAGGCTTTTCTGCTCAGGGTGTGAACTGGAAATGGAATAGCGGTTCCATGGATATCTGGCAAATGACATTGTAGGCAGTGCAGCTCCCAGCAGTACAAATGTTTAAGCTATTGTGTCCTATCAAAGAGATCTCCAGCAGTCACAAGCAGTGAAGAAGCTGCACTGTAATCACCAAGCAAACTGCTCGGGACCTCGGGAAAATCAACCTCTTGGAGCTACTGCATTGCACTGCAAGGTTTCAGACAATGAACTACAGTGTTGTATGGCAGGCTGGGGGAGCTCAGTTGTCATTAATCATAGAACAGCCTGTCTCCCAAACAGGTATTTATTTTATATTGACCTAAAGGTTGAAATAAATTATTGAAATCAGCATAACTGTAGACCAAATCTCCTCGGAATAATTAAATTACATTAATGACAAGCATTTTGGTGTATTCTAGTCAACCTTTAAAAAGCAACATAAAAAGCATAAAATATTTATTGTTATGCTTTCAAATAGACTTCCTGACACATTATGTATTTTTGAGATTAAAGATTAGTTCTAACACATGATTTAATAATGAATGCAAATTATAAATGAATATTTAACAAACCATATCGCATTTTATGTCTTAACATATCCTTTGCCATTACTGTAACTGAGTGAGAAATGGCTCTGTGATGTATTGTCCTGCTGCCTAAGGCCCTAGTGTTTTCACCTTGATACGGCCTTTAAAGTAAATTAATTTGTTAACATTTAAGAACCTTTGCAAGAGTTGGCATAAAAAATTTATAATTCTGTTTATGATTGAAAGAGTCATGCGCTAATCAGATAATATTTATTGTAAAAATAATTTATTTGGCCAATTGTTCCATGGAAAAAGCAGATTTGGAAATGTTTATTTCCAAACTTAGTTTAGGATTAAATGGTACTAATGGTACCATAAAGATGTTATATAGTGTTAATATAACCTGAGTATTAAAAACATAATGAATTTGCTATTTATGAACCATTAAGTTTTACCTCAACCCTAGAATAAACTTCCGATCATTACAGATCTATTAATAACTTTTCTGTCGTCTTTTCCCTCACTTTATTCCCTTCTTTACTTTCCTTTACATGGTCAGAATAATACTTTTTATATTTGCAGAATTAATTAAAAATATGTTTTTAAAAGCAGTATTTTATTTTATTCTGAGCAATATTTTTTAGTATTCTCTGTGCTTAAGTGACTATGCAGACTACTATCACAGAAAGACAAATACTATTTTTGTTTACTTTTCGTTAGTATTTGTAATGCCCTATCTATTCCTATTAAATTTATTTTGATGTTGCAGATAAAAAAATGCAAGAAATACAGGCTTCTCAGTTTTGTTATTTTGTTCAAGTGGCCTAGTTCAGACTTTCTGTAGAGAATAAACCACACACAACTTAAACCAAAACATGGCCATTACATTGGGTGGGAGTTTCACTAAACTCCCCAGCAAGTTTTAGTGATTGAAATAATAAATCTCCTGTCTGGCACTGCTCAGCTGAGCTGACCATGTACATCACTGTCCTAATTTAATCAGCTAGGAATGAGACTTAGTGTAAGTTATAGTCAGAGCTTGGCTAGTAATGTTTTATATAAACATAAAGTTCTAAATATTTAAACGTTAATGAGCAAGAATTGAAAAAAAAACTGACAAGAATTTTCTTCTAGTAGCCCTTTCAATGCAATATTTCCACACCACTTGTGACCCAAATACAGTGTTTAAAGCAGAGAGCTTCAGATATTTTAGAAAAAAAAGAGAACAATAAATTAAGAATGGGAAGAGGAGGATGGGTCAGAAAGGATGAGATTCAGAAGGACACTACGACTAAAGGACAGAAAGAAACAATGAAATGACTGCCCATAGGTGAGCAAGAAATTAAAGGAAGAAATTAAGAAAGAGTTTATTAATTGGCAAGATAACTTTTATGATGGCAATCCTTATTCTCTTGTCCTGCTGTCTGCCATGTCTGTCTGGAATGCACAATCACACAGAGGTTTGGGTGCTCAACTGCTTTCTGATTTTTTATCTATTTCATCATGTTTCCCAGACATCCCTATCTCTTCTTGTAATCTTCTCCCAGTCATGTCTCCTTATTAATTTTGCCATTATTTTCTTCACATTTCAGTCTCCAATGTTCTTTGTCATTGCTCTTCTCTTGTGTTCACTTACAGCTATTTCTGACATATGCTATGAAACCTTGTAAGACATATCTCATGAACAATTTGAGGATCACTCCTATTTAGGCTGCATCTCAGTTCAGATTCCATTTCTCATCTACTGCCATCACCAATTTTACTTCATTTCATTACCTTTAAAAGAGATCTAAGGGTTTGCAGTACTGCATCATGGACTGAAAATACAGTTGCTGCTTAATAGATTTGGAGAAATCTTATTTTAAATCATTAAAATTTTTCAAGAGTGCCTAAATAACTCAGTTCAGCCTTCACAATTATTGGCATGATAAAGTGAAAGCAAGCAGATCCTCTTAAGATGAAAAACTAGCTCTTCACTGAGGGGCTATATTTTCATGTCCCTGCTTATACCAAGTTTTGTGACTGATCTGACTAATCCTAAGCCAACCATAGTACAGTTAAACAGGAGGTGAGAAACACAAGTGTGTGAGAGTTATGCAATGTTTACCCTTGTTTTCAACTGGAAAAGCTACCATTCACAGACACAGGGTTGTCCTTGTGTGGATCTTTTCACACACAGACAGAAAACAAAGCTGAACTGGATAACATACTAGTTTTGCTCAGTAAAACAACATTTCACATCTCCACAGTATTATTCATGACCGAGGGAGCGATTTTCCAGACCAGAATACAGGAGAGATAACTATATTGTTTCCCCTTGCCAAATTTTTTTCCCATACAATTTGAGTTTTCCCTGAAACACAAACTCTGTCTCTCACTTTACACCAGTGTCTTTTCCATTTGTCAAGTGAACAGTTAATACAGGTGACATAAAGCATCATACCCCAGACAGGGAGAATTTAAAATCCAAAACAGCACATCAGACCTCAATGCGAGAATTAAACTTATTTTTAACTAAATATGTTCTCAAAGTGTTGGCAAATTAAATCAAGCCTGATACACCTTTTAAATCTGATTAAAGTTCTTTATTTTTTATTTGCGGTTGGTTTTTTTTTCCCCAGTCATAGGACAACAAACTCTGTAATTCCACAGAAGGATTTCCAGGGAAGACACATGCATTTGCCTGCATTACCACCATCTTTCCCACAATTCTCAACAACCAAAAAGCCTCCACCGAATACCCTAATATTCATTCTGGGCCTTACTCAATGCCCATTAAAGCCAACCAAAACAATTTCATAGACTTTGGTAACACTTTATGTGAGGCACTGAGGCAGCCAGTGACCATAAATCAGCAGTTCTGTGGATTCTTCTCTCTCACTCAAGTCTCCTGAGGTCTCTTAGAAAGTTCATGGTAGGTACAGCCCAATGAGCTACCTAGGACACAGTAAAATGTTAAGCAGCACTGTACACTAAAGCAAAAATCATGAAAATCACTTCATCTGTGACAACATGGAAATTGATTCAAGATTCACACAAACTAGCATTAGGTTTATGTTTCTATTGCATCCATTCTGCCTCACGTTTAGTTACAACTTCTGCTTTGAAAATTAGCAAAATTACAGCCAGAGAAAAGGAAAGCAGCAAAATTTAGACATGTGAGAGAGCATTAAACTGATAAGGAAGAAATAATGGATGGAAACCAAACAGCTGTTCAGAAAGTGACAAGGCTTTCAGAATTAGCACCTGAAAACTTAGGAATGAAGAAAACAAAAACAATTCCCAGCTGAAGAAGAGACAAAGAAGATAACCCTCCCATAGGAGCCCAGCATGATAAGTAGCCACGGGGAGAATCAGTGTGATCAGTCAGAAAGGCAGGAGAGTTATTAGCTTAGCCCTGAACCTCCTACTTAATGTGGGGCCAGTGGTGATAGTTAACAGACCCTGGCTAAGGTGACAAGCTTTGGACCTGCTTGAGGAAATCCAATTGAGAAGCAGCCATGAGGAACAACAAGCTAGAAACAGATGTTTCAGCTACCAGGATGTGCACACATTTAACCTGAATATGTAGAAAAAATATTATTTTCTATAGACAGTGATTTCATCTCCTTCTGCAGCTCAGGTACTGTCAGATCTCATTATCCACAGGTAAAATGCTTCCTTCACATTTTGGAATATATCTTAAATTCAAGCAGAATTGTTTGAGTTGTGGCTACTGAATTAAGGATTAAAGGCACTGGATTAATATTCTGAAGATATATTTAGTATTTAAGCAAAAAGTCATGGGAATACAAAATGTGAAATTTCAATAGTTAAAACAATTACTAATCCCCATGTAACCCAGCATAAACCACTGGGAAAGCCTCAGCTTTCTTTCAGCTGTCAATTCATATTTAGGCAACTACATTTGATCACAGGTACATGTATCAATAAATATCCAGACCACTGCCAAAATGGGACAGAACAGGTTTGTCAGGAGCTAATTACACTCAAAGGCAATTTTGCCAAATACAACAAACAAAATGTCAGACTTAAGCTGGTCTTTTGTGCATCTCTGGGTTCCATAGCACATGAAGGAGAATACAAAAGTCCTATGGGATGTTAATATCATATACATAACATATACTCTAGTGCACATTTTCCTTTGCAGTTCTATAAATCTCATTAACATTCATGAAAACTATATATGCACCTCAAGAGGAGAAAATGCCCTAATAGGTGGATTTTTACAAGAAATTTACTATTCTCAACACAACATATGCTTGTTCCAGATTTCAAACACATCCCATTTTAGGGACATACAACATCCCTAAATAGTTAGTGCTAAATTTGTTTATGGTTCTATATTAAGAAGTAAAATAAATAAAACATGCATAACAGAAATGAATACCACTGAATGTCTACAAAAGCCTATCTCTGAGCACACACAGAACAGTGAAATATCTTTGCAAACTACTTTTTTTCTCTATGCCTTTCTTAACTTCCAAGCTTATGTAGCTTCAGGGGATAAGAGTAACTTAAGCTATTCTTTCAACCTCTTAATTTTCTGTATTGAAAATAAATTAAAGTGATATAAATTTATATTCTCTTTTGCTGCCATTTCCAAAGAAAATAACCTCAGTCATTTCCAAGATAATAATAAAAGAGGAATTCCCTGACAAAGTTGGATTTTTTTTCATGGAACCATAGAATCCTTTACTCTTGGAAGGACCTTCAACATTGAGTCTATTCACTGCTTCTGATTAGGGTATAATAAATTACTCTGATATTTAACTGAAAACAAAACCTAGGATGTTTTCAGCTGCCTTTCTCCATTTAAATAATACCATGGGGGCAAGGGGGAAAGGAAGGATAGCACATTAAATCTAAAATTTCTTCTGAGTTCTAAATTCTCAAAAAATGGATGTTTAATGATTGCTGTTTTTCCAAATTGCAAGCACTAAGGTTTGACAAAATTATATAGAAATTTTTGTTAAATATAGCCTAATAGCACATTGCTTCTTGTGAACCCAAAGCAAAATTTATTTAAAATATGCATTCAGGTTATTTTAAATAAAAATAATCTTAAGAACATCTCAAGAAGTTTCTTCATAATGTAGCTTCTACTTCAGAGGAACCCAGTGGCCAGAAGGCCAGGAATCCACCTCTCTTTTCATAAATACTTAAATATTTTATTTCACCCACTTCTCCCAGCAGAACAATAGTACAACTTCCCTAAAATACAACAGATTTTTAAAAAATACAAATGTTAAAGCCTCGACTGAATAAAATATCTGCTCCACTTGCATCTAGTGTGCAATTTAGATTATTCTCTTATTTCTGCCATCATGCCATGAAAATGTTATCTTAGTGAGCAAAAATTGTGTTTAAACAATTGTCCATTTTATACATGTAAATAAATAGAAGGACCCTAACATCAAGAATTAAAACATCATGTTCTAAAGCAGAGCAATTAATGTAAAAAAATACACTAACCTTTGAAATCCAAGTAAACTGCAAAAATAAAATCAAATATATAAAAAAATGTTTGTATCTCCTTTTAAAGTTAATTATTTTCATTACCTCCGTGTAATATTTCCTTACGTTTTAAGTAACGGAAAGCATAACATGGTAGAATAACTAAAATAAAGTTGGTATCTGACGGCAAACATGCCAAGTTTCCTGAAAAGTTCAACCATTTAAATAACAACATACAAGAAAGAACAAGTGTGCCTGCAGGAAATCTAGAGATGCTGGGGTCTCACCACAGAAGCACACCATGTCTGTTGTACACTGTGTGTTGCACTGTCCAGTCCTACATTTCTTTTCTGAATAACACACAAATGTTCTAAAACATTTAAAATAAAGTATACAACAAAACAGAAAAGCAGATGGAAAACTATGTTCAACAATGATGGGCTATGAGGACTTCTAAGAGAGAGAAAACCACTGATTAAAAAAAAGCATTAGAAATCGACCCCTACTCCTTGAAATCAAATTTTCTTTTATCAGGATATGTGAATGTAATAATAGATAACTAGCATTTATATGGTACTTAACGTACAATTCTCTGCACTGAGGAAAATGGGACGTTTTCATTATTCATATCTTTTACTTGAAAAAGCTGAAAGACAGTGCAGTCATGCAAGAAGTATCAGAATATCTACCCTGAATTTTACTAGCCCAGGAGATCGGGGCAGGGGTAAATAAAATTAAGACATTGTAGCTCCCACAGCCTCCTCATGAACAAGGGGTGAGAGGGTTGGTCAGCACACCACCAGAGCAAGCTGACTTGGCATCTTGTCTGGCTAATAGTTGAGTCTATATAAGGCAATTTTTGGCACCTTCAATTCCAGCCCAGTCAACAGTTCAATTCCTTATTTTGAACAAAATTATATTAAATTTAAAGTGTATGAGGGAATCTTCTTCCCAGCACTTTGCTCCAGCAGAAATCCAATTACTTCCACAGAGGGCAGCTGGAGCTGCAAGTATCATGGACAATTATCCCAAGTCACAGAGGCAGCAAGGGTTTCCTCTGGCCCCAGACTGCAATGTTGTGAGATTCCAACACCGCTAAACTGCTTGACCAGCATGGTTATAAACTCTGAAAGCCACATATCACCCCCATCAACAGTGGACAAAGTACTGGCCAAGAAAATTACCAAATGTGCAAAATTGGCTGGGACCATTGAAGTCAGTGCATGGCCCTGGGTTTCTTGCCTCTCAATGACTGGTTTTACACAGCTACCAGTAACTTGCAAGTGATGGTCAGAAAGTTTCTTCTTTAATTGAAAGGGCTGACATTAGAACAGGCACTTGATTTCACTATCTGTCAGATTGTACTGCTGTGTTCCCCATGTAATTTCCATGTTTTTTCTGGTTCTATATTAGGTACTAGTTTTGGACTGCAAATAAATTTTTTCTTCATAATGAAGAGTTATTTCCTAGTTCTTTATTATTTATTCTTTGGCTGTAGCTCAGCTGGCTTCTAATTTTCAAATAGATTCTTTTAAATTTCTATTTCAGTACTTGTAGAAGATTCAGTAAGGATAAGATGATTAGAGTCTGAAAAATAATCAGCATTTATATGAAATCTTATGTGCCTCTGGCAGGACCTAAACAATATATTTTCATTAAATATTCCAAAGAATACTTATACAATGGGGTTTTTGTCAGAAAGTAGATGAGTCACACACCATATCCAGGATACCAGAGTCATCTGTAATGCAGCATGAAAAGACCTAAAAGAAAAATCAAAGGCTAAAAATGCAATTGTTTTTTTCTCTTTCATTAATTTGAGAGGATTATTAAAAAAAAAAAAAAAATCACAGAACAACTGCTTTCATTGTAAAGGTAGAGGGTAAAATACCCTGAAAAATTGAAGGCAATTCCACCTCAGCATGATGATTGTCACTTTGTGGCTTATATACAAGTCCATCATATTTGGCACTGAAGAAGTGTCACAGGACAGGGTAAAAAACCCACAAAGACACAGCACATAGGTGCCATCATCTCTACTGTCCCTGACACAAAGAACTGAAGTCCACATAGAAGGAAACAGGGAGAAAGTGAATGTCATCTCCAAATGTCCTTGCTTTTGTGTGCTTTGGTCAGATTCCATTGTCATTTGTTGTGCAATCAGGGCTAAGACCCCTTTGTTTTCAACTCTACTCAAAATATAATTTCCTGATCTAATCCTGTTTGTTACCAGTATGAACATTTGTGACCCTAAAAGGTATCCTGGCAACATTAATGACCCAAACATTAATTCTTAAAAGGTATTATATCAGTTTACTGATGCAGATTCATTTTTGCCCCCAAATAATCAAACTAATCAGAACTTCCTTCCCTCAAATAAGTCATAAACATCAAAATAGGAGAGTGACTTTGGAAATTTATAAAATTAAACTTCTATACCTTTCCTTTACACTAGGAAAGGAGGATGAATTTATTATCACCCTCCTCTCTTCCCCCTCCAAAAAATATATCTACATGTACCCCCAGTAAAGCCTTTCTTAACTTGATGATCTGTTGCTTTGACATCTTTGGGCATTATGTGTTTCATGGAGCATTGTATTAAATAGAAACAACAGAAATAAATTTCAAACCCAAGTACTTTAGATCTGTATCTGAAATGCAGATGCATGTGTCTCACAAATGAGTGGTGTGTTTAAAGTACAAAGTTGATTGACACATGCTTTCACTTAATGATGGTAATTACAAAGAATAACAACTCCAAGCCACATCTGTTCAATGTAACAATCTTGTTGTGCTATGCAGATTACACTGAGAGCTGTCAGAAATGCCAATTTTACCACAAATCATGCATAAGCACATTTGTAAGACAAGAAACAGATTAATAAGCATCAACACTTTTCTGTAAACACTTGTTGAAGAGAATAAAAGCTGTTAGCACTAAGGAAATGATACAACAGTGGATGCTTTCTCTATCAAGCTTGAAATAAGAAATCACAGGAAGGACAAAAGTGCAGGCTGAATTCCCAAAGAACAAGACCCCCTGTAGCAGATCAAGATGTGGAAAACTTAACAATTACACTACATGTGAACAAGATATAATCACATTTTTTCTTTCCTTTTAATCAGTTCTCATTTAAAATATTCCATTTTGGCAGCACTAGATAATATAGAAACAGAGGATTTTTAAAGTTGTACTGAATTAAAATAGCTTTTTTTTTTTAATTCCAAAGTATGCAAATCTAAATTGAAGCAAAACCCACGAAATGAAGAAAACCGAAAGCACTATGTCATAAACCTAGAGAGTTTTTTATCATATCATTATTGTTGCTTTTATTCAAAAGCTGTTTAAGATTCAGGGACATGTTTTTTCTATAGCAAAGGAGCATGGAATTATAGGCAAGCAGTCTCAGACAAATCATTAATGTAACATGACTTAGTTTGCTTTCCTATGCCAGAGGACATTACAAGATACAGCTGACATACGATATAATCATAGAATAAATAAATAACATGATTTTAAAAAAACAGTCTTAGATATATTCCTCTGAAAAAATACAATTAAAAATGGAAACAATATTTGTTTTAAGTCTCATTGAGAAGTAGTTTCCCACTAATGTATCTTAGTTGACTCTATATACAACACAAGAACTGTACATGCACTTATAAATAGAAACTTCGCAAATCATCTTTTTTAGTTGTGAGTATTTATTTTCCCAAATGGTCTAAACTTATTCTTGTTCACAGACTGCCACAGTTTATAAACTGCCTTGGTGGCTCAGTTAGACATCCTGCAGATTTAGCCAGAGATGAGACCCTCTGTGTGCATCATTTGCTTTTAAATTCAGATTTAATTTGCCTGACAAAAACATTTTTTAATATTTATTGATGATGCTGGGAGAGCTGCCTCAGGCATTTAAAGCATACAGAGAAGTCAACAATTTACAGCACCTAGAGATTTCATAAAAAGACTATTTACCACCTAAGTATTTTAATCTGCAAAATGTCCAGAAAGAACAGTACAGTTATTTCCATGCTCTAGGCTTATTCATTTTCCAATAAAATGAACAAAATATTCCTGTAAGTAATTGGAGTAATCCTACAGAGCATTGTCTCATATCCTGAAAAGCATATAATTCCTAGGCTATCCTCCTCAAATCCATGAAGTTACATAAAAAGTTTGGCTCATTGAAAGCCAGCTTAGAAGGGACCTCAGGATCCCACCTTTATTTTGTATAAAATCCACATACCTATAATTTTCAGTTAAAAATGCTTAATTCCTGTCAAACTACCTGCATCAGTGATCACACTGGAGATCACAGTTCCCATTAAGGAAACCAGGTAACTACTTTCAAAACACATTCAGAACTTGTAAAACCTGCATTTGAAAATCTTTTGAACATTACAACAAAAAAGGCAGCTGCCATTAGCAATAAAATTAACATTCAGGGGTTATTTATTGCAAGTGTCAAGCAGCAGCAGTGATATCTCTTAGGCAGCAGGTTTGCAAACTGTGTTCCTGTTCCAGGCAGCATTGAAAGTTGTTGAGTAAGGAGCCCACCTGCCCATCAGAATCATCATTTAAGTCTCTTCAGGGGATGGCACAGCGTGCTTCCTCCTGCAGGAGGAAAGGATTCTCCAACGTAATATTCTTCATCACAACAAATATGTGAGCCTGAACAAATTCTCAGACACAGCTGCTTCTAGGGTATCTTGGCATTTGAGTAGATGATTTACAGAAATTCCTCTGGGAAGGAGGTACTTTAAAGGCTGCCAGGGAGTGTGATAGGGCCAGAAGAAGAGTGAAGAGGCACAGCTGTGACAGCTGAAAGCAGGATAAGCTGCCACTGATCTGTTTCTATGCTTATCACAACACCCATTAATCAATTCCAATCACAGCAGGCCCACCAACTAAACTATACTCCACCTCTCAAAAACTGACTACTCAGCCTTGTAATCTTCCTGAAAAATTGTTCATCTGAAAAAATGTCAGAGGAGCACTGTATCATTGATTTTATTTTCAAAAATCTATTATATTTACATTTTTTTAAAAATCAAGCCACAGTCAAAATATTCACAGGCTTTGCTTATAAAAACTGTTCAAAATTTTGCTTTATTTTTTTTGGTGTGCAATTTTAAATTAAAAGATTTTCCCTTCTGCTTTCTCTATGTTATACCATACATGTGAATTTTAGTAAACTTGAGATCAACAGTAGACCTACAGTACTGTATCCTTAAAACAACCTGGAATATAAATAGTTTTTACCCTATCTTTTAAAAAGTCTCTCTTTGTATATATAGTCCTTGATGAAAAAAAAATAGAACTACATTAAAAATGCAGAATACATAAATAGATAGAATGTACCAAATTTCACTAACTGAAATATAAGCAGCTATGTTTTGATTCATGGTAGATTTCCTATTATTTTTAGAATTTGCTTTAATAAGTTTATAGTTTAATAAGTTCCCATTGACATTATTGCTACCATGAATTTGAGTTTTATTCTAAGCTGAGGGCACCCCAATGATCACTGTTTGTATAGATTTCCAGCTCACCTGATGTGCAAATTCTGCAAGTTTTGAAGGAGTAGGGAGTAGTCTCATTTGTTCAGTACATAAGTTGCAGTAATATTTGTTCACTAGAACAATTGAGCAGGCAGTTCTGCAATTTGCTTGCTTGTTCACTCATTTTCTAGTCCTTGCTGCATTTTGTTCATGCTTTTGTCAGCCTCAGGCCTGTTCACACCAAAAGAGAGGCAGTTTCAGATGTCGTAACATCAGTGAATGAACAAGGAGAATTGCAAGTTCCCCACCATGTTAAAGGATGACAAAGGAACACGTTGGCAGAGAATTTGGAAATCTACCTTTGAACAGTGCGAGCTGTTGGAAGGAGGACAGGCAGTGGCAGTGGCGTGGCCCCAGCACGCTGTGTCTGTGTCACACAGCCTCAGCCACTGCTGACAGGCTGCAAGTGTTCAACTCAGCTTGGCATCAAAGAAAGCACTTCAGCAGGAGCCTGCCGACTTCAGCGACCACTTGGAAGGATTAAGTGCACTTTGTGTATCTCTCTGCAGTGTCACTTTCAACCTTGCAAGGAGGTTTTCAGAATAACCAAATAGATTTAGAAGCCAGAGTCCCTTCACTATCTGATGGTATTTATGCACCCACAGAAGACGGCAGGTTTTGCAAACCCACCCATTATGATACACCACTTCAACAGCTTTCGTATTTATGCAGCTGTCACACCACTGAAGAATTGTATTCAGCCTTTTTATAAAGAGCTGTGTATTTTAATAGTGGTATGGGTTTACAAGAACTAGATGCCTGTTGTGGCATTTGTAGAATTTCCTAATTTCCACAGAATGGCACTGCTATTTCCAAGATTACATTACAAAAGCATGTGATTTATAGAGCTTCAAAAAGTGTATTTGCCCAGAGTTGCTATTATTTACACAGCATCAACAGTTTTCAAGTTGATCCACAAGCAAAAGAAAGAGCTTGGCATAATTGCTGTACTACAAAACAGAACATCAAACAACACAATTTATACTACTCATTTAAGGGAGCAGTAGTCCACAATTACTGCTGGCATGGAACTTGCTTAACTTTTGAATTCTACCCTTTATTTAATAGGACAGTGTCAACTATCTAATGTCAAGGAAAGTCTTTCATGCCCATTTAAAATCTCCTCTGTTACCAGAATTCTGAGAGTTTCTATATGCTGTTCATGTGATTCATGTTATCATGTAATATCATAAGATCTATTTTTATGCTTTTTTTTTGTTGTTGTTGGCAAAGAGATGACTATGCTATATTTGCATTACATAATGGACACAGTAAACCTGCTGTGGAATTTCTGAATTTAGAATCAAATAATGTAAGCTGTGATACTTCTGGTTTTTTAACTCTATGAAAAATACGGTCAGTACAATAAAATTGCTATTATTTTAATATGCATTACCTTCCTACCTTTTGTCATATTCATCATATTGGAGATTTAAGGATTTTTTCCCCTCCCTTCAAAATAGATTCAACTCATTCTTCTTCTAGATGACATTTCTAGGAACAAGAGCATCATCTAAAAATAGTATCTGTACAAAATAAAATAACTTTAAATCTCAGGCCTTGAAATAGTTTTCAAATTCAATCCTTCTCTTCTCGCCAATGTTTTCAGTTCTAGAGTCCCTGGGACATAAATTTCCTCTAGAATTGGAAAATGCTTACCAAATAATGAGCATTTATAAAATCTAAATAATAAACAAACATCTTTACCTTAGCAAATTCCTGATGCAGCCTCTGCATTAGTGAACTAAAAAAGCTCCACCCTTTTCAAACTACTCTTACAATTTGACTTTGCATTTACATTGTAATTGAAAAGTTGATACGTTTCTCATGCAAAAATTAACAAGAAAGTCAAGGGGTAAAAATCAGCTTCCAGTGGGCAAAGTACAGGTTAAGAAAGTACAGGCACCACCAATTTAGAACTAAGCATCCCATGAAGATAGAATATACTGGTGTGCTCTGGATATAGTGACATTTAAGAGTATAGAAACAATAGAAAACAAATATGTGCACACCCATAAAAATGTGATTACTCTTTATTTATAAAAAACATACTAGCACAGAAATCCATCACAGGACATGCTTAGAAAAACCAAACAGGAAGCCAACAACTTGGTCCTAAACCACTATTCTACATGAATTTGACTTTTATTGACTTCTTTTGATCATAAAAAAAAGCTCTGAAACTGTCAAAAGAAATGTACATGACTCCAAATTTATGCAAACAAATACTCAAATGTTACAATCAGTAAAAGTGACTGCCAAAGTAAAATTATCTTGTTCAACACAAAAGCCAACTTTGTACATTCAGAGTTATATTTTTAATTCCATAGTGACAAAAGTACATCCTATTGTGACTATACAGCCCAGAAAGAAATGGGAAATGGACCTGGTGCACTGCACTGCCTATGAATTATTAATTTCCTGTTGAAAATCCCTGGCAGATGACTCCTTCCTTGCAAAAGACATAGGAAATTAAGACATTTCACAACAGGGGAATTTCTGCTAAGCATAATCACCCTAACACTGAGTAACTGTAAAAGATATCAGCATCCTGCTAAAATACATGGCTCTCACATTCTATCATCTAGACAAGGCAGAGAAATATTTCAGCCACATTACACCTTAGCCTCAAAGAAACTTTGCAATTTAAGCCACAAGAACCTATTTCTAGGTTTATCTCGTTATATTCAAGGTTTGATATTGCCAAAATACTGTGATGAATTTCAGTAGTGTTTACAAAACAGTTTTCTACATACTGTGAACAACAAATTCTCTCAAGGATTTCTGCTTCCATATTTAGAAATCCCATTTTCCTGTGAAAGCCCCAATTATCTGAGAGTTGAGGAGAAAAGCCAGCTATGCTGCTGGCTAACACACAAGGTCTGTGAAGAACACATCACTGATGTCTTCACTTCTCTGAGCAGAGAATGCTGTAAATGCCCCCTCAGGACAGCAGCACTGCCTTCAAGCACAGAGCAGAGAATGATCTTTATTCCCTGGACAGCAGAGCCTACCAATACAGGGCTGCCAGTGCAATGTGTCAGAAATGTGTTTTATGTATTGTATATCTTAGTGAAGCCTCATCTTTCCTGGACCACAGCTGTAAACTAATAGCATGAAAGTCTAGTCTCAAGCACCCAGAAAAGGGGCCATTAAATATCAGAGTAAAAAGCAGGTCCCACAAGAGTTCTAGGTACTGTAAGAACAGTCACACGTGTTCATCTAACATCAATATTGAAAAGCATGGGCAGGCAAAACTGCAGGGCTGACCTAAGGTAGCACTCCTAAATTCAAGGGAAAAAGCCTGCTTTTCCTGTTATTTGTACCAGGATGTCTGTCTCTACCCAGGCTGTAGTTCACAAAGTTCCTTTACAGAGCTGTAACGATATGTAAACTATGTCAAGGGTGCACTATATTAATAGTTGAATTCTTAAAACAACTTACACATAGTCTGTTCCCTAGAGGCTAAAAAATACCACCTCAGCTAAGCAGATCCCCCCAAAGTTAAGAATCTATTTCTTCAATAAGTTCTGTTCATAAGCAGATCACTCATTTGTTCTGCAACTGAGCAATAGAAACCACCTAACCTATTTGAATAATTTCTTCTCCATCTGTTGAATGACAAAGAGTTTCTCACCTTTCCAAAGCACTTTGAGATCTACTAATTGAGGAACACTGTAGATTTTTATGCAGTTCCAGCTGCAGAACAGGAGAAAGTTTTAGCATGTCTCAACAGCATCAGAAGTGGAGAGGTCAAACTGTAGCTATTATGGCCCAAGTATATCAATAATGTGCTAAGAGAAATCCTCTCTTTAAAATATATCTATTAAGAAAATTACCTACTCCTGGCTTTCTAAAAAACAAAACCAAACAAAAACCCCCACAAAAAATAAAAACAAAAAAATCCCACACACAACTTGAGTTTGATATATATACATCAGAAAATTTATCCAATGTTGGTCTTACTGATCTGTCTGCAAAACACATAATATTTAATAATGCTCATTATTTGGAAAACAAATTTGGTTTTAGGTAGGTTGCTTTGGGTATCTTTTTAGAGATGAGACAGATTTAAAACTATTGCTTTAATTTCACATGTACTTGTGGAACAGGCTAACTCCTTTATTCCATTGCAATGCCACTAAAATGCAGACAAAACAATTCTGGAAGAAACCTATGCTACTAAGACACAGTTAATAAAATAGTTACTAAACCTGTGGTCTAAGTTTTGTAAGCACAATAATTGCCAGGGTGGATTGCCCCATACTAATTTTTAAGGTTTTATTGAAAAGGTGAGATTGCACCTAAACAGGGATTGCTCATTAAACAAAGTCCCTCTTACTCAATTAAAAAAAAAAAAATTCCTCCTCTCAATCTGATTTACAACCTCACTCTCACAAGAAGCATAGTCTTCTAGGCTCAGGCTGGAGGAAAGACAAGTATAGTTTATCTCAGATCTTCTTAGACCTCTGGATACAGTTTGAAATTATGATGTAAGACATGTTAACAAGCACTGGGGATTATTTTAAACAGGGGACAAAATAATTACTAAATAAATAATTCTTAAGTATTGAGTTTCTCTGCAGACATTAAAAGGTTTTCCCAATAATAGTCTCATACTCAATGCAACATAAACCCTACGAAACCTTGGTTTCACAATATGAACACATTTACAACAACTCTACTTACCAATTTCACCTGTTAAAACCCAAAAGATCTTAAGATATTTCTTCCCTACCAATTACAACAGGAAATTCCAAGTCAGAATTTCCAAGTTCCCTTTTGAATTTCATTCTCGACCCATTACGTGACTTGTGGATGACAAGGAGGAATAAAGGAATCACCCAAGCCCCTGTGCAGTAAAACATTAGTTTATTTATAGGCATTGTGGTAATTAGAAGTGGCTTCAGAATGAAGTTAAACTGGCATAAAATTTTCTTTACTAGCCATCATCTCTCCTAGCTTTACATATCCCAATATTAAATCTTTTTTATTATTAAATATTAAAATATTAAGTATTAAGTATACTTAAGTATATTAAGTATTAAAGCTTTATTCCTGTGCTATTCATGCGAACGTGCCAGGAAAAACTATTGCTCAAGACTGCTTGTAGAGTTAGGCATGTGTGAGTTAGGCTATTTTCGAAATTGGCTCATGGTTTTGATAAAAATTATTATTGTACTGTATTATGCACAAGCAAAATTAGATTTTTTTTCCTTAATAGCAACTTGTAAATTGAAAAAAAAAATCCAAACTAACAAAGTGAAAAATAAGTGTGTGGTCATGTTTTTGTACATACATGACAGCCACTCTTTAAGCTGTCACACAGTTAATTAAGGAGCCATACAGCAGGAAAGTTTGACCACAGGAAAGCGCCCTCGCCTTGGGCAGCAGCGCCATCCAGCGGCGCTCCGGGAACACCGCGGGCTCGCAGTGGCTTCCACGCATCCCACGCAGCTCCTGTGGAAGGAAAAAAACACGGCAGCAAATACCACGTGTTTCGGGAAACACACGGTACAGCCAGCGCAACTTTTCTAAACTAAGAGGAAAAAATCCACAACTATAAAAGCGCACACATTTTTGCTGCCGTCCGTGTTTTTCTGAGAACGCTGTTGAGGGACAGTGCTGGCAAGCGGCAGAATGAAAACTGCTGAGAATTATAAAGTGTTAATAAATGGGAAAGGGTTGTGGATAGGGAGTTACACAATCAGCCCTGGCACTGAGACTTTCACCAGTTGTTATGGGAGTATTTCATCAGCATCATCATCATCCTGGCTGGGTGCCCTGGAACTGACTCCCACCAGGACAGAGGTGAGCCACCCTAGCTCACATTCAAAGATACCTGAAGGAATATTTTTTCATGTTGTTTGTGGTGTTGTTTGCTGTTGATGAAGCATTTAGCTCAGAAGATCTGTTTTGTCCCATTTTCACTGCAATAATCAAGTCATATAAATATTGATTAAATTATATAAACTGTCTCCTGTCCTAGAAGCCAAAGCTACTCATGAACAAACATACTAAGACAACAAGAACAAACAAACAAAAATTGGGCAGGAAAAATATTCAAGAACAAACAAATCCTGTTACACATACCAAAAAAAGCATAAAACAAAGAAAAGTTGGCAATTGTTGGAGGTTTTTTTTAAACAAAAAATTTAAAAATCAAGACTTTGGAAAAAAAAAAAGGCAGTTCTTAGGAAAAGGCATAAACCCTCTCAGATCCTACTAAAAGCTAGGAAAGGAATTAAAATACTATCCTAAAAGAATAATATTAAAAAGAAAATCAAAACCAAACAAAGCAAAAACCCACCTTGAAATCATAAAAGCTGCAAAACATACAAAAGTGACAGGAGTCATCAAATCACAGTATTTTCACATAAATTAAGAATAAGAAAAAATTTCCTGTCCAAAAATAACAGGTTTTACTTGAAGAGGTGAATCAGATGTAGTCTCCTCTTCTGCCTGCAGATGCCATTACTGGATCAAATTAAATCTAAACTACAGCTTGTTGTTTCCCTTCATCTAATTTCCAAGTAAGTACTAGAAGAGTTTATTTATCCTTAATTTCTAAGACTAATACATATTCTTTAAAAAGCATAGCTAAACTGCACTTTCTTCTAAAAAGCTCACACACAATGTGTCTCAATAAAGACAGGTTAATATTGGGTACTCTCAGAATCATTATGCCTTTTTATTAATGAATACTATTTTTAAAATAAAGTGACTTCTATTGTAAAGAGAATGCATTTCATCGTTAGATTTTTTGGTAGTTTTACATTTTCAAATTAAACTAGGGTACAGCAATCTGAAGTACCCTGTTTCCCCACTTTACATTTAAATTAAAACAACTCCTTCCCTTTATGTCAGTCATTAAAGCCCATGGGTCAAGTACCTATAGTTCCTATTACTTTTTACCTGAAAGCTGACTGAAGAATAATTTCCTGAAGGAAAAAGAAAATCGACATTAAAAAAATAAGGCAACCCGAACAAAACCCCCACACCAACACAAAAAACCCACAAACCACGGATTACATCAATACATATAACAAAGTAAATTCATCATGACTGCAGAAAACAGAAAACAATACATCTCAGTCAGGTGTCTAAACATTTCTGCATAGCACTTCCCCCCTCTCACGTGTTCCTGACTGTTCACTCTCAGTTTTTTCAGTGCGAGGGAGGTGAAGGCTGAACCCCAAAGCCTTTCAAGACCAAATTTAGTGCTTTTAGCAGAAGCATGACTTCAGCTACTGAGTAAATTTCAGCCCAAACCATAAAAGTTCTGTCTGTAAAAGTGTGTGTGAATGGTTATACAGGTACCAGTGGCTCTGGATGAAGAAACAGTGGCTAGAAAACAGCAGCCAAAAAGAGGTAGCATACATGCTGAGGTGCTGGCATATCAAAGTCTCATCAAAGCCAATCTGAGCCTCCACTTCAGAGTCAGAAGCTCACATTTGTTACTCCAGCTTTGTAGCCATGAGTGATTTTTCTGTGTGGGTGCAAGTGAAGTGTGAAGGAATAAGTGAAAGTACTGTGTGAACAGTTACCTGCCGGGAGCAAACATCTTAATTCCATTGATAACAGTTAATGAAAGAAGTTTTAATAAATATTGGTTGTGATGCCAGTTCCTTGGCACTGATAATTTCTAGACACACTGGCCTATAGTTATAAATACACCTTACCTTGTGGTATATTACACCCATAGATGGCTGGGGCCTCAGCTAAGTGTGTTGATGTGTTAATGCAGCACAGTGTGAGAGCTCTGGCTCACTGCTGGTGGATGGGCACTGCATGGATTGTGAGAATGAAGCACTTCAATGATGTGTAACTGCAACAAGGGCACCGAGCTGAAGAAAACACTAGCAGGAGTAGGTTTTGTCAACATCTTACTTTCAAAATAGTGCATTAACAATGGGAGTAAGAGAGGGATTGATTAGACACAGATTAATTAGTTTTGATTAGTTGGTTAGCACAAAGAAGAAAAAGCAAACAAAAAACCAGCAAAACCCCCCCAAAACAACAAACCTCAACTGAGCAGAAGGAAATTATTGGTACATTTTCACTTACCCTGCAAAAGTTGAATTTCACTATTAAGATGGCTCTTCCAATATCTCATAGACCTTAAAAGTCTATCAAAACCCCATTAGTTTGCATGGTCACTTCCTGAGTTTCCAAAATGCTAAAAACCCAGACATTTTGAGCTTTAAGGTTGTGAAAAACTTGGTTTTCAGTTACAGAAAAGGAAAAAAAATCTCATAACAATGCACAGAGGTACAAATCTCAACATATTTTCTGAGCAATGCTTCTCATTAAGTACAAGAACAAAAGCTAACATGATTAATCATGTGAGCAGGTGGAACAACACTAACACCTGAATGTAATTTTGCAATATAACACCATAATCTTAACTAGTAGATACTGAAAGGAATTGACTGTTCTGATATTTATAGGCATAGATTAGTTTATGAGCAGTCTATAGCTGTGTGTGCTGTTAGTTGAGGGAACTTGAAGTGTCTTAGTAGAGAAAAGAAATTTTAGGTAGGTAAAGAAATCTTTTGGTTTGTTTCCTTGTAAGCTACAGAAAACACCTCTTACTAATATTTACTATTTTGACACTACAATATTTTGAGCAAGAAAACAAGACTCTCAGTGACAAAGGAAGGTCTCAAACTCAACAGAGGAAAATCAACAAGGAATTTACACTTGAATTACACAAGAAATTTACAAGTTGTAAAAATCAGTGATCAGGTACATGATGTAGTTTTTACATTTCCCATGCTTAGATACACAACACAGAAGAACCAGTTACATTTTTTAAACTTCAGCCAAATATAAAATAATACACAAGTATTAAAGCATAAAAATCTGAACAACTGAATAGACTTTCTTAACCCTTGAGTAAACTTGCAAAGGCCTTTACACTAAGAAAGCAATTAAGCATCACACCTTGTATAAGAAGAAAATTATTAACCACAAGAAAAAGTGCTGAGTATTTTTGGTGGCAGGACTACACTTGTAGACATTTTTTGGGAAAGTACTACAGTGTACTAGCCTTTAGGAAATACACATGTGGGTTACTGGATCAGCATAATTACCTTCCCAATTTCATCTGCATCAGAAAAGCACAAAATCACTGAATAACGGCATCAATTATAACTAAAATTTTCAAAAGAAAATGATGATTGATTCTACTGCAGTCTTTTTGCATAAAAGAGTTCCAAGAACCTGACATATCCTCAAAGACTGAAATTCTCAAGATGTTGAACATTTTCCCTCAGAAGGAGAGGTGACAGCCATGAATGGAAGCTGTGCTGGTCTTAGCTTAGGTGGGGTTGATTTTTTTCAAGGTAGCTTGTATAGGACAGTGGTCTGGATTTGTGCTGAACACAACGATGATAATTTTTTTTTTTTAATTGCTGAGCAGAAGTTACAAAAACCAAGGCCTTTTCTGCTTCTTGTACTGCCATGCTGATGAGG
Organism: Sturnus vulgaris; assembly: GCF_052056855.1. Classification (NCBI taxonomy): domain Eukaryota; kingdom Metazoa; phylum Chordata; class Aves; order Passeriformes; family Sturnidae; genus Sturnus; species Sturnus vulgaris. The sequence goes on along the minus strand of NC_142251.1, from coordinate 21,722,488 downwards.
AGGCTGGAGGTGCTTGGGAAGTGGGGAGGACACAGCTGGGAGATTCCAGACATGTGACATCATCTTCAATATAAGAAGGGAAGAAGAAGGAATGGGGGAACATTTGGAGTGATGGCATTTGCCTTCCCAATTAACCATTACATGTGATGGTGCCCTGCAATCCTGGGGATGGATGAACAGCTGCCTGCCCAGGAGAAGCAGTGAATTGATTTTTTCTTTGTTTAATTTGCATGCACAGTTTTTTGCTTTTGCTATTAAACTGTCTTTATCTCAGCTCCTGATTTTTCTCACTTTCACCCTTCCAAATCTCTCCCCAGCCCCACTGGGAGGCAGTGAGCACACAGCTGTGTGGGGCTGAGTTACCAGCTGGGGTTAAACCACAACAATCCCTTTTGATGCCCAACATGAGGCTCAGAAGGTTCAAGACAACAGCTTTGATTGGAATGTGTTAGATGGAATTCACAGCCATTATTGCTGTTTGGCTGCTTTGGGCAGATTCCTGGGCTTGATGCCTTACAGTACATTAGTGTAGTGCTCATCTGTGGCTGCTTTTTGTTTTTCCTGCTGCTGATCCCCTCACTCTGCTGTGCTGGGGACATTTTGAGGACAGCAATGGTGATGCACAGGGACTGGCAGATGGTCGGGGCATTGCTGCTGTTTCTGTGCTGCTGTACTGGACATGCTGGAACTCCAGTGTGAGCACAAGGCAGAGGGACAGGACCTGGGGGGGGGGGGGGGGGGTCCATGTGGAAGCAGAGATCCAGGTGCAGCCCATGGAGGAGCTCACACTGGCACAGGTGGACCTGATGGAGGGAAAGCCAGGGAAAGTCAGTGATAGAGGAAGCTCCTGGCAGGGACATGTGGAGAAAGGAGACCATGCCAGAATAGGTTTGCTGGCAGGACTTTTAACTCCATGAAAGAACCAAACTGAAGCAGGATGCTCCTGTGGAAGGGACCCACACTGGTGCAGTTCATGAGGAACTGCAGTCCATGGGAAGGACCAACAACCCCATGCTGGATCAGGGGAGATGCTCCAGACATGGGACCAGAGATTCCCTTGCAGGCCATTAGGAAGACCATGGGAAGCAGTGAATTAATTCCTTGATTTTCTTTGCTTGTGTGTGTGTCTTTTCCTTCCCCTATTTATATTTCAAACCAGGAATTTTCTCACTTTTACTCTTCTGATGCTCCCCACTGGTGGGGGAGCAAAGGAGTGGCTGTGTGGTGCTTGGTTTCCAGCTGGGCTTAAACCACCACAGCCACGTTGATGTATAGGAAAAAACTTTCAGTTTTACCTTATGAATTTCTCAGCACTGTTGTAAGTTGTGCTCAGTCCAGGCCTCCTAAAACCCATGCAAATTAATTTCCATCCTTCCCATTAACTTCAGCCAGCAGACCAAAAGTAAGATGTTAAACAATGATAACAAGCATAAGAAAGTAGTGGATTGGGAAGCTCTCCACAAGCTGGGATAACTTATGTTATTTAGGAACAGATATGATTCTATTCCAATATGAATAGTAGAGAAAATTATTTCAGAAATCAAAAGTTAACTCACTAGCAACAAACCCAACACAAACTTACCAATGATGCTGTTCAAAGTCATCTGAAGTATTTTAAGCCCAAATGTGTCAATGAACTAAAAAACACTTTAAAAAGCATCCATCAAATAAGGTACTTTTACTAGCTCTCACTGTTTTCCTCTACATAAATAAATACAAAGTTTTTGCTCTATTTAAAAAAAGGCATAAAAAACACTTTCAAGTTGCAGTAGCATTACTAGATCATAATGGAGCTGATGTGAAGCAAAACTTCAAAAAAATCAAATTATTTCTTATAACTTAGGTAGTAATAGACTTATATTAAAACAAAAGGAATTATCTTTTGAAGTTTGACAGCCTCTTAAGGAATGTACTTTTTTCTTTGGTGAAATATAGGATACTTACACATGGCATTTTACTTTCCAATCACTCACTCACTAATAATATTAGCAATAAATTTTAGCTTTTGTGATATGCTGCAAAAGGAAAGAGTTTTCTTTAATTTCTTGATAATAACATTCTATACCCATTCTATCCTACCAGGTGAAAGCTCTGGACTCTGTGTGCATTCTGGAATCCCATTCAATTTCCAAGCAAATTCAACTTGACCTGTTTCAACCTGTCCTCCTGGAGTCTCAGTAGTTTCATTACAAATAATTTGAGATTGCAGTGATGGCTGTCCTTGTCCAAGTTCAAAATTCAAAATAAGGGAATCAACCAGAGAGTCCAATTCACCCAGGTTCATAAAAGGCACGTGCATTTTCTCATTAGGGTCGTTCACAGAAGACGAGGCAAATAAACTGAAGTAGTTGTTAAAATATCCAGCAATGACAGTAATATTTTCTGCAAAGCTCCTGAGAGGGCTGGTGTTTCTGTACAACCCTATGAGAAACAGAAACAAGAAGAATCAAATGCAGCATTTTACAGATACCAAAGAGCCCTCCCCCTTGCTTTGCAAGTCTCCTGTAGTCCACAGGTTACAGGTGGTAACTCTAAATACCTTGTAACATGGAAGAGACAATTTGACAGACTTCAGTCAGACACTGCTCCAATTCCAAATACTTCACAGCAATCTTGGTGCTCTTCTTTATTTCTCGATAGACAAAGTCATCTTCTGGCAACTGAGATTCTGTTTCTTTCTGTATTATTGAAGAGCAATTTAAAGAGAATCAAATACATCACAGTATATTAAGTACTAAACATGCCTATTATGGTTTCAGTCACATCGATCAAGCCAATGCTGAAACACAAAATCTAATCAATGTCATGTCCTATAAGACAGCCCTGAAAAGAACTGCACATGGTTGATAGGGTTAGGAAAAGAATAAAAAAGGCAAATTACATGAAAATCCAGGAAATGCTTGGCTGTTAGAGGATAAATCACCTATCCAGACTTTTTATTCAAAAACCAGTAACTATGGTCATAAACTATGGCAGCACTTCTAAAACAATTACACTAGCCAAGATCTTCCAACTTAAAAAAAACATAACAGGTATTTAGGCTGTTCAAGATGAGCACAAAAAGGGAGATACAAGCATCTCTAGAAATTCTTTAGCTCTTTTAAAATAAAAGAGCTTTGAGTGGAAATGCAGCAGCAAGGAAAGTTAGCATTCCAGTCATAGGAATGCTGCTGTGACAGGAGGTGTTATCATGCAATTGTAAATATACAATATGTATGTGTATATATATATATATATATATATATATATATATATATATATATATATATATATATATATGTATGTATGTATCTCTACATACATTCCTCTTCTTAGGTAAATGCATCCTTAAGATTTAAATACCAGACTCAAAGCATACATTTTGTGAAACTTTTCTCTTACCTTTCTGCAGTAAGACATGTTATTTTCAATGAATCTGGCTAATGCCACCACGTTATCCTTTATTCGATTTTGAACCTACAGAGAAACTTGAATTATATTGTACACTTCATTCAAGGTAAAGTACATTAAAAAAAAAAAAAAAAGAACAAACACTGACATACTAAAGACAGAAATATCCAAAAGAAATACCATTATCTGCAACTAAATATGCAATTTTTCAAATAAAATATTAACTGAAAGAAAACATTAATTACATCTGCAAGGCTTTAAACCCTTACTATGGGAGGATCAAATGAACATATTTAAATATTCACTAAAGAAAAGTTGTCCTGTAACTTTGTATCACTGTCGTTCTAAGTGGCAGGGGTAGCTCTGGTGTTTTCTTTGAATTTACACAGTAGTTGCACCAGAGATAAGCATGCACAGATGCTGCAGATACTTAAGAATTTGCAGCAAGTGAACAGCATTATTTGGAAAGCAGAGTGCTCAGTTCCTTTTGCTGGGAATACAAAGCATTTGGGAGTTAAGCAAAAGACATTGAAATAAAATAGTTTTGATAGTTTCACTATCTGTAGGATTAAGAATGACAATAGTGAAAACCAGAGTAGGAAGAAATATTTGCTTCCCTTGAGAGGGACAATTTATCACACAGAAGATTTCAGTCTTTTCCAGGTATTTTCTTGGAATTCAGCCATGCTCTCTGTCAAAGGGGCTTACCCACTGAGAAAGTGGTGTGTTTCCAAGGGGTACCCCAACTCCTGTACTAGAATTTTCAAACAGTTGCAGAAGTATTTTTAACTATAGTCCTTACTCTTTATACTTTCTTCTCTACTTTGTGTAATTCCCTACAATATCATCTTCTTCACAATTTAAATACAAGCAGAAAAAACAAAACATGATCAAGTGTCTCCAAGATATAGCAGCAGTTTTTAATCTTCATTTCATCTCACCTCATTTTGAGGACATTGTTTCACAAGTTCTTTCTGTACTATTCTTGCTTTCTCCTGTACAGCATCAGTGAGATACTCCAGTCCTGAGCCTACTCCATCATAAATGGCAAGTACAAATTCCTTTAAAAACAAAAGGTGCAAAATGCAATGGTTAAAGAAAACTGATGAGGTCTTGAATTAAAACAGATTTTCTACAGTAGATTAGAAATAATTTTGTTTCAAGCAAATTATTCAGTGCAGGTCTATTCACACACATCTTTCTTGGACCACAGGAGCTCAGTTCAGATTTTTGTAAATTCAATGTGGTACTTAGACACAGATTACTAAAATACAAGTAGTGAATTTCAGTGAAACAGATGGACTTGTATAATCTCAGTGCAAGTACAGTCCTAAAAGCACCCTACACTTCTCTTCATAGGTTTAACTTACACAGATTCAAAGGATGTGGCTTTTAAGGGAAAAAAAATAAGAATGTTAATACATCCACTTGCACTCTAAATTTGAAGTATTTGATAAACTCTACATATACTTAATTCAGTTGATGAAGTTGGTATATGGAACAATTTGCTCCTGAGTACAGTTACTGATAGTAAGTGTGAGTGCAACACTAGAATTATTATTCATTATCATTATTTCTAAGAAACATTTCTTCACCTGTAGACTAGAGGCAGGAATGTTGTTCTCTTCAGGAAATGAAATATCAGCTGCTGTGACTACTGCCAAGTGTCCTATGTATTTCATTGTTTGTTTTATTGTTTGGCTTACTTTGCTCCATGCTTCTGTTACCATCGAGGATATATCTGAAGAACACCCCTGGGAAACAAAGGCACATCTTTCACTGATGCCAGAAAGGATCTCTGGCCAAAGAATACACACTTTCTATACAAAGAGCTCCTAGCACACAATACTCAGGCATTTTAAGCTTTACATCTTCCTACTTCCAATGGTTTATCTATGACAGCTAAAAAATCATGCCTTGCAACCACAGAGCAACAATACCATTATGCTACATAGTTTTAAAGAAAAAAAACTCACAAGGCTGTAGTGTGCACAGAAATAATATTCACTGGCCATGGGTTTATGAGTTTATAAACAGCAGCACTTAATAGTCTAAATTACCATTTGCTCTTATTGTGTGTTAATTTTACCATTTTACAAGAACCAATGTCTCTGTCAGGGCCCGGGCACAGGAAGGTCTGCATTACTCTCCACTAACACACACAACTATCAGCATAGCCAGAAAAAATGCAACCTTGGCTATTTATCTTCCTTAGGTGCATTGGTTTATCATTACACACACTGGACATTTAAGTGCTTTCAGTAAGTCTGTAATAAATACTGTATTAATGCAGAGAAGTTTTCTATACACAGATGAATTCTTTAAAAAGGTTTACCTGCAACAGCAACTGTAAATAACCTCCCAAGTTCTTTATTTCCTGCTTCATTTCTTCATCAACTTTTCTAGATCCAGGATATTTTTGGATATTATTAAGCCAGAGTTTGCTTATAACCACAATCTGGTCAAAAGCAGAGACAATTCTGATGCTGTAGGACTGAGCAGCACGATCAAGAGAGAAAACTACAAGAGAAAGAGATCCATCTCCTTTGCAAATGAACATAGGAACAGTAATTCTTGTGACTCACAAACACATGAATGCTTGTGCATCTGAAAGTCATTAGAAATGTTTAGACCACTATGAAAATGAGACTTACAGTTTTCCTGACATTCTTCATCTTGCTGTTCATAGGCTTTTGAAATGGCAGACGCTCCAGAAAAAATTATAAACAAATTAGTTAGGAGACTATCTGCTATGCTTTTTCCTCCTTCCTGATTCTGTTCCAGCAAATCTAAAGCTGAACTTATAGATTCCTTGCAAATTCCAGGAAGAAACAATTCAGAAGTGCTTGAGCATATGCTGGACTTGCTCAGTGAACCTGTACAAGGTAAATGCAAAATATACATGCATGAAACTCTTCATAGGAGTGAGCAGTCAGTGAGTGTGTATTTTTAATGACTTTCATATAGATATTCATCTACTCAAAGCAGTCATTCAGAAAAAAATGTGTAAAATACTCTAAATAGTTTATAAGTTCTGTTGGTACAAAGACAAATTCCATAGCAAAATTCTTTAACATGAACACATTTGTTTCAACAATCAACAGAGAAATAAAAAATAAAATCCAACCAATCTAAAATAACTGAATGCATTCATATATTTGGAAGACTGAAGCATCCTATAGTTCAGGAAAAGAAAGGTGTAAAACCTGGTCAAGAGCTTGGGGAAACCTCAGTAACTAAATGAATAGCAACAACTCAAGCAAATGAAGTCTCCATATTATTGTATCAGGATTCAGCCTCTTTCTCCAGTTAACCCACATAGTTAAGCAGAGTAATGTTTCAGATACATTTCTTAAATTAGGCTTATAAAGTGCTGGTGAGGAAGTTTTTGCCATCAGAAAGAATGATTAAAAATACAGAAACGCCTACTGTTAACAGTTTGACATTATAAATTTGAAAGTATCATAAGCAGAACGTGTTTAAATTTGCTTTCCAACCCACAGTTTTTAATCAACTATCAGAAGCACCTACATTTTATATGTGTAATAAGTTCAGATTCTCAGTAAGAAAAGTGTTTTGCCATTTAGCAAGTACCTGATATACAGGAAGTCTGTTTATTCTGAATAGATTGCAATTTTATCTCAGACAAACATCCAGAAATTCTCTTGTTCTTCATGAAGCTTCTACTTCTAAGAAAGGATTATAAAAGAACATGAAAAACCTTGAAAAGAAAAGCATTTCTCTTCATCAAGCATTTCTATGATGAGCTACAGCTTACACAAATGTGTGAGTCAGTTATAAATATAGTTATAAGGCTAAAACTTCAAATACAAGGTCCAGACCATATACAATTTACTCCTTAAAAGCAATGTTTTGATAGTATAGAAGTGAGAATAAAACATGAAAAGCTACACATTTCACTCTGCATTGATACTTTGGAAAGCTCTACACACAATTTTTGTTCCTTTTTTTTGTCCATGGAGGAAATCCAAGAGAATGAGTGAATACAAGAGAAGACTCACCAGATAACATAATGTATGAAATCGGAACAAAAGCATATTTAGATAACTACATAAGTTTTTACTTTGTTTTAAGCGTAGAAGAGTAGCTGCAAATTACTTTTACCTTCTTCTGGAAAGCAAGGAAATGGAGCTGTCTGAAAGGTCAGGTTCCCACTCATCAGCAGGATCATAAAACACATCAACAACAGCTTTATTTCTATCATTACTCTGAAAAAACAAAGGAAACACAGAGGAGGAGGAGAGTTAAACAGAAAAAAAATTATAAAGTAGTCAACGTATAGATAAATAGAATTTAATAATGAAAACTCAAGTGATACCTTTAGAAATTCAAGTTCCTTTACAACATAAAACAATTGAACAACCAAAAGAATCACAAAGCAGTCCTGGTTTTACTGCTTCTTGCTCTCTACACAAAATGGCCTGAATAAAGTCATTTGTTTCTATTGCATTCTTTTTGTTTGATGGACAAATGCATCTGCATGTTTTTAGTGAAAAAGTAGTCATGTGTCTTGCTGTTAAAGATGTACAACCCAAAAAGGCCACCAAGATTTTCCTTCTGTATGCATTATCAAAACCTTATCTTTGACATAATATTACCGATTACTAGTGGTTCTTCTTCAATTGTTACTGACCTCATAGAGTTCTTTCATTTCTGCTAGTTTACATTCAAATTTCTCTAGGCTCCAGAAAGTTGTTATTCCCAGCTTGATGTTACGAACGTGCACCTGAATAGAAGACACTGTTCCTGTTTTATCATCAATTTTGTCATGCCTAAGAATTGGAGAAAGTTAAAAAAAAAGAAGACAAAAATCAAGACATAAAATAAACAAGATTCTTGTAGGTAGGATTGTACAGAGACAAAAAAGGTGACACAAACAAATTTCTTCAGCCATCATGCATCTCACAGTTACTGTGCTTTAGGACCACTTAATACGTGAACCAAAGTAAGAGAGACATCAGAAGATTCGCCACCAAAGCATGCTAAATTCAAAGTTAATTGTATATAGCAATAAAGTCTTAAAGTTTCGAAAGTTTTGATCTAAAATTCAAATTAGAAATTCGCATTTCAAAATAACAAGGCTCAGCTACACACTTAACTAACAATAGTTTGGAAAAAAAATTAATCATGTTCAATTGCACCAGACTGTTAAAGAAACACCAACAGCTCATTGCACATCCCAAATCCACTCCCAAATATATATGTAAGTATTATATATCCATTACATTTACACATTATAATTAAGTAACTCAGATACTGACCTGCAGAAAACAGTGTTTTTCCCTAATGCATTGCTAATGGTGTTAGCCTCTTTAATCATCACAGACAGCTTCAGAGACTTCCAGTTCAGTGGAACTAATAAAGGATATAGAATACAGTGATTTAGTAAACCCAACTATGTGATGCAACAACTTCAGTGTTAAAAAAATAAAGAGCAAAAAAGAAACCACAACCCAAAAGCATAAAATTAATTTAGCCAACAATAGTTCCAAGAATTCCCAACACATTGGGAAAACATTACCCTTCCAGGCAAGAGAACTCTTAAATGGTTGAGTAAAGGGTATTTCAGAAACAGAGGCATAGGACCAGACACTATATTGTCATTATTAATCCAAGATAGGAAACTGAAGAAAATTCATTCTCCTATTCCAGTTTCCCCAATGAGTTAATGCCTGACCAGTGGAGACAGGGAAGGACTTTTAAGTAACTGGAATAAATACAGACTACAGGTACATCCACCTAACCATCCTGAGAGCAATTAAATAGAGTTTTTAATGCAGTCCAATACACACAGCTGATGAACAGAAAGGATTGCAACAACCAGAAGGCTCTTCTTGTTCAGGATCATTAAAGAAGTATTAGTGGAACAGAAAAAGCTCTTGTATCAATACCCATCATCCAGGCCCACTGAGAAAGAGAAGCCAGCATTGCTCTGGTAACATTATGCATATACATACTCGTCACTGGTTTATTCCCACTTGCATGATTCTTCTGAAGGGTGTGTATTTCCTCAGCAATCTTCTGCTTCTCTGCTTCCAGAGCTTCCACTATTTTAGCATGATGAATAGTATGGTCTTCTAGAGCCTGGAGGAAAATGGGAAGTGGGAAAAAAAATTCTAAAACTCTTAATGCTGTTTATTGAAGCTAAATTTTTTGTTACTGCCATTTTAAAGACTCACAAAATTAATTTTATACTTGACATCTGCTATATCAAGATAATAGAATTGATTTTCACAGTTCTCTGGTCTGCTTACATGTTGCAAGGCTCAAAAAAAATACTGGAATTAAGAAGGAACAGCTTTTTTAAAAAGTTGTATCTGTTGCAGCAGTCAGATATATATGAACGCCAGCCAAGACTCAGTCATTACTTACATTAATATCTGGAGTAATAACTTTTGCCAAAGGCAACCATTGCTAAATTTTGGTGCACCACAGTATTTAAGAAATAAGGCCAGTATTAGTTAAATCTCCAACATTAATACATTAATACACAGGTTGCAAACAAAACATCAGTTCTTCTGCATAAAATCATGTAGAAGTACTTTAAATAATTTTCTTTACAATAATTTATTTAAAAAAAAAAAAAAAAGGAAAAGAAAAGAAAAACCCCAACCAAACTCGAGTTTATTGCCTTAAAAGATTTTTTTCCAATTACCTGCTTGGTAGCCAAGGTCTCCATTTCTAAACGCTTTTTATTGAAGTGGAGCTCTAGCTCAAGGCTTTTCTTTGCCTCCTCCAGCTCCTGTATTTTAGTTGTGGCTTTTTGGTTATTGAGTTCTTGGATTTGCTTCTTACGAGACTCTTCTCTCTAATATGAAAAAAGGAAAGTGAGAGGAGGAATGCTCCTTCTACAGCATTTCTGAGCCATCCTTCAGGCAGATATTCAATACATTTAAACCTTGCAGCCTCTGTGAACTACACAGCCAAGTGCCAGCAATGGTTATATTCCAGTTCACAAGCATCACTTTAGGTCTTCCATAGAATATGTAAGAGATGAGATACATCATTAGTGTTTTACCATGTTGTAATATTCTATGCCAACTTATGCACATTGTAGTTTTTTTCAGTACAGTTGCAAAGTAGCATGCAAGCTTAGAAAAAAAAAAAAAACAAAACCTGTATTTATCAATCCAGAATCGTGAATTTAAAACCTCATGCAATAAGATAGGTCCTGTAGGTATTTTTCTTTGCTTACAAGTCACAACTCCTGGAATAACCCTGAAGAGGATAACTACTCTACAACTTCTTCCGTTACTAAGGTTGACTTTTTTTTAAAGTACGAGGCTTTGCATTCTCTAACATGCTGCTATAATATGCAAGAGAAAAAGAAAACCAAAACCACACAAACCAAACCCAACTGACCACCTAACAAACACATACCGTATACTCCAGTTTCTGACTTACTTTATTGATATATTTGATATATTGATCATGTAATGATGCAATGGCAACTTACCACCTCTGCTTCCAGGGATTTTATTTTGCTCTCATATGCTTCTTTTTGTGCAGTCAGTTCTTGCTGAACCATCTCTTTTGCTATTTGGACACTTTGCATCATTTCTTCCTTGGCTTTGAGTCGTGCCTCTTCAATTTCTGATTGAAGCCTACAAGTATTGTGCATTTAGATTGCTGTTGTTTGTCTCTTATAAGAGGTATACAGATTATAATCTCTTTCTGTCATGAGGGTTTAAAGATTTTTTTAACAAAATAACTTACATACTTGACATGGTTTTGATTTCACAGACAAAATGTAGATGCTTCCAATGTAAATATGGAAGAAATTCCAGAATTTTGAAGTCCACTCAATTTCTATTTTTACTGTATTACATCATTTACACAAATTTAAAGACTGCAATGGAAATTCACTAAACAACCTTAAGATGCAAAATTAAATTTTAAATCAGTGAGTCTTGTGGTTCAATAACACCCCATAATAAAGTAAGTACAAATAACACTTCACTGTCTCTCAAATTCTCCACCATCACAGAAGACTAAGGTTATTACTTTGAAATAATTAATAATCTTCAGTTATTTCTAAAACTAATTGCATGGTTGAATTAACAACTGAGCTTATTTTCAGAACAAGAAGAATCAATACTTACTGTGTTCGCTGTGCGATAAGCAGCTCATTCTTTGCAAATTCAAAATCTTTTGGACCATCATGCAAACATGAAGTCCCACAAGAAGATGTTTTAACTTTCTGAACCTCTGCTGGATGATTAAACCTGAAATAATGGTCTCCCCCAAGTATCACTCGATCACCCTATTGGGGAAAAAAATTTCTGCTGAACCTCTCAGATTGATAAACAAATTATCAGTGCTTAAAACATGCAGATGAAGCTAGGAATCAAAGAGGAAGAGAGAAATATTTATGGTTACAGAGCATTCTCAGAAAACCTGCAGTCTGAAGCTGAGATATTAACAAAGTAAAGAATCCCACACATGCACAAATTACTATTACAAGATCAATCACTTACATGATGCAGAATTGTTGGGTCCAAAATGCATTTCCCATTTACGTATGTCTTGGCTTCTCTAAGTGGAATAATACTTACTTTGCCAACAGTATTTTTAATAACACTGAAAACAAGAAACATTTGCAGTATTAGTAGCTCATGATAATTGCAAGTGATGTTTCTTAATAGACTAAAATGAAGACTTTAGATGTTATTGTTTTCCTAGAAGTGTATTATCTTCATTATTATCTTCATACTATTTAGGTACAACACACAATTAATGAATGACAACCTATATTTTGGTAGAGAACCTATATTTATATCTAGGAATCCACTGCTAGAAAACTACTGCAGTACCCTGCCATCTGAGAATTTCTTTGATAATGTGACTTTCATGCTTTTAATAACTGATTAGTTACATTTCTTACAGCATTTTTTCGAGGATCAGTTGCATGGAATGCACTTTAAGCAATATTTCTCCAGTATAGCCAAGCTGCTATTTTTATTACATAAAGAACTGTCAAGGCTTTTCACTTTTCCACTGAACTTAAAACATTTTTCTATCACACAGCATCATTTGATCAGGTCTTATTCATGCAGAAATACTGCAGAAGAAAACTTTGCTACATGAATGAAATGAACAAAGAAACTAAACTAACTCAGTTAACAGATTTCTAGAGAGAGAAGGTAATTGCCTTAATCATTGAGCAGTACAAAAAATATCCCTACATAGTATTTTCTTGACTAGAAAACTCTATTTTGTTACTGCCAGAAGGAAGATTGACTCCAACAGAAAGAGAAGGGCAAAAAGAAACTTAAAATAGAAAAAGAACTACAAACCAATGGTCATCAGCAATCAGCACTCCAGAAAGCTGGATATCATGTTTTGAATTTGGTGTACACCTTCCAACTGTAGTTTCCCCTTCTTTGACCATATATAACAGCACCTCAGAAAGCTGAGGATCTTCATTGAGATTGACAAGGTTTGGTAAATGATTGTCCATTTTGAATGCAATTCCAGCTTTCTAGATAAAAAAGAGCTCTGCATTAAAAAACTATTTACTTTATGCATTCAAATATCTACATGAAATTTTTCTAAGAAGTGACAGCAATCTGTTAAAAGATGAGTATTAAGGATACCAAATCTTACAGCTACTCTCATTCTTCTGCAAGGTTTCCTGAGGTTATATTTTCTGTACTATGTCCTATAGAAAAAATATGTACCTGCAATTCTTTTATATCTTCCAATTTCCTTTTTTCTGCTTGTTCAAGTTTTTCTTTCCAGGCCCTTAATATATGGAGAAAATAACATATTAGGAGAAAAATTACAGCATATAAATTTTACCATTTCCATTTTAAATTAAGACATTAATGAGTGCCTGACCTTTGCATTTCTGCCATGTTCCGCTCCTGCTGGTGCAATTCTACCCTCAGAGATGTTATTTCCTGCAAATAACGCCTGTATTTTTCACGATCAGTGTTCAGAGCACTTTTCTGAGCTGCCTTCAGTTTTTCAATTTCAGCTTTTAATTCTACATTAGACAAAACAGATACACAGTACATGTAAAAAATGAAGGCAAAACACACTTCAGTACAATAGTACAAAATCAATCCAGTTACTTATTTTAAAACAAAACACCTTTCTCTATTTCCAGCTCTCAAGCATAGCCTAAGATATCACCTGCATTTTAGAAAACAAGAAAGCTCACAAAGAACAATATTAAAAGGAAGACACCTCAAGCTCAATTAGTCTAGTTGACAAGAGGTCAGCGAATACAACAGAATATTAGTAGCAACAACTCTTACAAGAAATAAACTGAACACACATGCAAATGACAACCCTGAAAGAGTGCAGATGTCAATCTCACCTCTGATGAGTTTGACATTTACATCTTCGTTCACTTTAGCGATGTTGATAATTGAACAAGCCTGTTTGGCATAGCGCAGGGTGCTGAGCGTCTCCTCGGTGCTGCTGGCAGCTGGGCTCACTGTGGCAATCATGGTTGTTTGGGAATTGCCACCAAGACTTTCCTTTAACAGCCTGCATGGGACAGGAGAATACCAGTCAATCCCTGGCCCTCACAGAAAAATTCAAAACTTCCCAATTGGAACAGATAAAATAGAAAATACTCAAGGTCCTGCTACTTATTTGAGAGGGACTGTTAGCTACTTAAAACACAAACTAAGCTCCTGTTGGGTCTTTATCTGATGCAACAGGCAAATTTCTTCCCTCCACAGGTCATTTGACAAAGAGGGAGAGAAAGGATGGGAAGAGGTGCCTCATGAATAGATGAGAAAGCCAGAGTCTCAGAAATATAATGTACATACCAAGTAAGGACAGATTCCCGGTATGGAATGAAAGTTTTCCTTCCATTTTGAGATTGTTTAGACAGTGCAGAAATAACCCTTCCAAGGGTCAACAGTGATTTATTGATACTCACACCTTCCTACACAAAGCAAAAATAAAAATATTTATAATACAGTTGCAGTTTCTTGTGTGATGTTATCAACTGTATTGTTGATTAATTATGTTCGTTCAACGGATACTAAAGCTGTACCACATTAAATGTCATCAGTTATTAAAAAACACTAAGATGCAAGAGCATCTTCATTTGGGAAAAACAAGGATCTGCCTTTAAAATAAGTAGTGTTAAGAACCATCAAACTTATGAAGGGAGCTTGAAATAAAGTGTCCTATTAGAAAAATCTATTTAATTAGGTGCCCCAAAAAACAATAAACCTCAACTCCATGTGATATTTGATTCATGATTTCCACTCCTCCTGCAGGATCATTAGACCTACATATCATGGGGAGAGGTGTTTTAAGCAAAACACATTGCACAGTCCAAAAAGCTTCCTCGGGCCACCCACCTCACTGGCAAAATGGGACGGAATAGTGATAAGCATAAGGGCTAAATACACCCTTTTATAGCTACAGCTCCTGCCCAAAAGTCCTGTTAGGTGAGCATGCTTTGGAGTTGAAGAGTGTTCTTAGGAGTCAAGCCTTTTCCACAGATTTCCACTCTTGCTTTACCTTCAGCCTTTCTCCAGTGGTCTGAGCCTTTGTACAGCACTCACTGCCAGCAAGATCAATTAGATTTATGTGACTGGTGAGCCTGCGATCACACTTTTCTTCATTCACAAATTCTACCTGGAAAGAAAGGGAGATGCTGACATTCAAACCAAAATAAAAAGCTTGAGGATAAGCAGAAATTGGACAGCTGTTCACATTAAATCCATAAAAACTTCATGCTGCCATTTAATTTTTTGACAGGATACTCTCATGTATATCCCTTAAATGAAACTAAGCTCAGACTTATAACCATAGTATCAGTTGGTTGTGGCTGAATAACTGCACAAGCATAAACTGCAAATCCAACAGGTTACCAAACTAGGGTTTTGGGTCTGAAGTTTGATGACTACAGTCAATCCAATTGCAGTTATCCAATAAACATGCAAATCAGTAAGCTGTTGCTGATGTAGGCCAATGAAGATCAGTTAAGGAGTCAGTGGAAAAGCTCAAGACCAGCTATGATGGAGAAAAAAAATCAGTCATCTAGTGGTGAGAATGGCAAGGGGAAGAAGAAAGGAGAAAATAAAGAGAACTGGGACAAGACATTAAACCAATCAAGAACAAAAACCCCTAAACCAACAAGTCATTTGTCAATGGAGAAAACTGACAGTCTGCAGATTCCTGAGGAGCTCTGACTACTCCATTTCTGTCTTCAGGCTCACGTCACTAAGTCAAGTTTTGTCTGTTAAGCATCAGATGAGGAGTTGTAGTCCCTATAATCTGGAGACACTTGGGGAAGAGGTATCCTAAAGCAAGAAAACATTTATTCAGTGAAGTGTGTAGAAACTGAGCAGAAATTGCATCTCCTACCACTTTGTTGTGTGCAGGAAGTCAGCACAGCCACACACCTCACACAGTCTAACCTTCCTAGAAGCTGTGTTGGCAGCAGTGTGAAATTCAGTCTGGCCTCAATTAGGATTCCTTTTACATCTCAAAATTCACACTGAGAAGCTTGGAACTACTCCTAGATCTGTCAGCTTAGACGTATTTATACTGCTGCTATAAATATACTTAGCACAAAGACATCAGAATCTACTCAAAGCATGTAAAATAAAACAAGTTTTGCAGTGAAGAAAGCCATGTTAAAATGACCTATGCTTCACTCAAAGATCTTCAAGTATATTCTCACAACTTTCTAGGCAGCACACAAAAGAATTTTTTACTACCAAATTTGAACAGATACAAAAAACCCCCAGCCAATACCTTGGTTTGTGTCATGACAAGGGTGAAGACAGAATGAGATCTAGAGCTCTTGTCATTCATTACTGTAGCAGCTGTTGCTCTCTGCTTATTTCCTAGTTCAAGCCAACTCTGTAAAAGACAAAAGTCAGGACATGAAACCAAATCCTACTTTAGATGGTTAACTGAAGATTCAAATGTTTGCAAATATATTTATTAACACAAATCATGACTATAAAAGTGAGGAAGTAAAAGTTAAACTTTAGAAATAACAATGTCAACAGTGACACTTGACTGTACAAATATACTCAGCTCCATTATACAGAACTAGCTCTTCATAACTCTTACAAAATCAGCTGAAACATCATAGACTACTGTCTGTAAAACATTTGCTTCCCATCCATAGAATTTATTTTTCAGCAGTAAGTAGAAAAGGAGCAGGCAGAAATATTTGTACTTCCTTTAACCAAAAAAACTCTTACCTGAATATCAGAGTAAGAACGGACAACATTCCTAGAGGGGAAAAAAAACAAAAAGTTTGGGTTCACACAGTTTTCTTTCTATAGAATATACATGCTGCCTGAGTTCTGAAGCCTTTTCCCAGTTACAAATAGAATACAAATATAGAATGAAAGCTGCAGTTGTCTTGAGACTTCCACATTCTTAGATTTCACTAAGACAATGAAGAAAATATATCAAGCTAGTCATGGGTATGCATTTTTCTAAAGCTACATAACACTGGGATCTTGCTTAATTTTACTGGTGGGTACACAAGCTTTCATAGAGCCTCAAGATACTCTCTTTACACCACACATCTGTTAAAATAAGTACAGGTAAGACTTACACTGTCAGGCCTTCCACATATGGTCCTAACACTGGATGTTCTCTTACACGAAGCTGATGAGAATAATTTAAAAATAAAAATTATTAGGAGTGCATTAGTTAGATATAGTACTCAGAAGTATCTTAAAAAAAGATTCTACAACATAAATCTATTATGTTTCTAAGTGGCTTACCCCAAAATCACTGGCAAGACTCAGAGTGAAAGCACTCTTGCTTTAAACAAGACAGTAGAGTCTTAATTTATTTATAACAAGTCGACCTAAGTCCCAAGCTTAGATTAAAGGACTTATTTCAACAGCAAATTGGATGTTGCACATCATCTTTTGCATACCATTTATTACATCTACCATAAACTAATATTCTATTTGCACACAGGACAGCGTTCAATGTCAAAGCACAGAAGTACTTTTATTAGTAAATCAGACAACAAATTCCTTCCTTACATATACTACTTAAAAGAAATTTCTTTAATTTACGGTTTTACATATTCTAATACACAACCAACCACTAAACACTAGCTAAACTGGTTTAACCAGTGATCCTTAACTAGTTAATCAGGCCAATCTTGTTTCTTTCCCCCCTCCTCCAGCTCCTTAAGACACAATCAGACAACAAAAAAAGAAAACTCCATCTAAATTACAAGACTACAACTCAAGTTATATTGTAGGGAGGATTCTTATTGTAAGCTGGAGCTTTAGATATACCCTAGGAGACTTTTTACAAAGGCTGATAAGATCATCTTCGTTTTGCAGATAAGGGGAGATTTTAAGTATTTTAATAGATTCTACTGAATCATTTTGTTTCTATGTTAGCATTTCTCTAGTGACAAGTATTTTGCTTTAAGTCATGTGGTGATATTTTGATCTTTTATTTTCACTTGAATCCCATTGTTCCTATCTAATATACTTAGATAAAAAACAATGATCACTTCTCATTTGTGCATTTTTCTTTCAGACTAAATGCCACTACATAGAGGTTATGCAGATACTTGATTCCGTGAGCAACTTACTTGTTGTTTCTTCTGTCCATTTTCAGCTTTAAAGACAAGCAAATCATGAATTTTCTCATTGTATACTTCAAAGAAGCTCATCTCAAGATGATACAAAACCTAATAAAATTAATAATAGTCATTTACATAGTCCACAAAACATATTCATCATCCTTTGTTTCAAAAATTAACTTTGAAAATCAGGATCTGGTAGTCCATGTTATAAACTTTTGTGCTGAAGGGACTTTCCAAGAGAAATGATATCAAGAACCAGTTTAGGTTGAAAGGGACCCTTAAAGGTTGTCTACTGTAACAGACCAAAAATACAATGCATTGGAATTCCATCCACAGACATTCCCAGATGGAAGCTATAAAGCACTAAAATAAAGTATATATATGCACTTCAGAATTTTCAGCATTGAAGTTTTAGTTCATGAAAATACAATTTTGTTTGCACCTGCACACATCTCTTTCCCTTTGGGATTGTGCTTCTACAGCATGATATTTGTCACAAGGAAGGCATGGATTGATGTTGTAAACATCCTGACATGGAACAGAATGATCTAATAGGAAGATAAACTTTGAGTCTCCCTAATGCAATTTAAAAAAAAACAGAAACACCACACCACTTTCATGAAAACATTTTTTTTCTATTTTCAAGAAGACCGGAATTTTCTTTAAGAAACAAGGAAGATTGCAGCAAAGCCCCATAAGCATTGTAATCAGAAAGACAAGATTCAAGACAATTCATTGCAACAGAATCACTTACATTGCATAAAGCAAAGGAATAAAAAAAACCTCTGCATTTTTAGAAGTTATACTCTATAGCCAATCTCAGCAATAAATAACTTTTTAAAATTCTTCAGTGTCTATCATATCTGCTGGAGGATTAGAATATTAGATGTTGCCAGGTATTAGGATTCAAAGTCTATAATTCAAATATAAAGCAGTAAAGAAATTTGGAATAGGTAAAAATGGGAAGGTTTGCCTGAGTAAGACTAACTGAATGTTAAGGTCTACTGAACTGCAAGTCAGTCATTACAGATACAAACACAGAGGAAAAAAAAAATACAAAGAAAGCAAGGGTAGTTTTTTTTGTTTCAGCTAAAATACTGAGCTGAAATACTAGAATTGGAATACTATTACAGTGTATTTTGTTTTGATACATGATGTTTAATGATAAATTTGTATTTCTGAGCTCTCTTTTACTGCCTCCACTGAAACTGTGGAGCCCATGGGAATTTTGTTTTGCCTTTCTTTACATAAATCTTAAAATGTAAGAATGGCATGCAATATAGAGGAAAGAATCCTAGTCAGGTGATGCAACAAAAATATCATGCCCATATTTCTTTCTCACATTACTGCCATTAAGGAAGCAAAACAGTGTTGAACCTCATGAATCAGGGCTATGAATACAAACAAGATTTGAATCAGCAAAAGAATATGAACACTAATAAAGGGATCAGCACTAAAGTATCACTTTCCTCATATTCCAATATAAGGTCAATGGCATAAGCATATCACCTGTTCCTTGTCCATTTGTGCTATTTGATTGAAAAGATCTTCACAAAGCCTTGGAATTATTCCTCGGTCTTCATCAAATCCCATCATCCTGCAGTCACAAAAATCTTGCAGCTTTAGTTTTGGAACTCTCCATAGACAATTTTAATGTTAACTGTACAGCTCTGCAGTGGCCATGCCACACACTTCTAAGTTATAGAACAATAAGCAACAGAAATGAACCTGATCCAAATTGGTGCTTGTCTATGTGTTGTGGAGTTGGACAAGGTGAGATCCAGAGGTATTTTCTATTTCATCCATTGAGAAATAGTTTGGAAACCCAAGTCAAACAAAGACTACAGCAGCTGAAGAGTCTAAACCTATAAATGTTCAGTATCTTCACATGCCTGCATTTCATATTCTCTGCACACTTCCAGTGCAACCTAAGCTTGTCTCCAGCTCTGGTGCAGTTTTTTCCTGTTCAGTTCTGCCACAGCAGCACACCAGTGCACTGGACTAATCCACCTGCACTCTAGAGACACACAGGGCTGCACAGCAGAAATTTGTTGTGTAAACTTGACAAGAGGACCCTGATACTAATTTCAGCCTTGTTCAAAACACAAAGGGGTGAAGGTAAGTTATTAAGTGAAAGAAAAAGATCCAAACAAAACCCCAACAAACCTACAAATAGGATAACATATAATAATAATATGATATAATAATAATAATAATAATCCTGAGTTTATCTTTCTTTTAGGCCAAGGTAAAAGCATCACTGTAAGCAAAGACTGAGTTCATCCC
The DNA here is from genome assembly GCF_052056855.1 of Sturnus vulgaris. Classification (NCBI taxonomy): domain Eukaryota; kingdom Metazoa; phylum Chordata; class Aves; order Passeriformes; family Sturnidae; genus Sturnus; species Sturnus vulgaris. The sequence goes on along the minus strand of NC_142251.1, from coordinate 21,702,237 downwards.
CTTGAGATGGAAGTTCACCCACTTAAAAGGGAACTTACTTCTGTGTATGTTCTATATTTATTGTAAATTGAACAGAAACATTTCTGGTCCTCTACTACATTTTAATAAAAGTCTATAGCACCTGATAGGAATTATAAATTTCATGAACTAATGTTAATAGATGCATGTTTGGAAACCAGACAGCTCACTAGCAATTCTATTTCAAAATATAAATAACATATACATAATTAGCTGTAAACCCTAAAAATGTTACTTATCTGGAATTATTTTGTGCAAAGATGTGATTTCAAAAAAGCAGTACCACAAACACCTGGATTTAAAGTTCTGAAGCATAAGGACCATAATTATAATCATCTCTTAAATGTCTTTTCCAAAAAACATGCTATACTTTATTACACCACTTCATGCACAAAATAACAAACAGTGGTGAAAAACAGCACTGGGAGAGTCTGACAAGCTCTCTGCATTAATAAAGGTTTTCCTTCACTAAAATCTCTGTAAAGTTTTTATTTTCTCCATTAAAAGTAGAAAGAAATCAGGGTCACATACATAAAAATACTCCAAAGTTAACTTTTGGTTAATTGCTATAAATACTGGTTTAGTTATTTTTAAAATACACAATAACCTTTTGACACAATTTAATCACTCTAAAATCTATTCCATTCAATCTCTTTCATTACTTATTACTGCATAACAATTGGCAGAATTTTAACAATTATTATTAGCAACTTACGTGTATGATTTTCCAGAGCCAGTCTGCCCATAAGCAAAAAGACAAGCGTTGTATCCCTCCAAAGCTCTTTCGAGGAGTGGCAGTGCCAAAGTTTTATAAATCATTGCCTGGCTTGCAAAATTAGGATCACCCTTATCAAAAGACCAGAAGGAGAAGTCATAACTGAAGCTGTAAACTTGGTTTGTGGATGGATTTTGTACAATTGTCTCTGAACCATTCATGTAGATCACAGGGAATGAGTTTTCAGTTTTCTCTCTGAATGGAAAAGGTGGGAAAAGAAAAAAAAATATAAGCTACATGCTTTAAGTTCGTTATTCCCTGCCTAATGTAATGGAAAATAAAAAAATCAATGATCATTGCTAAAAATACCTGCTTGAAGAACACACAAAGTATTAAGTTTCAAAACACTTTTGTTACTGAATACATGAAAAACAGACCCAGACCCAAACACCAATAAAGTCAATTCAGTTTCTAAATAAAATATATCTTGGTGTTGCATGAAGTATCAGCTAATTTCCAAGTATGTATTATATCCTTATTGGATCAATGATGAAATAATTCAACAGGTACAGAGTAGAAATGAACACACACTGTTAGCAGCAGAAATAAGTCCAGGATACAGACCTGTTACTGAAGGGCCGCACCCGCACTGCCACAATCACTTTGCTGTTTTGCACTTTGAAAGCATCTTCCCCGGTACTGCTGCTCTCAGCTAAAGTTTCTGTGTTCATTTTTGTTTCTGAACTTGTACTCACAGGAAGAGAGCTGGAGATACTAGGGAGTTTCTTGGCTGAAATTTGCAGATGAGGTGTTTGTTCATTTGAGGCTGGCTTGAGAGACAGTTGATTTTTAGAAGTGCTGTTCTTTGGTGTAAGTGTAAATCTTTCTGTTAAAACTTTTGCTGGTGTCCTTGGTCTTTCTAAGCTGCTGTGTTTCATCATCAAGTGCTGTATCCTTTGCTTTCCAGCTAGCTTATTTATATTGCCTTTTTCATTCAGTTGCTCTCCTGACAGGCTATTAGTACACTTTGAGGTAACAAACCGTTCTGATTTAGGAACTTCATTTTGAAACTTTGTGTCAGCAGTGCTTGTCTTATCTTTTAAATTAATAGCATTTGCACAGACATCACCAACTAAAGCAAAGGAATCCTTGCTGTTCATGTTATGCTGCAACTTGGTACTTGACTGACTCTCAGTTAACTTCAAGTTTGGTTTAACACCATCTGTACCCTTAATATTCTGTAGAAGTGTAATCTTGTCATTTCCTCGTACATCAAAATTATCATTTCCTTTTCTAGGCACAATATTCTGATTAATTTTACTCCTCTCCGTGGAGCCAGTCCTCACACGCCTCTGCAGGGTAAGTCTTTTCTCTGTTTGTAGTTCTTCTGTACTCTGTGTTGTGTCACTACCAGACACTGAGTTTTTGCTTGCTCCAGTTCTCCTCTGGAGTGTTAATCTGCCCTCCAGTTTAAAAGAAGTTGACACATCATTCACTTTTTCACAAGCTGAAATCACATATGTCCTATTTACTTCCTCAGCCTTATTCTGAGGACATGAAGGCAGACCATCCTTTTCTCCCAAAACCTGTGACCTCAGCTGCTGCCCAGATGCTTTACTGCTGGCCGGGGTATTGTGTGAGGAAGCTTTCTGGAAAGTGGCTGTGCATCGTGTCCGAGCAGGGCTCCTGGCAGGAACTGTGTAAATAGGCATCTTGTCTTCCAGCTAATTAAAACCCAAGCACCTTTCCTAAAGGATTATTTCTAGTTGCTGCTTCATGAGGAATCTGGGGAGACAAAGCAAAAAATTGTTTATGATGCTTACTTGCAGTGTGAGTTATGTTTTGCTGCATGGGGAGCTTCTTACATATACTGCAGTATGTGTTCCCAAATATTAATAATTAGTATCCTGTTTCACCTTGGTATTTTAACAAAATAATTCTTTTATATCTGAATGACTACTTCCAACAACAGGATATTTGACTTAATTTATTGAGTTCTATTATTTGTTTCAGAAACTAAAGTAAGCATCACAAAAGATGCACCAGTTGGTAAAAAAAACAACCTAACTATTTAGCAACAAAGATGACCATGGATATTTCTTCCAAATGATCTACCATGATTTCCAAACTAAGGAAATTCCAGATCATGTCTCCATTCACTCACATCTATTTACATTCTGTGTTTCACAGCTAACAGACTCCAACAGAACAACAAAGTTAACCTTGAATAGGACCTCTGTGAACATGGAAGGGAGATTTTTCAAGATTTTGATATGCAATCTATATAACCCAGTATCAGAACAGGACAGTTAATAAAGATGACTTTTAATAGTACCTTTGGATGTCATTTAATTCACTCTGGTACACAGACACATACCAAAACAAAAGATACCTAGCCTAGGGGACAAAAAAAACCCTATAAAATATACCTCCTGTCCTTTCTACATCTAAATATTTCGAAAGCTCTATATATGTAATCTGTATAGGAAAGCATGTTACCCTTTTGCATCTGCATCATAGTTATTGGGTTGTAATGGGTTTGATATCAATACCCACTGCAGACTTGCCAGCTGCGATTAATTCATGGCTACAAGTCAGCAAGAAGTCACCTGCCTTGGATCCTTCAAAAGCTGCTGTATCATTAACAACAGCAGCACATGGTCGGGGAAAAAAAGGAAAGCAAGATGAGAGCAAGTGATGTAGAAGAAATAATTTAGCCATTGCTCTAACAGAAGTTTCCTTTAATGCTACACTTTTAAGTAATAGCTTTCAGTCTCTCAGACTTTATGCAATTACATCCACTTACACGTCATGACTGCACAGTTTTCAGAGCTCTCAACTTGTGAGGAAAATATCAAAATTCCAGAGCAGTGTATTTATTGCTCAGTCCAGTTTGAGACAGGAAACTATGTTACATGACTAGTAAAATACAAACTTTGTGGTTCCCTCTAGCAGTCAGTAAACACAGAAGCACGGATGCAAGCTATGACTGGTGTGTTTTCTGAAAAGTCCATCCTTTCCACGTAGCTTTAACATAAGTTTTGTAAGCTCTCCTCTTGCCACAGCTATGCCTTATGAATAATCACAAAGTCTATCTGGAGAAAAGTGAAACTCCCCGTTAAAGGCGCCTTCTTTCTAAAATAAGGAATGAGGTTCAGTTCGAGAGAACTGAAGTCAGACCGAGAAATACGCTCATTCCTCGGTTTTAAAGAACTACAACTCCTAACTAGATAGGAAACACAAGCGCTCGAAGCTGGAGCAACCGGCAGCTCTGTCAGCCCTCAGCAAAGCTCCCCTGCCTCCCCGGCCGACCCCGCACGGCCAAGGGCCCGCCCTTAGGGAGAGGGCGAGGAGTCGGCAGCAGCAGCTCCAGCCCAGCAGCAGCTCCAGCCCCGCTGCCCCACACGAGCGGCAGAGCCCGGCCCGCGGAGGGGAAGCCCCGCCGGGCCGCGGAGGCTCCGTGCGGGCCGGCCCTCACCTGAGCGCGCCCCTCCTCAACCGCCGCCCCGCTGCGCTGCGCTGCGCTCCGCACGGGCACCGGCACCGCCCCCGCCCCGTTTGAACGCGCCGGGCGCGCCCGATTGGCTCCGCCAGGCCCCGCCCAGGCCCGGCCCCGCGGCAGCGCCCGCGCCGCCAGGGGGCGCCCCGGCGGGCCGGCTGTGAGGGCTGAGGCGGGGACGCAGCGCCGCCATGGCGGCCCGGGAACGCCCCGGTCCCACCCCGATCCCAGCCGCTCCGGACGGGCAGCCTCGGAGCGCGTACTGCAGTCACACCGCACTCCGTGTGCGGACAAAGCACGAGTCACAAGGGGAGGGAAAAATGTCTGGGAAAGGAAATGAAAGAACACACGATGGCTGTGACACTTGGGCAATGCTGGCGCTCCGAGCAACACCAGGGGAAGAAATAAAAACAGAGTGCTGGAATCAATAGATACATATGTCCATAAAAGACCCACTGATAATAAAATACGACACCATCTACACCCAGCAACAAAGAGAAACCTTGCTACACGATAACTGAACTGGGTTGCTGATACAATTTTACCTTCACACAACCCCTACTTGAATTTAGCTCCTGGGGCAAACATAGCGTAGAAGCGCTGTTTGGTTTCAGGATTGCTGAGCACAATTTGTGGAGTTTTGGCACACCAAGGGTGCCCAGGCTTCTAAACGTACCAACGCCTAAACCAGTCTGCAAGAGAGTTACACAAAAACATTCTACAGGCAGGAGTGGATTATTTCAAATGAGACAGAAAAATCAACTAATTCCATTTCTACAGAAGATATCATTTTGATTAAATAAAATCAAAAGTATATGTTTTATTTCTCTTCCATGAAGTTACACTAATAACAAACTCCTTCAACAGAACTGCCAGCTGGTCCACAGGCACTAATGGAGAAACTAAAGTTTGAGTACTGTTTACAAACAAAACTTGCATATATGTTTTTAAGAAACCCCAAGAGACCATACTGAAACATTCCCAGTGGAAGATTTTATTTAAGCTAACAGGAACAGATTTTCAGAGGCTAATCTGCCATTAATTTTTTTTCTTGCCAGCAAGACTAAGACCAAGACCAAGGTTTTGAAAAGAGGTTCCAGACTACTTTTACTAGATACTACAGTAATTAAAACACACAATAGCCTGTATTTTAAAATAGATGAGATAAAAAGGAGACTTCTTAAAAAACTATACAAATTTCTTTTAAAAATGCAATATACAAGGCAACATTTCACATTTATTTGTAATCATACTTTTATTGTAATTATATAACCATAAATATGCCTTTATTATCTCTGAGAATTATTTTTGTTGTGTTTTTTAATAATGTCCATAATATTATCTCCTGTTACAAGGTTATTCTGTAACTGTTTAAGTCTCTGTTGTTCCCTTCTCTTCTGGTCATGCAGATATGGGGAATTAAGCAGCTGTGGGGGAAGAATGGTGCCTGTGGGTTTTACTCTCTTTACAACATCCCAAAAGAGCTTCTTGCTGTTGTTATTGATAAAAGTAATTGCAGTTCCACTGTGACCCAATCTCCCTGCTCTTCCAACCTGAAAAAGCATAAATTAATTTTAAGTTAGCAATATTAAATGGAAGTCCTTCAAATAGTCTTAGAAGTTTATTTCTTTGTTACAAAACAGCAAGTAAACCTAAGTAACAGGGCAAAATCTCTCTCATCCTGTAAGCACAAAGGTACTTAAACTTCCTGAATTCAGGATATGTAGATCTGAAGCTATAGTTGAAATGCATTTAAAATTATGACTTGCTTATGAGACATACCAGAAATCTGATATTGATACTCAGATATTAGGTACCGACTGTGGACAAAGGCCTACAGTAAATTTGATCCAAACAAAAGGTTGTAAAAAATACTACAGAGATGCCAAATACTTCATATCAAGCACAGTATGTGCTAGCATGGCCACAAAAATGCCCTTTATTTTCAAGTTCTGTCCTAATAACTTTAAATAATTTGCCAATATTATCTAAAATGTATGAACAAACTAGAAAAGAATCTACAAAGACTCTCTATTTAGGAACAGCTAACATGTTAATATTGGTATCATTTTGATGCCAGGAAGGACCATTTTTATTTACTTAATACATGCTTTAAACTTCAGCAGAAATATTAATTAAAAACAAGAGGGGAATACTGCAGTTAATAACAGAGGCTACTTGAGGAGTTCATAACAGTGGCTAACTTCCAGAAGACCTCCTCATCTGTTCAGAACAAGGTTGACTTCAAAGTCAGATCAGTTCCCTCAAGGCCTTGTTTCAAGTGTCTGAAGCACAAAGGTTCCATCACTGCCTGACTCCCCTCGCTGTGAAAATCCTTTCTCCCTGCTATGAGGCTGCAATTTCCCTTCCAGAAAGTTACAGCTGCTGGCTCTTGTCCTTTCCCTGGGCATTTTCAAGGAGAGTCTGGCTCTGTCTCCTCTGTAATCACCCGAATGGAAGAGAGCAATTAAGTGTCCAGTGCAGCCCAAACCAGCCCAATAGCCTCAGCCTGTCTTGAAATGTCACGTGTGCCAGCCCCCTGACTTCACCTGGACTCCCTCCAGTTTGCTGCCTTTTCCCACAGCTGATGTTCTCAGAACTGCACACAGTAGCATTGTGTCTTCCTCATGCCACAAAGAGGGCAAGAATGAGTTCTCTTGATGTGCCAGCTAAACTAGGGCTGGGGACTGTGCACATAAACACACACACACATTGCAACTCACAGATCATCTTTTCTAAAGTAGGAAATTCACAGAAAAAGAATATCAGAGAAGATGCTTGACTAGAAAGAGGGGAAGAAATCAAGTTCATGACTGCTCTCCTGACTATTAATGCATATCCCACACTGTGGATGAGCTACACCTGCAAGAGGGGCAATTAGGCCTTTCTTCACACAATACAAAAAATATAAATGGTAAACTTTGTTTCCTATAGACACAAAATGATACAAGAGAGTACAAAACAAGATCACTGCAAAAGTAAGTGATTTAAAGACACTCTTCTAGGTTTTAGTAACTTATATAGGAGATAATAGAAACAGTATTCGAGATTTGAATAATTTACATAAGAGCCTTACAGAAGAGATATCCAGCACCATTTTTTCCTTTCCTATAAAAAAGTATTCTGAAGAGGAAAATTATCTTTCTGTTTACATTTAAATTTCCACAGGTGGATGTCATATTTCAATATACTTTTCAAATAAAGCATTAGCAATTTATTTATTCACCTGGTGTACATATTCATCCATACTTGAAGGCATATCAAAATTCACCACCAGTTTGACATTGACAAGGTCAAGACCTCGTCCAAGGACTCCAGTACTTACTATAACTTCATACTTCTCTTGAAGTAATCCCTGGCAAGGAAGAAACAAACATTACTTGTTTTTCCTTTATTTGTATTTTGAACCTCTCCAAGCATAGGTTAACAGCTAGTTATTTGGTGTAAGAACACACCCAGTGGGATTATTCTGTTGTAGAAGAAAAATGGCTCCCTATATTCTTGATTTAAACAGGAATATAATTCAGAGAGATAACCAAAGAGAGATCAAACCCACAATTTTAATACCAAAAATTATCAGTTACAGTTAAATGCTCATTTAAATTCCCATTTCAAATAATCTGGGAAACAGTCTATGTATTTATCTACATTTAAAATAGGATTATTATATACAGTTTTTCTTAGTCCTGTCTCTCATCTCCCACAGCAATACCTCAGGTATTACTGCAGAAAAACAGTCAATTATGACTTCAGTCATTCAAATGAAGCCACATTTTAAAAAAGGCCATTTGAAATCTACCAGAACACCCTTAATTTAAACAGGCACCAACCTGTAATATGTCTGTTCTTTCCACCTGGGACTTTTCAGAATGCATAGCTGTGCACTGCAATCCTGTAATCTTATGAACAGCATCACTCAACAGATCTGCTCCTAGTTTACAGTCCACAAACACCAACACTGGAGGCTTGAAAAGCTTCTTATCCTGTAAAATTAAACAGTTTATTTAAAAAGGGATTACAACCATTGACTCTTCATCATCAGCATGGATTCAATTTCTCCTGATCATGACATAAGAACCCGGCAGAGATGTAGAAAGACATGAATAATTTCATAAACTACTCTTATGAGAAAAATATTAAACTTACATTTAGTATTTCAAACAGTTTTTTCTTTTTAGATGGTTCTTCTACCCACAAGATAATTTGCCGGACATTGGAACACGGCTGATTCTTCTCTCCAATTGTTATTCTGACAAAATTGTGCAGAAGCTGATTTGCCAAGTGCTCAATGCCCACTGGAATCGTGGCTGACACCAGTATGGTTTGATGATCATGTGAGATGTCTTCCAAAATATCCAACACTTGCTGCTGGAAACCCATTTTTAGCATGGTATCCACCTAAATGAAAAATATTAAATTTGTACCACATTTTTTCCATGAACAGCAGGATCCTGAACTTAAACTGACAGAAGAACCATAATGAAACATGTAACAATCCAAATGCAGGAGTATTTACAATCAGAAGAAAAGCTAAGTGAGAAAAATAAAAACAAATGGTTCACACTGTTCTAAAAATATTATCCTCTCAGGTACCTAAAGCTTTACAGCAATAGAACATGTGTTGTTTGAACACATTTCAAATTGTGTCAGAAAATAAAACTGTCTCCTAAGAAATAGATTGTATTTTTATAACAAATACTCTGTATGTTTAATAAGTGAGACCAGCCACTCACATTACTCTTCCAGGACCTCTGTATAGGTAATAGAGCTCTGATAAATAATAACTTACTTCATCCACCACTACAATTTTTATGCCATGCAGTTGAACAGAACTTTGCTTTAAAATCTCAAGAAGTCTTCCAGGTGTTGCTATTATCACCTGAAAAAAAAAAAAAAAAAGGGGGAGGAAAAAAACCCACAGGATTAAAAAATTCCATGAAAGGACAGCTGACCATCCTAGAAAAACCATAAAATTCCATCGCATACATAATAATGGCAGTAGTAAGTGAAATTAAGTCATTACATTTCTAGAAAATTTATAAATTATTAATTCCTAAGAGGAAATGGACCTTTTAAAGCTCTAATGGAGAAGTTACAAGCAATAAAATCTGCATGAAAAACAAACTACTTTTTCCTCTCAATTACAACTCCTTGTGCAAAATACCGGCATATTTCAGTTCTTTGAAAGCAGCAATATCCCACATTAAACTTTTTTAAAACCGACAAACAAAAAGCTAATAGATGTTTAATCAGAAGTGAAAAAGCTTTTTAAAAATTATGTAACTAGAATTTTCAGGAGGTAGCAAATGTTGCAGCAGTTTAGGCTTAGGAGGAAGCCATCTCTGTGCATTCATATGTCACCAGTAAGGTTTTTGTTTTCTGTGATGACAGCGTGGCTCTCCACGCTGAGCCAGCGCTCACCTTCACACTCTGCTTGAGGCGGTGCAGCTGCGGGGGCAGGGGCAGACCTCCCACCAGCAGAACTGTCCTCATGTTGGGCAAGCCAGCCATCAGCTCCTTGGCCTGCTTCTCCAGCTGAATTGCCAACTCCCTCGTTGGGGCCAAAATAAGGGCAGATGGAGTTTCTGTCTACAAAGGAGAAGAAAAATTTGATTCATGTGGAATTGTTTCATTATTTAGATAAAAAGCTTTCAGATGTCCCAAAGTAATCTTTTACATTAAAAATTGTAATTATTTTAAGCAGCAAAATAAAATTACTCCTCAATATATATATAAGCTAGTACAGTACCCTGAAGATGAAGAATGGGAAAGACTGTGTACACATGCATTTTTCATTGAGAGTCCAATCTTGCACATGTTACTATAAACACATATCTGTCTTACAGACTTCAATGATAACCAGACAGAGGAACTACTGGAGTGTATACACCTTTTCTTACTTCTACATAATGCTTTCATTCTTGAACTAGAGTTTAGGAGTTGCTAGAGCATTTTAAAGAATAAAAGTTACTTAAACAATCTTTCAGTTATTCATTAGAAAAAATTAACACACGTTTGTGTGTGTATATACATTCTATAAAGGTATCTAAACACTGCAAAGCATCACTAGAATCATGTCCAGAATTCTCTAATATATTTTTCTGCATCTCTTTTTTAATAAAACCCATAAAGCAAAAAACAGTTCTGAATCACACACAAGATAAGGAATACTACTTGCCACTGCTTCTAATCGTATGTTCATGTCTTTACAAAATAGAAGTTTTCTTAATTCTTTTTCCCACATTATAAAAGTGGAGACTGTTTAACTAGAGGATTTCAGGATTTTTTTTTTACCCCAAATTTCTGTAATTATTTGACAGTCAACCAAATAAATTCCAAGAGAAATTACTCTGTGAAGTTACACAAATTCCAACAAATCTCATTAAGCCTTTTGACATACAAAGATACAGGAAGAACTTACAGAGGGCCTGGAATTATTGTCACTTTCTATTTTAAGTCATTTAGGAAGTTTACCACAGAATTTAATTAACTTTCTCAACAAGCAAGAACTGTGTAATAGGCAATATTAACAGAGCTGCTTCATCCCTTGACCAAAGTGAAAAAACATTCGATTTCATTAAAAATAATCAGTACATCCCCTCTCCAAGAACCAAATGCTTGATCAATCAAAAGTCAAATAAATCACTGAATGTTAATGAAAAACACTGCAATCACATTCCCCATTACACTGGGAATCCAACAGACAAAGCTGCCAACCACTTTCTCTAACTATCTAAAGTTTCATTACCTCTCTCAAAACCTTCATAATAACAGGAAGCAGGAAAGCCGCTGTTTTTCCAGAGCCTGTATCAGCACTAGCCAGAATATCCCTTCCTAATAGTCCAACAGGGATCATTTGCATTTGGATAGGGGTTGGGACTTCATAGCCAGAATTCTTTAAATTATTGTTTAAAGTTTCAGGAAAACCACAGTGTTCAAACTCCACAATAGGTCTTGGAACCTGCTGGCCCTGGACAGCAATACCCAGCTGCAGTTTAAGGTTATTAACCTGCTCATCTTGCAAACCTAAAATAAAGGAATGATCTTTGTAGAAGTAAGGTGTATCAAGCAGGTGAGCTTCTGCTCTAGAGTCTGTGGTTTGATCAGATGTTAGCTGCTTTTCCTTTGCTTGAGTCTGTAGAAGGTGTTTGGCTTTACATTCCAAACTACAAACATCTTCATCTGTTTCATCGCAGATATACTCCCCATAGCGGCCACACACAACACACACAGGTTCTCCAGGCTCTGCCCAGCGCTGGGATTTGCTGAAGGATTTTATGGGTTCTTCCAAAGAGCCATCATCCTCAGTATTTTGGCTGTCCTTTCCCAACGGTATATTAGCAACACCAAAGTCTGCAGCTGCACGTTCTGGGTGTTCTTGTACAATTTCACTTGAATTGTCTGTTGAAGCAGAAGGTTCTGTTCCAATTGACTTACAGTCCTGGAACTCTGTGGTCTCCTCTAGCAAAGACCCTCCAGAAGATAGTTTATTTTTCTTAGCAGTAAAACTTTTGTCCTCATCAGCAGTCCTCTTGACTTTAAGAGATCGTGGTAAAAACATGCTTCAGTACACTAGAAAGAAAATGGTTACAGTTGTTAAAAGCTACTACTACTGAAAAAGGTTACTGTTTTACTGTTACCAAAAAAAGAAAAAATAAAGTCTAGCAAATACTGGCAATCACAGAATCACAGAAACCAACTCCCAATCCCTGAAAAGATCCAGAATCTGCCATGTTTAAAAATTATCTTGATCATAACAATGTTGATGCAAATGTCAAGAAGTATTTTAAAATAACAGTGGAGGGCTGAAACAATATCGAGATCTATCTACAGTTAATTGTCAGTATTAGGCCTTTGCAGCTGAGTAAAAACTTCACTTTTCACTGTGTGCAAGTGTATCCATTTTGCAAGTTACCAATATTAAAATCCTTGGAAATTTCACCTATTTCTAAGATGAAACCACAGATGCAAGCATTCTTCTAAGCTATGGGAAAAAACCCAACCAACCTAAATCAAATAAAGCAATCAATTTTGGAAAGGATGTCAAATACAATATAGGTCCATCCAAGATTACCTTTTTGCTGGTTTTTTTTTTAAGTCCACTTAAAATTATAAAGCTGCAAACTTTTGAGATTTGTTTAGAGTATAACTCTTCTTGTTCACAAGGAGAAACTTACACGATCAATTGCCAAATACACACCATAACCATCTTTTATATGCTGAAACTTTCAGTATTTGTCTCCAAAAGCATCAGATAACTCACCAACCGTGTGCTAACTTACAATCAGTAAAGAAGTACACAAAATACGGCAACTTTATTCCGAATAAATTGTACTGTGCGTACCAGTCTCTAGGAGCGTCTTACACGAGTTGTTAAGCCTACACCAAGCTGTGTGTGCGCGCACAGACAGCTGTGTTAGTGTAACCCGGAGCACACCCGAGGGGCGGCAGCAGCGCCCGCGGAGCTCCGCGCTCCCGGACCACAAGGCAATATCAGCATTTCATATTCCGCGCCTAACGAAGATCTCCCACCACGAACCTCTCTGCAGGCTCGGCAGCCTCTCAGGAGAGGGGAGCGCTCACGCAGAGTGCAGGGCTGACGGACGCGCCGCTCGGAAGGGGCCCGCGGGGCCCCGGGCAGCACGACAGCCTCGCCCAGCCCCGCTCTCCGGCAAGAGCCACCCACCCACGGGAGAAGAAGGCGGCGCGGGGCCTTTTCTGCCCGACACCCGCGCCCGCCGCCACAGGCGGAGCCCGGCCCCGGCCTCCCCCCGCCTCACGCACCGCTGCCGCCGGGCCGCGCGCCGCCTCCCGCACAAAATGGCGGCGGCCGCACGGGGCCGCTCCCGCCCACAGCCCCGGCGGGCACGGCACGGCTGGGCAGGGCAGGGCAGGGGCGGGCCGCGCCGCGGATGCCGGGGCTGGTACCGCCAGGCCCGGCCTGCGTTCGGGACCGCAGGCGCGGTTGTTACCCACTAAAAATCGCATTCATTGCCCAACGTGCAACAAGGCTATAATTACACACTCGAGAGAGACATCGATAATTTATCTCAGAGTTGCGCGATCCTGGGTGCACGGTGGTATTGCACAAATCAAGCACGCCGATTATCAAAACTTTTTACTATTTATGCATTCTAGCCGACAAAGACATTAGTGTTCATTGGGTACAAATTACATGGTTATCTTATTTATCAGAATTCTATCTTCTGTTGTCAATGATTTCCTCACTTCTCATGTTAATTAGTCTGCATGCTCAGTCTTTCTCTTTTGGGTTAGTGGGCCATGAGGGGTGGTTGATCTCCCCCTGGCACAATTACCTTTTACCCACTTGGAGCTGACGCCGCACAGTTGCTGAGTTGCCTTTATTCGTTTCTTCCTTATCTGGGGAATTCTGGTGGATCCTGCATTCCTGTAAACCCTGCATTCTTTGTGTCCAGTATCAGTGGACATCCTTCTTCCCAGGCTTTGCCAACTTCGCCATAGGTCTCTTGTTAGCTGCTCTTTGTTTCACGAATTAAATTTCCCTTCTTGATTAGGCTTGAAAGTATACAAAGATCAAACAAAGAACAACCTTTCTTATGAAAATTGTACATATTCCACATTTCTCAACACTGGCTCTGCAGAGGGGCCTGTCCAGCACTCTCACAGTTACAGCCCAAGTTGATGCTACAGACACAGATGCCACCAGACATACACATTTATACATAGGGAAAACGTTCCTGCAGCACACAACTGAGCCATAAGGTACACAAGAGAAAGGTCCAGTACATGCCCCAACCTACTATGATGGGCACAGTGACAAAGCTGTTCATGTGTTTCAAATTGAGTACGTTATAACTTTCAACAATAAATAAGCATATTTACACCACATTACAAGGCATGAGAACACAGAATCTATTGCATCTCACTACAGGGCAGAAAACACCTTCATACTTATGGACAACCTGTGCTTTGCAGGGGTTCTGCCCCAGCTGTGACTGCTGCCCCAGGAAAAGCCAGGTTCATGGAAAAGTACTGTGTTTGGATGTGTGTCTGCTGAGAAGGCCGATGGCTTTAGCTGCTTGGCTCTTGTGAACAGGGTGGTCACTGCCACTCCCTCGCTTTCCAAGGACTCCTGTCACCAGAAGGAGGTCAATCAACCTGTCCCAGGTACTTCCTTACAACATCAAGGCCTGTCATTGGGGTGTCACTGTGTCTGTACAGATCCTTGGTTGGAGCACATGCAGGAGGACCAGAGTATTCCCAAAGTAAATGTATACCCTATGACCATAAATGACTTTGTGCATGGCAAAGATATCCTGCAGGGAGCTCTCTGGATATACTCCCAGGCACTGCAAATACCCTAAACCTTACCTCCTCCCTCTACTGCAACATTAATCCCATTAACCTGAAAGCACCCACATTGATGGGGAATTCCATTTCTGCTTCATTGCTTTTGTGAGTCACTACCACCATCACCATTTCTTGCTGAAGAGAAAATCATAGATCCTAACAGTCCCTTTGGAAGCACAGTTTAATAGCAGTCCAGAGGACCAGTTAGAGGAGCCAGTGAAAGGAGGGTAAAAACACAGACACAAAGCTGGGGGCTTTCAAGCAGCTGCCTACAGCATTCTCTAACATTCAAGTCCAGTCACACGTGAAACATGGTCTATCTTAAAGTACCCTGGATTTCTCTGTAGTAGTTTGCTGCAACAGTAGCAATACAAAGTGCAAATAGAGGGGGTTGATCTCGCTGGGATTTTTAATCAACTGCTAGAATTGAAAAGATTATTGAACATTTGGAAAGTGGGCATCACTAGACTGAAAAACTGTCAGGCACCTTCCATCCACACTCCATACATTCCTGTGAAAATCTCCACCTTTCTCTGATTCAGCCTCTGTCATTCCCCTTTGTTTGCACTAACTTTCTTTCCTTCATTTTCCCCCCCTAACAGAAGCAAATTTCCTTTTCTTACTTCCATTTTTACAAGGTCATTTCCTGGAATTCAAAATATGATTTGCTAAACAAAGACCAGTATTTCAACAATATTTAATATGACATGAGATGTTTCATACCCCATACAGTCCATGCACCAAAATGCAAACATTCTATATGTATCAGCTTTTTCTATTTTTTTTAACGTGTAACAGCAGTAAGGAAAAACAAACTTATTTGGTAGGAAATTCTCTTGAGTGAGAAAGACTACAGTAGAGATTGAAAAAAAGTTTTAGACAAGGATTCTATAGATATTCAGAGCCATGAAACGGCTTCCATGCAAGAAATAACTGTAGACTCAACAGTCTGAAAAAGAGATGACTAATAACAGGTAACAATACAGCTACTGTACCTTGAATGGCTCATAAAGGCTAGACAACTATTGATAGTTCATTATTTCTTCCAACAGAAGTCCTAATAAGCTTTATAAAGAGTGCTCACCACTGAAAAGTAGTGCAAGCTCCCACAGTATCTAGCAGGTTATTCTTTATTTGCATGGAGAAGTTAATCAGTATAGATGTAACAAAACCTCTTCTGAAACAGATATTGTACTTTGTGAGCTCACTGAATAAATATTTTCTTTTCCCGGAATAAAGCATAAACATTCTAGTTCAGTCACTTCTCTAAGTTTTCTTTCAGAATGATGACATATGTAAGAGTAAGAGGTTCCTTGGTGAATTTAATTCCCATCCTCTCAGCTCTTGATGCTGCTAATCAGATCTGAGGTGAATGGCATTTTAATAAGATTTTTGAATTCTTCAGAGTACATAAAATGTCCCAGACATGATGCTCTCAGATATGCTACAAAGGGGTTTGTCTTCATATTTTTCCTCCTAAAAACTAGTTAGTTCAAGCACTGGCTGAATAAAGGTGGATTTAGGTCCTGCTAGACAACCATGAGTAACTATGGATAATAATTTTTACTCATTCTGGACAATTTGTCTGGGGGTGTCATAAAAGAAAGTGCTAAGGTTTCCAGGGCAGTAGGGTATCATTTGTATTTTTTATGATTACATTGTTATTTAATTGAGTTGGTAAAACACCAAGACTTTACAATATTCCCATCTTGCCTACTCATGTGTACAATAGCTGCTCAGGAAGGTATCATGTATTGTTCTTAGAAACTCCTGCACAAATATAGTCTTTATATAATTAAAGTGTCTCTTCAGAGTAACTTCTAAAGTAAACAGTAGGGGCTACAGAAATGTAAAAATGCACACACAACCCCACGTGTACAAAAGGACAAATATATACTGACAAATTTACTACATAAATATGCAGCAACAGATTATTTCAACTTGATGCAAATTTCTGTTAGAATAACAAAGACAGTAACTATTGATTAAAAGTCAAAAGAAATAATGAAAACCATAACAAACAGATTATTAATAGTAAGTGTCCCACTTTCAGGTATATTTTAAATTGTGTCAAGATTTTTTCATATTCACTCAAGGTTTATATATCAACTATACAGAAAGGATTCCTACCCTTAGTTTAAAAACAGACATTTACTCTATAATGTCTCACAGCCTTTCTTTTGAAGCATGAATCAACCTTTCCCATCACTTGCAAATAATAAATAATTCAGTAAAACAAGACTGGATTAAAGCAGGAGACTGAAATTTCTCTACTCCCAGGCACAATAAATCCATAAGAAACAGGCATTCCATGTACTAATTCAGAGACAGCATCACAAGCATTGCAAAGAGCTGCCTGACTGTACCATCCACCTCAGCTCCCCACAGTGAGACTGCCCAGAGTGATCCCATTAATTCCCACCTGAACCAAATTGTCCCAGAACCAAACCCCTGTGCACCTCTCCACACCTCTGGCAGGCAAGGTCTTCTCAAGTTCCACACAGAGATTTGAGGAACAGATAAAACCATCCAAAGGGTAACTCTCCAAAACATTTTAATACACAGCATTTTAAGTTTCCTTTGTAGCCAAACTATCATCACACAATGTCTGAATGTCCCACCTTGAGTGAGCTCCCAGCACATGCAAATCTGCTGAGAATAGACTCAAACTGGAGTCCAACCAGCACCGCGTGCATCACTCCCTCAAGTGGCCAGTGACTGACAGATCTGACAATTAAAATGTGTCTAAATAACATCAAGAGGAACAGCTTTGGGTTTTCTTTAAGGTATTAATTCTTTTAAATATCTCAGTATGTATCCCATGTTACATTATTCTAAACTAGGGAATTCCAGAGCCTTGCTGTTGTTGTTCAATAACAGTATAATGAATGAAGAACATTAAGTTTATGAAGATATAATTAAAGAATTAAAAAATTATTCTCTGAGTTTGTTTTTTTCCAAGTGTGCCACACTTGAATACATATGATTGGAGTTAACAAAACACCCACTGCTGGGGTGGAAGGGAGGGAGAATGTCTTTCCATTCAGGAGGTTTGGAAGCCACAGTATGTTTACCTGGGAATTGGTGCCTGTGTCTGCTCCACCTGGTGCCATAAAACTGTTTCGTTAATGTTTGGGGATTTTGAAGCCTCTCAGCAGATTTTTAGGTAGGTAATCTGCAGCTCTAACCCAAAGTGTATGTAATGAATAGTTCTTTGATTGAAGGAACCAGTGAGTCAATTACTCCACTGGTTTCTGAATTATAGCTTTAAAGAAACCACACAGGATAAATCCAGATTATCTAAAAACAAATAATGATGGCTAACCATTACCTAGCCAATTCATATTCATACAAAATGTCCTGATTTTGTACAATTATTGCATGCAGTATACTTATTCTGAGACCTAGTTTTTCTAATTTTGTTTAATCTAAACAGGCAAATCCTATGGTTTTTGAAAGTAAATTATCAGCAAAAAAGATTTGAACTAATATTTTCAGGCTTCCTGAGCACTCTATTTGTTTGAAGAGCCACATTCTAAGGAAACATTGACCAATATTAAGTCTCTGCAGAAATCCATGGTAAAATTTGAATTTAAAAATAATCTAATTAAATCTGAATCCTTAAAGCATATTACTGAGGAAGTAGGTATTTTTAAAATAAAAAATAAAAAGAAAAAAAACCACAAATAACAGCAAACCTGCCCTGAAGCTTCAGCATTAAATGCCACTAGTCCATAGGGAAATAACTCTATAGGACGATTCATGAAAAAATTATGAATATAATTAATGTATGTGATTATATGCTCAAATACAAATTATATGCATATAATATTTACTTTGAAAACTGATGTACTCCCTAATTCAGTATTACCATACTGTTAGCACTGCTATAAAAACTATAGTGACTACAATTGCCAACCTTTATGTATAAGATAGTCTAGCTTCTTGCAATTAAAATGAATGATTTTAGGGTATGAGAATCATTTAAACTAATTTAAACTTACAAACCTCTGTTAGGTCTCTGAGACTTGGAGAACAAGGATTTGATCAAAAGATTGCAAACACAATTGCCAGATTCCAGGGACTTCAGTAGACAGCAAATTAGAACCCAGATTGTTAGAGAATTCAGGTGGAAATTAACAGGATTAAATAAATTTTGAAATATAATGTAATTAGAATTAAGAATGAAGAATTATCTCCTTTTGTGTTAATCTCTTTCTCTTTCTGAGAGGATATATTTGTGTTCCAATTAATAAGTCTGTTTGGAGGCAAAAGAGATTGGCATCCATTCTAACAGTAAGATAACATTCACACAACATGCTCTTACTGGAAGTTAACTCCTTTTTCCCCCTCCTTTGGGGTCTCACGCAAAAGGATGGGAGAGAAAAAAGAAATTCCACAAGAGACAACAGGAATCATCGAGTTCCAGCTTGTCAGATGACCTGTGTCTGATGTGTACTGCCACCTGCCCATCAATAAACTCTCTTTTCAATCATGTAACTTAAGAGATAAAGACCTTTCTAACAAATCAGCAAGTATGACAAATATAATAGGAACATTGCATTAGTAGAGAGTGAAGGAAACATAGAGTTAAAATCCGATACTGTGACAAACTGAAGAAAAGATTCATGGCATAAACCTTTTGAGTAAATGGCTAATAATTTATTTTTCCACCATTAAACCCCCTGCCAGCACTTCTAGTTTTGGCAGCAGAAACCACTGCAAGAAAGGCCTGGAATATGTGCAAGAAAGCTGCTACAAACCAGACTTTTTATCAGTTCTCTTGTTAAAATCCATGCCAGTATTAACCATTGGGTTTAGCCTTCATGCTTCCCTACATTACATTTGGTGCTCCTTCTGTCTCTGCATGAAGGATTAAATTGCCCTAGCTAATCGCTCACCAAAACATCACTGAAGGGCACAGAAAGGCTATAACTGCACTGTCAAAAAGCCAGTTTCTGCTGCAAGAGTGGAAGCCAAACTCGGGGTGTCCCTGCTGCAGTGACTGCCAGCTGTGAGCATTGCCTTTGGAAGCCACGGGCAGCCTCTCCCAGCACGGGATCCCTGCAGCTCCTGGGCTTGGTGGCTGCACAGCTCCAGGATCCAGATCTCAAATGTTTTCTTCATGTCAGCCTTTACCACTGCTCCACGTGACTGTTTCTGTTGAGCTCTAGCCTACAGAGTTTTGAAGTTCTCAAACATCACTCTTTGTGTCAAGAGTATTAAATACAGTCTGAACAGTGTAATTTAAAAATATACCTCGTGGATATATTTTTTCTAATAACTCATACTGCAGGGCTCAGATATTAATTTTACAGATCTGTGGCATTCCTGGCACTAATTTCATTAGCACAGGACTTTGTCAGGTGCTAAAAAAGGCATTGTACATGACTGCTAAGCAAAACAGAGGACACAAGACCTGTGTCTTCATTTACTAAAAAAAGTTACAACTGTGGTTAAAAGTTTTTCCAAAAGGATGGTTATGCAATAGAAATGTACGGTCACTAAGAATGGCATACATCCATAATGTTTTTTAACAAAAAAGTTAAATACCAGATGGCTTTAGTTTTGAAAGGCAAAAGACTTCTTTAATTGCACACTCAAGGATCACAGACTGCTAAAGTAAGACCAACAGGTTTGTCCTTCTGAAACTGTTACTTTCCTGAAGTGTTTGTTGTGAGAACATGCACACAATGCATTAGCTCAGCTTGATAAAGCACAATGGCTATTAAAAAACAAAAGCAAACCTGAAAAATGCAACATACTTCTCACTATCATCCTTGAATGACTGCTCCCCATGTTTTTTATTAGGAAGATTCAAAGATGCCAGTAACCTTACAGCTGGTGAGTGTAATAGCAGAGGGTAACAAGACAGAAATAATGAATGCTTCCTTGTTAAGCAGTGTTGTTTGTGCTGTTCCATGAGAGATCTGCCAAGAACTTTTCATGCAAACCTTATTTTTCTGGGATCTGTAACTTGGCGGGGAAAAAAATTCCAGCATGATACCCAGTTCAAAAGAATTCAGATTACAAATTTTAAAATATATTTTTTAAATTTTGGAATAAATTAAATGTACATTAAATAAGGTAAACACTTTAGCACTTCATGTATTTTTAAATTGCTTTATTGAAAGAAAATTTATGGTTATTGCACTCCCCCAGATCATTTTATGTTTTCTAACTCTTGGGTATTAAGTAAGTCTGAAGTCCTGTGGTGTGAAAGGAGACTTTGTGCTGTATGGTCAAGACTTCACTGACGTGTATTTTCTTTTTAAGGAAGACTGTATGAAATACATATGAAACACTCCTTATTCTATCTGCCAAACAATTCAGTGGAATAAATCTGTGCTAATTCTTAATACAACTCAGATGACCTGGGTATAATGCCAGGTTGTGAAAAAAACTGGCTGTTTAACATTTAGCACAGAATTTCAATGTGAAATTATGTCAGGTTGGTTTTGTTTTGTTTTTGAACAAATGATTCAAAGCTTTGAGCCACACAGAAATCCAATTTCAGTGCACCCATTTCTTTTTTGCCTCTTGATCCATTACAAACATGTCATTTTGTAGAATTCCTGGCCAAAGCAATAGTCTTTCCTGTGGCAACTAGCAAGATATACAGAAATTAGATTTCAGGCACAAAACAGATTTCAGCCCAAGCTAAGGAAGCTTTCTATCAGGTAATAGCCAAGTGTCAAGAAACAAGAAGGCTACAATATGTGCCCGGGTAGTGGAAAGGAAGTGGTGGCTTAGGCTTACACCTATGAGGAATAAACCTCCCAGCAATTCAAAACTAAAGGAGATAATCAAAACATATAAATATCATCTATATCAATAAATTATAAACTTTTCCTAATATATATGGTGAAGTCATTTCAAAGGAAACTCTAGAAGGAACAGGGCCAGAAAAAAAACAAGAGACAGAGTTTCTGCTGATCTTAAAGTTTCTGCTGATTTTCCTGACTAACTTGGGTTTTCTCCCCTAGATCACATTACCCCCCAAAATATCTCTACCTACCTTACAGTTCCAGACAAATCAAAACTATGGAAGTCTATGGAACCACAGTTTCTCTGAGATTATTTGCAATTCAGCTAACATTCTGGGTGATAAAGACATTACCATTCTTGGAGAGTTTGCATGAACTGGAACTTGGAGCAAAAAGGCAAGGTTGCCAAAAGGCTTCTGTCTTACTGATACTGTCTGCTCTGCAAGGAGCCACAAAGAGTCAGTGGTTACAAGAGGGTGTTGGCCCTGGGAAGGATGACATGCCATCCTTAATGATTAAAGAGCCAGCAGAAGCACAGACACACCATCTCCACTCAGATGGCTCCTAGCCTTCTGTTGATACACAAGGAACCTGTTCTCTTGCAGCAGTGAGGATATTTCTGTGGGACTGGAGCCTCTTAAATAACAAAATCAGAACAATGTAATAATCAAAGCCTTTTTTTGTTACCTTTTGCCTAGTCTTACAATGTCAAAATCTTGTATTATTCTCACTCTGAACTAAAATGGTTCATCAGTTTGTTCAGCATTTGCACCATGGTACCCTTGTCTTTCACTAGAAGTCCTATGATGTGCTACAACAGAAATAGCATGTGCTTTGGGCTTTTTTCCTGTTTCTACTAACTATTCCATCCCAGCTCATCTCTTTACCCAAAAAAGTCAAGTAGTATTCCTAATTACACCAGTACAATACCACTTAAGACCTTGGTGGTAAAAGAGAATAAAACATGGCTGCCTGCCCCTCTACCTTGAACATGCTTTCTTACTGAGATTGTTTTTGCTTCCCCAACACTTTTGGTGACCATAGCTTACTGCTTTTCCCACTTCTGAAAGTGCAGACTACCAGCTGCAACAGAGACTTTCAAGTACCCTATTCAACAGTTACCCAATGCATAGCAAAATACTCACTCATCTGAACAAGCTGGATCTGTATCACACACTGGCACATTGCAGTGAAATCTGTTCTGTTGCCCTACATTCTCCAATCTGGCAATTGCTTCATTTCTGTTAAGAACAAATAAAAAAGTGGAAAGAGTTTGACACAAACACAGAGACTTGCCAGATCAAAGGGAGTAGGTAACCCTAGAAAGTCTCCCTCCTTGTATAAAATCTCCAGGTGTTACTTTTGTTGTTTCAGGGAATGATCCCCTTGATTCAACTTGCTGGCATCCTCTCCCCCAGGCTGATTCTCCACTCATTTAGTGAATTATCACTCTGAATAATTATCATTAGGAACTGTGGCTGTCAAAACAAACCCTGGACTATGGGGGACTTTCTGACTGTGCTGAAGTGGGAGTCCCTGGGGTACTTTGTCTGTCTCAGGCTGCTTCCAGGACAGTGGCCATCACAACTGGGGCTCACATATGCCCTGAGCAGCAAAGTCAGGGCCTCCTTCCTTCATCTTTATTCAACTACACTGGTGATTAAAGAGAGAGCTCTGTTTCCAACACCCATCCCTTCTTTGTGCCAACAAGTGGAACCATGACTGCTCCCTGCCCAGGTGAGAGCAGAGATAACACTCCAGGCTTTAACGGAGCCATGTTCATTACAGAGCAAGAATATCACAGGAGGACAGAATCATCAGAGATGTGTCAACTTTCATACTTAATTTCTCTTTTGAAACTTTCTACAAGAAAGAAACCACCCAGGTTTTTTTTCTTCAAGTACAAATAAACTGCATGACATCTTTAATCCAGAAAACCAATTACATATACACTTATATTTAATCATGTCTGTAGCACCAGTGATTTCAAATGGGAGCAACACATAGGATTAACTTAAACTTAAAAAAATCTTGTTGGAGCCAAGATTTTATTGCTAAATATATATACACACATTTGGTTTAAGGTTAGTATTAAAATAATTGTTGTTCTTTCCATGTTTCTAATATATATTAAAATCGAGGGAGTATTTAAATCAAATTGTTCTGTACACGGCTTAAACATCCCATGCATTTTTCTTATCTTGAACATGTTTTCAAATGAATCATAAGGCAAATACCCTGTAAAGCTACTCAGAAGTTATTATAAAGAAATTATGTTATGCCAAAAGAGAATTAAATGTAACAGAGTTCTATACACTCAGGTTGTGATGACCTTACTATGCACACATAAATGGTTACAGAAAAAATCTTTGATATAGACTTTCCACAGATGATTTTTAAACAGTTACCAGCTATCTACACCTGCTCCCTAAAGTAATAAAAAAATTCCTCAATAACATGCAATTTCGCAGTAATTTAAGGAAAATGGAAACTTCCTAAAAGTATCAGTAGAAAGACATTTAAAAAACCCCAAACCTTCATTGGATAGTCTTCCCTGCTATTCCCTTGTTTTCCCTTCCTCATTCATCTTCCTTACCACCCCTTTGAAAAAAAAATCACTGCATGAAATGATACTAGAAATTCACTTTTCAAACTTAGCATTTTCTGCTCTTTACTGCTGCTTTCATTCAGATACACATGAGCTTCAGTGAAAACTGGAAGCAGGGCCAAAACATGGCAAACTGAAGTCTATTCATGCTCTTCTAGTAAATGATGTATATGCTCAAAACAAATGAGCTTTTATGAACGTTCAGATCTTTCTTCACATGTGGAAGAAGTACAAAAAAAGCCAGTCACAGCATGAAGAAGTGCACGATTCTGTATTCACTCTCATTCAGACTCAGTGAAAAAAGTCTTACTGATTTAAACTTCTTGTACCTGAATGTACAGTTTGAAAACTAGAGTCATGTCAATTTTTCTCTAAACTGGGATGCAAATAAAGCATTACCCAACAACAATAATAACATGGTGCTTTATTTTTGTACTAAGTATTTTTCTGAATGCAAGTTTCCCACCATACATCTATTTTACAGTGCAGCTAAGCCATTTAAAGTTTATATTCATTAAAAATCATCCTCAGAATTTTCCTTAGAAAACACATTAGGCACTAGGTGGTCATAAAGAAATAGTGCAATCTTGCACTTAATAGAAGAGGGTAGGAGCTTTTCCATATGTTTTAAAGTTTGTAGTAAGAATTACAAGTTATAGCAGGGTATTTTCTTCTTCACAGACAACCTGGCAATTGGTGGAATGTCAAGAAGAAGAAAGCCCTGGAATTAGGGAGTATTTGCACAGCATATGTGGGAAGACAGCTCATCTAAAACCCCCTAGAACAAGAGCAATTCCACCAGATGGGAAGAACACAAAAGAAGCCAGTGTGGAAAGCAGATTTTAAAAACTAGAAGCAAATTTTAAAATCTCAGAAAAGAAGACACCAAAGTAACCAGAGAAAAAGACAAAACAAACCAACCAGTCCTGAGTGTTGAGGGAGATTAGAGCTTTGCAGAGCTACATTAGGTCAAAGCCAGGTTGAGGAAATGAAACCAGTAGTATCCAAGTATTAAGAAAAGTGACTGTTAGGTGCCACACTTGATTCTCATTGAGCAGCTTTTTACTTGTGTAGATTTCAGTAGCAGTAATGAGCTAAAGTAGCTATTTCTCCTTTTTTTTTTCTTTTAGTTTTAATTGTATAAAAAAATCACAGATGATTCAAGTAAAATGTCATACAAACCTTTATTTTCCCTTTGGCTTATGACTCCTGGAATGCATAAAGTTGGTAAACTTTTCTTCCCTCAGCACTTTCTGATTACAAATTAATAAAATAATTTGGAAGGCAGTAATTATGTAACTGTTCTTGTACTTTTGTACCATCCTGAAACAGGAAGAACACATTCCCTTCCAAAATCATGCACTGAGAAAACTCCTAGCTTGCAGAAACTACATATATGCATGTTAGTAATAATGGCAAAGAACTTCATTCAATCATTCACTTGTTTATCATAGAATAGCCTGGTTAGATGGGACCTTAAAGATCACCTCATTTTAAGAAAAGTGTTTTTAAGAGCTGCCAGCTCTGGTCAGCTTCTTTGTCCCTAGGGACAGTTTCCCAGGGAATCTCATTCACCAACTCCTAAACAACTGGAAGTTTGTTCTTTCAAAGTTCAGGGTCCTGACTTAGCTCCTTGCCAGGCTCACAAACCTCACAAACTCCACCAGGGAGTGGTCACTGCAGTCCAGGCTGCCACCAATGGTAACCTCTCTAATGAGCTCATCTGCATTGGTAAGCACCAGCCCCCATAATCCTTTCTTCTGGTTGGTTCATGTAATGCCTGGACCTGGAAAATGTCTCTACACACTCCAGGAGTCTCCTAGATTGCTTATAGCCAGCTGGATTGCTATTTAAAAATACAATTTCCTAATTCTTACAGTTTTACCACTACCCATAAAGAAATATATTTAATAAAATATCATGGTTTAAGAGGCTGGAATATCAATAATTCCATTTCATATGTCATCCTTAGGCTGTAATAACCTCACGCAATGATTTACAGATTACCTGTTTAACCTCATGAATATAACACAAAACCTGCTGAAGTCAACAAACACATTCCTCAGGGATGCCACTGGGACATGACTGGTTCTTGGTTTGTACATTGTCAGTCTGACAGCACCACATCAAGTTGTGCATGCAGCCTCACTGCAGAGGTTACAGGCCACGGGCTGCACCCCTCCCCTCAGCCAAACCACTTCTATCATGACTGATATCCTCTAAGATCAGGAAAACAGATGGGATCATCTTAATTAGGCAAATTTGATAACAGCCATTAAAGATAATATGCCCACGGTGTTATTCCAAGTCTGCTTCCAACCTCAAAACTGAAGATTACTCAGCAGAATAGTTGCTGTGAACTCCTGTGTTTGTGGATTTACCCTAATGCAACCAGCTAATCTGAAGTGGGAATGTTTTTGCTATCCTCCATAGGTAGCTTGATAAACTGGCTGTTCACTAGAATCCAGTCTGGCTACAGACAGTGCCACTGCAAAAACAGTCATGGAATTTCTAATTTAAAACATTTTACTTTGCCTTTATCACTAAGTGTTGTGAAGGAAGAAACTATGCATGAAATGTTATTCCATTTCAAATGCATGAAATATTATTCCATAATCTAGTGCTAGCCTGAAATTAGTCTACAGGCTCCTATTCTACACATAGCCCCTTCAGAAGCTAAGTGAATCTTGAAACAAGTGGAAAAAAATGTATGAAATTATAAGTCAGGACTCATTCCACTATCACCCAAGGTTAGAACTATTAGAAACAACTGCCATCCACACCATTATTCACAGCTTCATGGTCATATTGGTTCCTGTTCTCTACAGGCTTGGTACACCCACTGTGAAAATGGCCAGACACATGACAGTGAACAATCAGGCTTATGATGTCTTCACAGGATAAAACTAGTCAAATGGGATTCTAATTTGGGGTACAGGGAGGGGAAAGGAAGGGAGAAAGAAGGTAATAAAATAAAAATCTGTGAGATGCTTGTTTTAATACTGTCTTTCTGCTTGGAATTAAGGCTAAAGTATAAAACACTGTGCAGCAGAAAGACTGTGTACAGGAAAGACTATCACTATTTAAAATATTTCACGATGTATAAACAGGATCAGAGCAGAAAGGGATGACTCCTCATTCAGTTTTCCTGTTTATTTACTTTGAGCAATTAGAGCAGATTTTAATCATTTTCCATGTTGGCTGTTGGTATCTTTGACAATGCAATAAGCAAGATGACAGTTTGGCATGCTTGCAAAAGTAGAAGAACTGGCACAGGAACTCCAGCAACCAGTGGTGATGTCTTCTTTTGCACTTACTTATATTAGATTTTATATTCATGCATTCACTTTTAAAAGCACTAAGCAAGTGATTGCCACAAGACAGTTTTTTTTAGATTTTGTTTGGTGACTCTGAACAGGTTTCATCAAAAAAAAAAGCTTCACCCACAAAAAACTCCATTATAGCTAAATAATGGCCCAACAGTTTTTCTAAACGTTTTCCTGTAGGCTGATCTTATTTTGAGGTATTTTATCAGTCATACAAGAAACAAATAGATTGGGATCTGGAACATAGTTCTTTTTTTTCTTCTTAGCTCTAATCATTTGAGGTTTTATGAATTTATGAATTTCAGGTGCTTGTTATTAAATATGCAGGAAGAATTCAAATTATCTTCTACTGGCAGTGTAAAAAATAGTTAAAATAATGTGAAGTGTCTAATGTAACTTATTTCCAAAGCATGCATTAAAAAAATTCAGTAAAATGTGCAAACATTAATTGTTGAAAACTAATCATATAGTCTTTCTTAACAGAGAACATTTTCCAAGTGCACTTATATGTTAATTTGGTATTATTATTACTATTTCTGCCTCAGAGGATGTGGGAATTTCAGTCCTTAGCCTGCTAAAGCAAGGATTTCTCAACTTCCTCCTCCCCTTCGTTCTGCTGAGTACTGCCCACAGCAGCTCTCAGTTTTATAGCTAGGCATGCACCACTTATGAGTGGTATGCATGACAGTTTGGGAATCCCATCCCACAGAGTGTATGGGGAATACTCAGCAACAATTTCTTCAAATGCTGACCTTCACAACCCTTTCATTTACTCATTACTAATAAATATAGACACATGTCAGTAGACTGTAAAGCGCTCTTGCCTTATAACCATGACGTTTGTCTCACTGTGCACCTGAAGTGCTGGAAGCACACATAGCCATGGGAAAATCTCCGTGCAGATCAATTCATTCTCCACTTGAAACACAAAGAAGTAACAGTCTGGCCGGCATATTATTTGAAATCTTACAATGCCATGCTTAGACTTTGTCTAATTATTCTTTAGGGGAAGAAGGGCAGACTTAGACATTACCCCTAACATATATATATGCATACATACAATAACAATATACCCACAATAACCTACAATAATGCTTTGCTGCCAAAACGTGTTGATTCCTGCCGCGGGTCCCGCGATGTCACAGTGTCACAGTGCCCGTGCCGGGGGAGGCAGAGCCTCCCGCCAGCCTCCCCTCACCACCACGGCCGCTCCCTCGGACCCGCGCTCGGGAGCCAACCCATCCAGTTCTGTCTGAGTCACTAACCCCGCAGTTACTGCTTCCTACCGTGACTAATGCTTCCCTTCTCGCAGCCCACTGCTACAGCTCCCAAAAACAGCTCAGGTACTTG
Organism: Sturnus vulgaris; assembly: GCF_052056855.1. Classification (NCBI taxonomy): domain Eukaryota; kingdom Metazoa; phylum Chordata; class Aves; order Passeriformes; family Sturnidae; genus Sturnus; species Sturnus vulgaris. Next base: position 21,673,622 of record NC_142251.1, on the reverse strand, counting down.
TGAGCAAGATAGGAGGTGGTCTCTAGGGCAAATCGCTACTCCTGCTGCTATTACAGTGATTACGTGACCAGGCCCTGAGCCATTTGAAGGCTTTGTCATTTTTCTACGCGAATATTCTCAAAGTTATATATAGACACGATTTAAAACAGGAGGGACAAATGCACGGGGGGGATGCTCAGCCCGCCATGCTCCAGGCACCGCGACCGGGCCCGCCGGGCTCCCCCGCGTCCAGGCGGCTCCTCAGCCCCCCCTTACAGACGAGACACGCGGGGCTGATCCCGACCTTCCCCGACGGCCCGTCCGGCCACGCCGTGGAGAGCGGCGGCGCCGGGGCGGGTGGACCCGCGGCCGAGGGACACCGCCCTTTCCCAGCCTTTCCCAGCACCGCCGGCGCCCCCTGACCGCGGGAAACGCTCCGCTCCTCCCCCTCCTTCTCCCGCTGCCGCTGGGGTAAGGCCGGGCCGGGCTGGGCCGGGCCTGTCCGCGCTCCCGAGGCCGCCCCACCCGAGGCCGGACCCACCTCGAGCGACCCCGCCTGACGCGGCGCCCGCAGCCCCCGTGGGAGGGGGCGGCCCGGGCCCGCCCCGGCGCTGCCCCTCGGGCTCCCGCCCCGCCCGGGCGGGGAGGCGCTGGCGGCACATGCGCAGCCGCCTTCGCCCGTCCAGTGCGGCAGCCGCGGGTGGAGAACCGCAGCGGCATCGCCGAGCGGCGCGGGAGCGGGAGCGGGGCGCCGGCCGGGGGGCGCCGAGGCCGCCGGGCAGCGGCGAGGAGCCGGCTCTGCTCTCGGCCCGCAAAGGCCGCCGCCGAGGCGGTGCTGGGGCCGTGCGGCGTTTTGGGGCCGGAGCCCGGCGTTTTGACATCCCGGCGCCGGGAAGGGCCGCGTCCCGGCCTGCGGCGGCTGCGGGGGCCCTGCCGGCGGCTCCCGCCCCGGGCCGCGGCACTGGCGGCCGCCTGGGGCGCGCAGCCCTGGCCGCAGGGTCTCCCCAGGGAACGCGGGGCCGGGGCTGCCGGGGGCATTTTGTCGGAGGCGGAGGGACGGCGGCGGGAGTGAATTGAGACAAAGAGCGAGGAGGAGGAGGAGGAAGAAGAGGACACTCGGACTCGGGTACATTCCTGTGCAGAGAAACGCGGGAGGCGGTGTTAGCCCTTTACGGACAGCTGGGTCCGGCGCTGCTCTCAGCTGCTGTCGGCGTATTTACAGCCGGCTCTCCCAGCCGTGGGAGGAGGACGGAGAAACAACCATGTAAGTTCCCAATTGCCGGGGGTCCTGCGAGAAGATGGGGGATGCCGCAGACGCCAAGGAGATGAGGAAGACTTTCATTGTTCCTGCCATCAAACCCTTTGACCATTATGATTTCTCCCGAGCGAAAATCGCCTGTAATCTGGCCTGGCTGGTGGCCAAAGCCTTTGGGACAGGTAGGTGGCGTCTCCTTCTTCCCTTTCTTTGATGCTGGTTCCTGCTTGGTTGCTTCTCTTCTGAGGACGTGCGAGCCATTCCCTAAGGAGCTGAGAAGGGAGGGGGAGATGTGTGGGAAACGCTCTTGGTCTTTTACCTTATCCTTAAGATCTCTTACCCTTGCGGGGTTTTATTGTTTTGTTTTTCCTTTATTGCACTTAGTCTTTTTGAAGTAGTCCCACTGTTTCCATCAGCAACTAAATTTTGTATATTGTCGCTTATATTATTTTATTTGAGCGAATCGATCTCTGTAAATGGCGTTTTATTTATTACTCGGGTCACACTTCTACAATGCGAAAAAACCCCAGCAATGCACGTTTGTCTGTCGTCTTCAAATTTTTCTTGCTGTTGCTTAGGAGCAGCATTGGGGGCTAGCAATGGGAATGGGTGCGTGCTCTTGGTTTTGACATGTGTGACAGTAGCCTGTAGCCATTTGAGTGGTTAAGCAATAAGAAGGGTTTCAGGAGAAAGAGCATTTAATGCCAGGTTTTGGCCTGCACAATACAGAAGGCTCTCCTTGTCTGTAAGTGTAAATGGAATCGATTTGTAATGCCTCCAAAAGGCATCAGTGCTCTGTCGTTGAAAACCCTGGACCGTGAGGAATACCAGACCTATTATTCTGTGCCTGAAATATTACTGGGCCTTGAGGAATACCAGACTTGCAGAGGTGTTCTGGGGGAAGCGTTTTGAAAATTTACCAAGCTGGAGGGTTTTTGTTTGGGGTTTGGTTGTTTGTTTTGGATTTTTGTTTGGTTTCTTTTTTTTTTTTCCTGTTTTTAGAGGGGAGGTAGGGTTGTTTGCTTGTTGTTTGTGGTTTTTGGCTTTAATATTATAATAATTTAGTTTTCTGTGGATTAAAAATAATGGGTTTTTTTGAAAGGTGAGGTAGGTATCAACAATCATTACTTTAGTCCCTGTTTTTTGTAAAATACCAAGAAAGGTTCCTTCTTATGTACCTTTTACATATAGGGCCAGGATGCTGTTATGTATTTAGCCAGGGTTAGCCTGTATTTAGCATGTCTTTATGGGACATGCTTCTGGGAACTCATAATATTTGATGTGATGCTTCCAAAAAGCCACTTTTAAAGTGCTTGAATCTAGTGAAATTTCAGTGAGTGCATCACTTTTTAAAGAAAGAAAATATCAAAATATTGTTTCCGTATAAAGATTTGTCGATAAACTCTACTTGCTTTTCTTTGTGATATCTGGATAAGCAATATTTTGATATATGGCTTTATTAGCTAGGCAGGTATGAGAGGTAAAATAGTAAAGAAAATTATTGGAAGTACTTAATTCAACATTTTCAGAGATCGTTACATTTTTAGGCAGCTTGGTTCTATAGGGTCTGCTCGTGGGATTCTGAGTGTACAATGCTTGTGCAATTATATAACCCAGCCTTCTAACCTGAAAACTTCTTCCTACTGGAGATTGACAGACTCTCAATTTATGGTTGAAATGTCTTGGTTTTATACTGGTTGAGTTTCTCCTGGATGTGTAAAGCCACTTGCAGGGTACTTTTCTGCTACTTTTCTATAAAAAGTGTGATCCAAAACAAATTCCTTTACTCTTTCTCTTAATGACTGGGGTTGTTCTGAGATGCTCGAATGAAACATGATTAGAGGGAATAATTGCTCCATCTGCTCTCTAAACACAGTAATGTAACAGTAGGGTGAGAGGTAAGCACCCACATTTGTAGTGTTTCTGGTCCCAGTCCTTCCACTAGGTCAATGTAACTAGGAACTTCAAAGAAGAGTTTGGCTGAAGTAGGGAAAGGCAGTATACAGGACTTACATGTCTGCAGTACGAATGCTTCCTTTTTACTTGGACTGAAACAGAAGAACTGACCTTCACCTTTTCCAAGAAGGAAGGAAGTTTGGGTTTGTTAAATTATTTTAGTTCTTGGGAATAGATCACAGCCTCAGTCATGTCTTCTAACTATCTCTGTGTACATTTGTACAGAGAAAATACAAAGGATGATTAGTGTGTTTATGGGTGACACATTATTTTTTTTTTATGCTTGAACTATTGAAGTTCCCTAAGCCTGCAGGGGAAGGTGAAGGGTTTTCCCCCCACTGTCTATGAAACAAAGTAATGCAGTTCACTTTCATTCATGAAAAGCATAGGTTGTTACAATCATGTATCCATCCAAGAAATCAAAATCTTTATGTATCAAAGGGGTACATCTTTGAGTGGTTGGCTCTCACACTTTTAAAACTGTATTTCAATACAATCAGAGATGTGGATACAGCTTGACTACATGTTGTGAATTTGCTCCTGCAAAAAGACTTTGAAATCGGTACTGTTCATTAACATTAATAATGACTTTTGATGTTTCATTGATACCTGGGTCCAAAAACTGAGAGACAAATTGTCTATTGCTACTGTCCTTGGTAAAACTGCAAGTGTAGAGTTTGGCCCACAAACAAGCAGATCAAAAGAAGTTGTCCTATTTGTCCTATTAGTGAGGTGTCATAGGAGAGTAAGAATGTATTAACAGTCATGCTGAAGGCATCTCGGATGAAGAATTGTTTGTTTAAGAAATACTAATTGAAGAAGGAATTCGTGTTTAAGTGTTGAGGGTGTGTAGGATTTTGAGCCTTGGTGTTTTGCTGCAAGACAGTATATCAGTGTTAGGACATGTCAGATTAAATGTTTTGTAATAACCAAATTGTTTAAGTGACACAACTTGCAGTAACTAAAAGGGAGGAAATTAACAAGTGTGAAGTATAAAAGGGGGAATAGTTGACCTTAGAAATTAAATGTGCAAATACTTAATTTCAGCCTTGTCTCCCAATGCTGGCAGTTAACCATTTCAGTATAGAAGAATTTCTTCCCAAAGAACTGGATGAACAGTACAGACACTGTAGCCTTCAACTTAAAAGTATAATGGGACTTATTTCATAGGAATAAGTTGAAAAATGTCTTGATGTTGTGGTAGTCTACACTCTTTATTTTTAAAGCAACAGAAGTGGGTTTCGCTGTTGTGGAATGTGACATTTTTGCCTTCTCAGTCTGCTATAGTAATAGAAAATGTGCCTGAAAAATTTGTTATCCATCCATGCTCCTAAAGACAGGCTGAGCTAAATATACATCATTCCTGACAGATCTTTGTTTAGCCTGTTTTTTGAAACTTTCTAATTATAGACTTTCCACGGTATGTCTTCTAGTCAGTTTGGACCTTATTTATTTTTAGATGTTTGACCAGAATCATGATGTCTTTTGCTACTTTGTTAAGCCATTACTTTCCCTCTTCCTGGTGCTTTTGAGAAAGGTGTGCACCTTAAGTTTTTGTAACACCTTTCATATAATAAAAGCAATGTTTATTATATTGTTTAGACAAAACAGACTTTTTTTCTTTTTTGTAGGCCAAACTTTTTTGCTCTCTGTATTTATTAGGGGTTGGTTTGAGTGTGTTTTTTTGTTTGATTGGTTTTTCATGTTGTTTTTTTCCTGTGGTTGTTTTACATGAGCTCTGTACTTAAATCTAGATCTATTTGTCCAGCTAAACCATTACCAGTACAAGGTAAATTTGAAAAATTACTTCATATTTCCAACCTATAATACTCTGATTTATTCACTAAAACATGTTGTTTGCCATTTCTGCATTAGCCTAGAACTGTTGACTCATGCAGTCTGTGATTCACTGTAGCTCTGTATCTTTCTCTGCAGAACTGCTGCCTACTCAGTTGTTCCCATCTTGTAATTGCACTGTTGTAGGTTCCTGCTTTGCAGCTCTACTTACATAACTGCATCCTATTTTCAAACCACTCCTTCCACGTGTCAAAATTATCTTGAATTATAATTTTGTCCTCCAAAGTGCTTTCAATCCTTTTGTATCTTGGAATCACTTTTTTACAACCTTGTCTAGTGTGAAGAAAGATGTGAGTCCTTGAACCTGGAAGTACATGTTCTTCCCATTTGGCAGGGGACATCTGAGTACTCTTGGAAAAAGGTTTTTCAAACAGCTTTTCATCCATTCTTTAGTTACAAAGTTAAGAGTACCTGTGTGTATGATTTTCAGAAAATTATGAGAGCAGTTTTAAGTTAAATCTGTTGCTACTTTACTATCCATACAACATACTATTCTTCTACAGTAATACATTTAAGTGGTTTGCATGAGTTTGGGTTTTTTTACAGGAATAAACGAAAAGCTAAATAAGTGAGAGCTATTGTCCTAAATATTTTTGTGTTTTCTGAAGTCAAAATAAAATAGTCCCTATACCTTTTAACATTAAATGTATCCTTTATAGGTGTTTTAAGCAACAGATTACGAATTGCATCATCTGCAACTAAATATTACCCCAGAAGTTTAAAAATAGCTTTCTCCTAATGGTTGATGTTTTCAGAATTTGTATGTGGCTACTTACTGCTCTTTGCCCGTGTTGCCAGTAGAACCATGAAGGGAGGAAATGAACATTGTGTGTTTGACAGAAACAAGTTGTAGCTAAATACTCTCATTGGTTGTGTTTGGTGTTGCAGGCCAGAACACATTTTAATCTTTTTCTAGCAGAGCTCATTTCTTCACTTGTATTCAGTCTGGCAGTAGCAAAACCTAGTAGAAGGGTTTGGATTACAAAAACAAATATTTGAGATTCAAGTGAGAATTTTTTTTATAGATTCCATCATGTCTCTAAAATAGTTGCTGACAAATACATTCTTCAGTCAATCCTAGTAAAATCAGAGGATTAGACAAATCATCTACTGAGATGTTTTATTTGGAAGGTGTTTGCATCACTCCTTTCTGTAGAACACATTTGTGATGTAGTTTGTAGATCACTTTTTTTTTGAAGTAAATACATAAAATTGTATGAGCTTTTGGATCTATTAGGTTTGGCAGAGTCCTCTAAAACTGCAGACTGTGTGGGTACAAATGTAAAGGAAGGTGATCAGGAAGGGGACAGTGCAGGATTGGCAGTAGACAATGGACCTCCTTTGGGATATGGAATCTGTTCTTTCAATGTCTCCATCCATGCCTTTGAGCCAGTTTGCCTTTACAATTCTGGGTGCTTGAATGTAGAATGTAACAGATCTGACCAAGAGACTGTAGCCAAACACTCACTGATTTCAGGTGATGAGATGAAATATATTTCTTCACCCTATACCTGGTTTCTGTTTATATTTTTTGACCACCATTGCAGTTACTACTGCAGATTTAGTTTAAACCTCTCCCCTTCACCCTATGGTTTAGGGTAACCTGTTGGGTTACATTAATGACTTTGTTTAAAGGTGGCTCTCATTCAAACTTGGAGACTATTTGTATCCTGTTGATCAGGAATGTGTCACTTTTTCAATAAGATGTTATGTAATTTCCATTCTACAGCTAACACAACTGGATACAATTCCACTCTTGAAATTGGTAACTTTTAATTCTTGCTCTTCTAAACCCAGAGCTCTGAATGATTGTTTTTGCTGGTCATTCTGGAAAATGAGGATAGAAGTGAAAAACTCTCGAGACTTCGTAAGAAAAGTAGTGGGTTCTTCCTCATCCCCCTTACTTTTTATTTTCTGCAATTGGACAATACATTATTACTGAATCAGGTGGTAATAATAAACATTTCTGCTACAAAATTGAGATGTAATGTTTGAAATCTGTTTTCCAAATGTAAGATTTGTATAGTTCTAGCTGTTTCCTACGTGTTTCATTTTATTGAGTTAAAAGCAGTCTTACACTAAGAGAACCTGTAAGGTTTTAGTAAATTAGATACTATTCTTCCCATTTTAATAAGAAGTGCCAGTAGACACATTGTGTAGGTTTTGTGAGGAGCAGTTATAATGGTGCTACTGAGGGCAGAATATTGGATGGGATAGACACTTAGTGTGACAATTAATAGAGCATTTCTTATGTGATTTTCAGTGTTCAAAGAATGTATGAAGTCTGCTAAGGCTATGAAAATAGAGCCTGTTTATGTTTTTTCCTTAAATGTTTTGGGGTTTGTTTGTTTGGTGTGTTTGTTTTTTGGGTTATGAGGGTTTCTTTAGTGTTTTGTTTGATTTTTTGTTTTGGTTTGTTTTCTGTTTCCTTTTTTGGAATTAGGAATCCTTTTTAAGTGCATAACAGCTGTTGAAGCAATGGATAATGGTTTATTTTTGTGGCATCCAGAGGCAGGAGGGTAGGATCTGTTTATTCACAGTACTTCTGTGATGGTAAATTCAAGAATCTCTTGAGTTCATCTTAGCAAGGTGGACAGAGTTAAGAGTGGTTATCCTGAAGCTGAGTGTGCCATCAATTGAGTGTTGGCCTTTCAGATACTTGTCTCTAGACAGAAATACACCTGCAGCCTGCTAGCCAACAGCAATGGAAGTCGTGGACTGATTCAACAAACCAAAAAGTACAAATTATTTTGTAATCTCTACTCTCTCATTTTGTTTTTCACTTCCCAGTTAAAAGTCTTGTTTCTTGATGGTGTCACCAAAATAATATAGTAAATTGCAATGTCTCTCTCTTCTATTGAGTCTACTAAAAAATTCACCAGAAGTTAAATAATATAATTCTGTCTTCTTGAACTCATTTTCAATTCTTGGACTTTTGACTTTTGTGCAAGCTCTGCTGTCTTGTGCCCAGATTGTAAATGTGGCACCAAAATCCTTGTTGGCAAGTAGGAGTCTGAATGAGGTAACTTGCCACGATTACTTCATGGCAGAGGCATACCTTTGCTGACCTGCAGAAAACTGTCAAGTCCATTAAGATTTGGAATACATTCATCTACTGGTTTGCACCAGGAAGTGGTTAAAGGTATTAGAATTTAAATTAAATAATTCTGTATTATACCTCAATCTTCTACAAATATTTTTTTCTTCTTAATGTCTTTGTGCATTGACGTCAGTAACCTGTAGAGAGGAAGTTTGTTGACTGAGGCTTAATGTGGCCTTGTGGCTCCCAAAAATGATGGCATCATTTAATTAGAAAGCCCTTGGCAAAATATTTTAACTTGTTTACATTTTCCTCAGGTATTTAAAAAACCAAAACAAACAAACAACATGGAGACCTTGTTGACAAAGACTTCTAAACTTTTGGACATTCTTAAGGCAAACATTGATAAATCTGAAATTGTTCCCTGATATAAACTTGAAAAGCTTAATAGTTGTGTAAAGGATTCTATTCATCTGTGTGGAAGTATGGAAACTTTACCAAAAAAACAATTTGTTTTTAAAGAAAATGTAAACTTTTCATATCCATATTGTCTTCCAAGGAGTAATTCATATCTATTCAAGTGGAGAGTTTTCTTTATAAAGTAGCCTTTAAAGGTAAATTCTGTAGTGCTATGCATGAATTAATTTTAGACCATTTCTTTCCTCTAAAATGGTCTGTTTAAATGGAAAATTAAGTTGCATTTCTATCTCATAGTGGGGGGTGTTCTGGTTGTGTCTGGAATAGAGTGAATTGTCTTCCTGGTAGCTGGTGCAGTGCTGTGTTTTGGATTCAGTGTGAGAGCACTGTTGATAACACACTGGTGTTTCACTTGTTTCTCAGTGGTGCTTTCTCTGAGCCAAGGACTTCTCTGTGCACCATGGCCACGGGGACATTGCAATCCATGGCTGCTGTGCTCAGGATGCACTGGGGATGTTGGCTGGGAGGGGCTGATCACTGCCTGGGAATGGGCTCTCTCATTGTTATTATTGTTAAAATATTTTACTTTATTTCAAATATTAAACTGTTTTTATCTCAGCCTGCAGGATCTTCCTTTTTCCCACTCTCCTTCCTATCCTCCCATCCCAGCAGGGAGAGTGGGGTGAAGAGCAGGCAGCTGGGCAACTTAGTTGGTGCTGGGGTTAAACCACAACAGGGAGCAATAATAATTCTGTGTTTGCTTTAAAGCTCTGAATAAGCTCTTAAATGTTTAATTTTTTTTCTTCTCTAAAAAGAGCATCTGCAGGACTTTCAATTCCTTGACCATTTATGAAAAATTACCTGAAGATATGTTGTCTTTTAAGTTAGCCTGTTGCTTAAATTTGAATTACAGTTTTGGGTTAATGTGGTATTATTTCTTTTCTGTTCTTTTCTCTGTGTCTTGAACTTAACCATCAGCTTCATTTATTCTCTTCATAGTACAGTATTTACAAATTTCAAAATGTCATAAGGATTTCCAGAGCTGTGGTCCTTCTCACAATTCTAGGAAAAAATAGGGTGGTCATCTAGTTCAGCTTCCTTCTCCAGGAATGGTCAGCCTCAAATTAGAAGAGGTTTCTCGGTGTGTCATCAATCGTTTTGGAAGTCCCTGTGGATGGCAATTTCACATCCGGGTCCCCAGGCAGCCTGTGCCTATACTCTTGAAAAACCTTTTCCTTTCATCAGCCCGTGACCACTGCCTTTTATCCAAGTCCGTGTTTCCAAAACGTGTTGGTGCTGGAAGAGCGCAGGTGGATCCTGCCTTCACCTCCTCTCCAGCACTGCCCCCAGTGTCGGGGTCTCCCCTACATTTCATGTGCTCAGCTGGCTGCACTCCTGTCCCCAGGACACTGCTCTGACCAGGGCTTTCAAGGTCAAATGTACTTTATGGCAATATGTGCAACAAGGTATTTCTTTTAGAACCGGTCATTTACCTCCGAGTTTAATCTGAAAGATTCCTCTTTGTCAGCTGGGCCAGGGAAGGACCGGTAAAATGCACTTTTAGGAGATTAGTGTTAAGATTCTTCTCTGCCTAGCAGAGCCTGTTTAACAATCTCTAGTCCTGACAGAATTGTTAATAAAGGCTTTTGACCCTGCTGATTGTTCTGGTAATCTGCTGAGAACTGGATGGAGCCTTGAAGTTCCCTGCCACAGGACTCCAGAGGCAGCACATGCTGATTCTGGAAGGACTTCTGCTCTGAGATAGGTAACAGACAGAAAACTCTATCTGCTGTGGGGGTTTTTGTTTTCTTTTTAAACTCTCATGTGAGAACACAGCTTGAATCTTCTATCAAGAGCTATTCTGATATCAAGCAGTTTAATATCTGTGATGAAGTGGGGGGAAGTGCCGTGTTTCTGCCTGTGCAGAGGGAACACTGACAGGAATTTTTGTAAAGAATTCTGGTCTTGCACCAGAGATTCCTTGTTTGTATGCTTTCACATTTTTTATGCATTCAGAATATGCCTATAGCCACAGCTTGTCTTCCTAGCCCTTTGTTTCCATATTCTATTTTTCTAATAAATTTATTTTTCTGATTATGTTTTTATGAAGACCAATAAGTTTCTTTTCCGGGTTTATTTTTGTGTACACCAATTAAATAAAAGAAATGGCATACATGTCATTTTGTCTTTGTATATTTTCAGAAGCAGAACTAAGCTTTATAAATAATTCTACTTGCCTTTGCTAGTCATCATATTGATTTTTTTTTTAACTATATTGAGTGTTTAATTACTAAATCCCAGCAGTGGATGTCATTCTTTCATGATAAATGCATTTATTGCATCTTGTCACTTCAGGATGTGCTTCAGTGATACAGAAGATGAGAATTAACAGGCATTGGGTTTGTTATTTACTGGCTTGAGATTTCTTTTCTGTCTCAAATTTTCAGACTTGAAACCTGTCATTGTCTTCAGTGAATCTGAACCACAGAGTATGTGACTTCTGTTTGAGTGTAGCTAGGTACTCCTGTCTCAAGAGGGTTTGTTGTGGGTTTTTTTGTTTGGTTGGTTTTTTTTTTAGTATAGGAATGAGGCTTTTTTAAGTCTTCTAAGAAATTACAAATGGCCTTCTGTTCCTCCCTGCTTCCCCCCATCCCCACTGAAATTCTCATGTGCTTCAAAACAAGGATGTATGGATTTTGGTTTGGGTTTTTATTTGGTTGGTTGGTTGGTTTGGGTTTTTGTTACGGGCTTTTTCTGTTTTTTCAAAAGCAAAATCTGTTGTTTGTGCATTGTGAGATATTTAAAAAATGTTTTCCAATCCTCTCTAGCTTGAAAAAATAGTATAAAGATACTTTAAGAGTTGGCATTTGGAATTGTAGAGGATCAAGTCCTGATGAGAATTGAGCTCCTGGTACTGGAGCTGGGTCTTTAGGGACTTCAGAAATAACAGGCTTTATATTTAAATAGTGTGTGGACAAGCAGGGAAAAGAAAGAAGGTCAGGTAGAATTGAGATACCTACTTCCCCAGGTATTGTTTTCATGTATCTAACAGCTCTGAGATCCTCAATTAGAAATGCTTTTTGTTGGGCTGGATGAGTCTGGATCTTATAGTCAGTAGGTGAAGTTGGGAAGTGGAAGGGAAGATGGAAATGTCTCCTGACACTGGTAGATATTTTTGTTAGTAGTTTTATTGTCATCTTGTAAAAAAGTAGGGCTGTTAGGCATTAGATTTGTGTTTTAAAGGGCAGAGTATTTGTGCTGATGATATATTTTGATCTGTATTCTAAAGCAGAGCTGTCAGTTTTCTTGCCAAATTTAGGCTCATGATTTAAGCAAATTACAAACTATACCTCTTTTTCCCTTGATACTCTAAATTGGCAAAAGAAGCAACAATATCTTACCCTTTCCTACCATCCTTCTGGCATTCAAAGCATGTGTTAATATTTCTTTCACTTCTTGCACTCTATAAAGCTATCTTCCCTCACAGCTAGAAGGCAGCTGGCACCTTCCAAAGCCCATGATGGAAGCACATGAACTGCAATAGAATATGCATGAGGAAGAAGATAATCTGTCATTATCTTGTGATGGCATGTTCTGTTTTTTCTCTCTTCTGCTCCACCCTTACTGGGCTGTTTACTCCAGACTGATTCAAACCTTGTCTGTTTGGACATTTATCCAGCTGAAGGCAAAGGGAATAGCAACTTAGAGTTGCATCACTGCTTTCCTACACACTTATTATTTCTTCTAGCAATTAAATAGGCTTTTTGCACTTGGACTCAGAAGAATCACATGCTCTTTATCCCATAAATGTTGTTGGCTTAACTAATTTTACAACAATAGAGAATGAAATTCTTCCAGGAGGAAAATGAAGCATATTGCAGCGTGTATGCCTGAAAATCTGAAAGTTATTTTCCACTTGACTCATGATTTAGTTTAATTTGATCTAGTACCATATTTAATTAATTTATAATTATTACTTTTGTGGTAGACGATTATAATCTTCTTGTATTGTGTTGTGTACAGTATTTGAAAAAACTGTTGGATTATCTTGGAATTCTGATTTTGGAGTTAAAATCTCAGCATAAATTTGACAAAATATTGCATAGCTTTCTATGGATGCTAAGCCAGCTCACTGAAAAAGGAGGAAAACTACAATTTTAAGGGAAGTCAGTGACACAAGGCCAATAAGAACTCAATATTTTTGTCAGAAACAAAGTGATAATATTTTTCTTTCTTTCTCCATTCTTCTAATTTCAGTTAAAAGCCCATATATTTATGCTTAACTGCTGGATTGTAATTCTGTAATGTATGACCTTTGAAATAAGCAGCATAGTAATCAAAATTCTCCTGCATATATGGAAAAGAAGGCTGCTTTTTGTGTTGAATTTTTCTGTGCTGAAGCATAATGTTTCAGTTCCATTTTGTTATTGTAATAGAATCCAGGGTTTGTGTTTAAATGGATGTTGTTCTGCCTTTATATGTCTGACCTATATAATGTTATGCCAAAGGAAATGAGAATGTTTGGGCATGTATTTGGAGAAGCCAAGACATTTTAATGTAATGATTCTGTAAACCACAGGTTGCTCTTCTGTTGTGGACTTTGCAGTGTGAGACACTTCGAATTTCTCTCAAGTTTCTATTTATAGCTCAAGTATTACCTTTGTATGAATCTTTTCCCAGTATTTTATGACATAATTGCTGGTACAGACATTGGCCTCCCCTTGGTTAAGCTTTCTTTAACATAATTTTGAGTTCACATATAGTTTCAAAAAATCCCCTAGTAGTCTAACTGTCCTTTCTGATACTGACTTGTGCTCTCTGTGTGTTTTGTAGAAAATGTTCCAGAGGAACTCCGAGAACCATTTTACACAGACCAGTATGACCAGGAGCACATTAAACCACCTGTTGTTAACTTGCTGCTGTCTGCTGAGCTCTACTGTCGTGCTGGGAGCCTTATTCTCAAGAGTGATGCTGCAAAACCACTTCTAGGTCATGATGCTGTTATACAAGCCCTGGCACAAAAAGGCCTTTATGTCACTGACCAAGAAAAGTTGGTGACTGAACGAGATCTTCACAAAAAACCAATTCAGATGGTGAGTGTCCAAAGCTTATGTGTTACATCTCTTCTCTCCATCTGTTTACTCTCAATACCTACAGATCTGTCTTATAAAATGCATCATTATTTTGAAATATTTTTCTAAGAAGTTCAGTGGGATTCATTATTGGGAAGATTATAATTGTTTTGGTTTGGGTCTTTTTTTTCATGTCATCAGCTGTCAGTGCAGGTGTATTTCTTCTGTGTTAATGCTAGAAGACGCCTATCTTCCTACTTAGTTACATTTTAAAATATAACAGTGACAATATGATCACTTTAATTTCAGTTTTACAGAACTGACTGTAAGTGAATATTTTTCTGTGTTGGAAAAGTTTGAAAACATTCTTGGGCAGAAATCTTTGGTTAAAAGCTTTAAAAAAATTTTTGATGGCAGGCAATTCAACCTAATAACATTGAATTGAACCTGTTGCACATTAAGTCATGTAAAACACACATTTTTTCGTGGAGACTTTTAATAATACGTCTTTGCTCTATACAGCTGCTAATTAAAGCATTAGTTCAACTGATGACTGATTGTATTAGTAAGCTCCTAAGTCATGGGTTTTCTTCTTTGTTTGGAGCTGAGTTATAAAAAATTAACTGTAAAAAGGATGTCTACATATGTTTGTTTAGCAAATGGAAGCATGATAGAATAAGATGCTAATATATTTAAAGTTAAATATTTAAAATGTTCACCTTTTTGTATTTGTATTTAATATTTCATACAGAGAATAAATTAAGTAAACAAAGTATTTGTGGTCAATGACCTGTAGCTGCCTCTAGAATGAGGGTGTGTGGAAATGAATGTAGCTATGGTAATCTTATAGGTGTTTTCCAGTCTAAATAATTCTATGTTTCTAAGTGATGCAAAATTGTAATACTTATGGGTGGTTAGGAGTGTTCCTAATGTTCACAGAAGTCAAAGCATTTAAGAAACAAACTTTGACTGATTATGTTTTTGCAGAACTTAATTCTGTTCTTGCTTCTGAAGGAAAATAAGGTTACTGACTTGCATTTATGAGCCTCTGGTTTCTCCATTTGTTTCTTTTAATTTGATCCCTGTCTAGAGTAGTTGTAAGAGTCATGTCTTCCCAGAGTTCTCAGTTGAAAAAAAAGTGTCATTATTACCTAGTTTGGTTTGCTGATGTTTGATTTAGTAATTCATGTTGCTGAAAATGCATTTCAATAGTCCTTTTCTACTTCCCCCATGCTTGTGGGGCTGTTTGTGTGTTTTCCCAGTGCTGTTTAGGTATAGTCAGCAGGAAGTTATTGACACATGAACATTCTAAAAGTTGATGTCCCCAGGCTCCTGCTGTGCCCAGGGCACTGGTCCCCACTCCAGTCCCAGTAACAGATGGGTGCACTGTTGCTGTTGTCACTTCACAGGCAGCTGGGCTGTGATGAGGACAGGGAACACAACTGGCTTGGGCAGGAACACAGCCCTATGCAAAACTGCTGCTACCAAAGAAATGGCTGTGAAGCTGTAGTCTCCATACGAACATCCTGAGCACAGGAGTTTTACTTTGTCAAACCATGCTCTCATTCCTATGCACGCTCCTAGCAGCAGCATTATATTTTAATTGGAAAGCCCTTTTCCTTATTACACTATTAGTAAAGTTGGCATAGAACTTCAAATCTGGCTGTTGCAGTATTGACAATCTTTTCCCTTGATGCCTTCGTGTACCCTTTCCTATTATTCCATATGTCACAGTTTCTACAAGTCTTACAAATTTAAATGTATATCCTGTTTTAGAGCACGAAATCATTTTTCTTTTTCAGTTATGTAGAACAGAAAGTTTTCATTTGTAATTAGCACATGTTCCTCTAGCAGACCAGATTGTGTGATTGTGTTAAACCCATGTAAAATGTAATTTTGAGTAATTTAATAGAACATAGTATGGTTGTCATTCCCTTTGCTAGCCTATCTTCCCCAGGAATAGGGGAAAGATGTTGGTGTTTGTTAGTGGATATTTCTTGTTACCTTCTCAGATGTACTGTAGTGTCTCTAGCTGAAAAGGGATGAGTTCTAATATGAAATGGAACTGTGGAAAGAGATTTGAGTATGGAATGTTTTAATTTCACACGTGTATTATAACGTGTGTAGCTGTGGCCAAGAGACTTGGAATTCCTTGGGCTGGATGTTTGCACAGTGACGTCTGTGGGGATTCATTGTTGACATGTGACTATTCAGTGAAGCAGGCATTCTGCTCGCTCTCTCTCTCTCTCTCTCCCAGGTGGAACTTTTCTTGGAAGCACCTTAAATATTTAAATCAGAAAAGTCTGGCAAATGGCTGTGCAGCTTTGTGCTGGGGTCAGGATAGATGGCACTTTGCTTGTCACTCATGACTGACTTGGCTGCATTGGTATCTAACGTGAGAGGCTGCAAATGCTGTGTTTGTGTGAACACACATAGGTGTATGCATGTATAAAATCAGTTTGCCCTGGTGGAGTGGGGTAGGAAAGAGGCACTTGTGAAATTAACCCATGGCACCAAAGGCTTCTGTTAAAGCCTCCCCTGTGTGGTCTGATTAATTACTTTATTCTTTCTCATGCTTGGTTTGTTCACATCTCCTATTTCATTTCTGGTGAAAAGCCTGGTTATTCAGTGGTATCTGAATTTCTGTTCTCCATGTATTGCAAGATATTACAACTTAATTCTATGTTTATTTTTGTTAACTCTGTGTCTGATAGGATCATCCTGTTTTTAATTTTGGTAGGGGAGCAAAAGAACCAAATAGCATATTATTTCTCTCCTGGTTGAAATTTATATGGTCTTAGCTCTGCTCTGCTATACTTAAAACAGTGCAGAAATAGTCTAGAGCTTGGAATTGAAAGTGTTGAACCAAGAACCAGAGTATTTTTCTCCTGGAAATTATATTTCTGTACAAAAATAATTATCTCACGTTTAAAAAGTTTATGGAACCTAAGTTGTAAAAAAATTTGCAAAGATATTTATGTCAGTTGGCAAGTTCCAATTGCATTTAAAAAAAAAAAATCTGTCTTCAGCAGGCACCCCCATATGGAAATGTGAGATTTTGACCTGCTATGGAAATCAGAAATAGCATAAGAATTCAGCATGGTTCTGATAATTATGCAATAGTTTTCTAATGCTTTCAGCTATAATATGCATAGATCACTGTTCAAGTCAAGCTTAACTTTTTCTGTACTGATTTATTTTTTTAAATTTTGTATTTCCTTCATTACCCAAACTGACTTAAACATTCAAATGTCAGATACACAAGAGGAAGGCAATTTGGATTTTTCATTTTTTTTCTCATATAAGCATTGGATCTCTGTTTTAAAAACATATATGTCTGTTCTTACAGGATAAGTCAGAGGAGACTTTTTTACAAATTCTCCATTACGACAAGAATTTTATATTAACTGAATAATTTATTTTCCATGCCAAATCATTTTATAAGAATTCTAATATTTAATCAGGCTGGTCACTTGGTATTCATGTGGTCTCTTTCATTTTGCTTCAAATGCAGGGAAGAATAAACAGATTCAGAGAGGCATTAAGAAATGCTTCCCTTCCCTCAAGTCCCTGCATTGCACTTCTGCCATGTGGGGAAAGGAATAAAAAATCAGCATCTCAGTTCACTTTGCAGGGAAACTGAAGTTGCATAACTGCACCAGAAGTGGACTTCTGTCCCTAATGTGACTATCTGAATTTCTAGCTTGAGGAGTAATGATGTCAAATCTTGAATACTTGTTTAAAACCAGTGTTGTTGGGAGGTGTAGAGATACAGTAATGTTACAGACTTTTACCAGATTTGCACCAGAAAAATCTATTTGCCTAAGCTTATTGTTGTATATTGATAAAACATTCTCAGTTGACTACAAAATATAGTTATTAACAAGCAAGGCATTTGAAGATATTTAGTTCTTAAATAAAATTTAGTGACTAGGAAAAGGTTAGTTCAATACCCTGTGTACAAATACTATATCCAAGAAAACATGCCATACAAATATTTTTTATATTTTCAATATGGGAAAATATAAAAGCCATGCTAAACCTAATGTAATCGAAAAGCATCACTTGTTAGAAGTTGAACTCTCAATTCAGAAGAATAGTGTTGCAGGAAAGTCAACCAGCTGAGCAGCTATTTTAAACTTACACCCACTACTATCATTAATCAGGTAACACCTAAATCCTTCATAAAATTCTACAGTTTTCAGCTGAGATGGACAGGGAATGAGAGGCTCCTGCAAAACCCCAGCAATAAGTCCACAAGAGCTGGTAGGAATAAAAATTGCTATTTTCCTAATTCTGACATATTATGTGCATGTATGGAGTTTAAATATAAGAAGTGGTGTACTGTCATGCAAGTTGTACATCCATTTAGCTGCAAATTGCCTTCTTCCTTGAAGATGTCTATTGTGAGGAAGTCTGGCAGTAATTTCTCTGTAGCAGTTGATGAATCTGGACTATAACTGAGGTATAATTAGGTGTGCCTGTATTAGCTGGTTAGTAGTCATCAGGAGTGCATGTTTGAGGCAAACACCTGCATTTCTTCCAGTCACTGCTCTCGTGTTTGCAGTGTGGGGGTGTCTCAGGGAGCACAAATGCAGGTTTTTTGAGTGTGTAACCTGGAGTTGGGCTCTAGGATCACATCTATGCTAGCCCACTTGCCAAAGGGTACTCATTTCCCAGGACTGGAGCAGAGCTGACTGAAGTAAATCCCCTGAGCAGGGAGCAGAGGTGAGTCCAGGGACCTTTGCACAAGTTTTGCTTTTCAGTTGTGCAGAACTGATTGCAGAATTAATCCCAGCCAGTGAAACTCCTGTGGAAGGCAGGAGGGCTGGGGGATTGGTAGTGCTAGGTGTGTGTGTACCCACAGCCAGAACCTGGCTCTCCTTCTGGATGAGATAACAGACAATAAGTGGTTAACTCATCCTGCAGTCCAGACTTTTGGTCTCCCCGGCAGACTGCATTCATTGGAAATGACAGTGCCTTTCATCAGAGGAGTGTTTCTCCTTGAGGAAGGGCTGCAGCAGCTCACCCAGTTACTTGCAGCTACATGCTGCAGTCTCTGCACTTCCAGGCTGTACAGCTCCTTTAACTCTGCCCTGGAAAGCAGCACAACTTGTGCTAAGCACTTCACAGAACAAAGATGTAAGATGTGGTTTCTGCCCTGAAGATTTTTTTTTCTGGTTTTAGGCATGATGCAACAAGTTTCCATTTCATGCTATTGTAAATTAGTTATAGATGAAGACACATAAAAAGAATTTGCAGTTACTTGACTTGAACCCATAGATACCATAATTTGTTAGTTAAAGCACCCGATTCTAACTGCCTTGTGATATAAAATCATCTTTGATAGTAGTTTGTTCCATAGAAGATTAAAATAATAAGCAAATACAGTGGTGAAACAGACTGAGTTCAGGGAGTCTGATGTGCTGTGTAGAACCAGTCTGCTGTGGGTTTGGGCTGGGAAAACTTCATCTTTAGAGGTTCCATATTTTTTGTTCCATTTCTAGTCTCATCTTTTCACACACGTTCCTCATAAGGTTCTCATTTGCTTGGAATAGGGGTCCAGTATTTTTGCAGGATTTGCTGTGTCAGATATACCATCCCACTTCAGTCAGCACTGCTCTAACAGCTGTTTGCCACAGAAATGTTGTACCAGGCTCCTTCACACACAGGGTGCCAGTTCACACTTGGGCCATGGGAACTGCTGCAGCTCTCCACAGAGCTCATTCTGCACTTGCCATTTTAACTTAGAACTTCTTGTCCTGTTTGCTTTTTTACAAGCAATTTTTGTTGACTCATAGCCTGGGTATTTTGTTTTGCTGCTGCTTGTATTTAATTATGTTTTTCTTGTATGTAGAAAATGCTTTTTTTCTGTGTCATGTAAATGGAAGCAGTGTCTTGGGATGTTTTCTGCAGTATGTCTGTCTAGAATTTACTGAGTGCAAAACATGCAGATTATCAGTGTGAGTTATAGTAGGGTTTGTTGTACTTCTGTTTATCCGTGTCAGAAATTTGTGGAAGACTTAGATAACCCCAAAGGCCTCTGCAACATCCTTTGGCTTTTCATGGAATGCTGTCTGCTCAAGTTGTGCACCAAGTGTGGTAACTAATGTGGAAGGTAGCAAAACTACTGACGCCAAAGTTGTGTCTATAAAGAATACAAAGGAGGAATGATTTCCTATTTCGTTCCAGCAACTCTAATGTTAAAAACCCAAAGGCTTTCTGTGATTTCTCTAGCTTTAATTTTAGTTGTTGTTGATTTTTTTGTTTGTTTTGTTTTGGTTTTGAATCCAGCATCCTTAATTTCAGTACAAAAATCTAGTGTTTTGGTCTTAGGGTTCCAGTACCAGCTGGAATTTCAAATTTGTATTACTAAGAATTCTGACCTAGAAGGTAACTAAATCTGATTTTCTTTTTAACAATTCTTATAGGGTTGATTTCAGTTGTGCAGAGCTATTGAATAAACTGTGCTGCTTATATTGCCTTCAAAGTGCCTCCTCAGAACTGTGGTAAAATCCCTGATAGATATAGATGCTTACAGAGCTGCCCTTACACTGGGCTTTGCCAGCTGAACATAGTAAGAAATATTTAGAAATAGCAGCACATTTTCTCATGCTTAGTCTAATGTAAAATTGTGGTAACTACGTTTAATCTTCTAGTAAAATGAGGAGAGAATATTGCAATATGTCTTCCAAACGAGATAGATGATGTACTAAATCAAACTGCTGCTTTTGGAATAATGAGAGGAAATCAAAAGAACCTCAAGAGAAGGTAGTACCTCTCAAAGTCAAGTCTCATGCCTCTCATGAGAAAATAATGCAGTGCATTATTATTGTCTGTTGTCTATCTTGTTCATGTCCTTGCAAAATATATGGTGTTCTTCTGCCTTGAACAAGCTCAAGTTTTGAATCAAAGAGCTTCTGATTGTGTTCTTAGTTATTATTCCATCTTGTGGTGCTTTTAACCAGCAGGAGAGGGAGAGGTGGAGAAAAAAGGGGTGAGGGTGGTGATTTCATTTAAAAAACCCAAAACAACCGCCTGAGAACAGACCAAAATCCACTCCTGAAGCACAAAAAGAAAACCAGTTAAAAGGAGGAATAAATTATGAAAGAGATGTGTCATGAATGAAGCCCATAAAGAGTGCTAGATATCATGTATAAAATGCTTTCTAAAAAGGTCAGGAAGTATTTTCATTAACCTTGAAAGAAGGACTATTTTGTTAAACACAGTTTAAGAACATTTTCTTCCTGTTTCAATAGCACTGTTACGTAGTGTAGTTCAGCTTCTGGCTGTTGGTTTGTTACTGTGAACTTTCTTTGTATCTTTAAATATGTGAAAAGGTTTATTTAAATAAACGTTTAGGAATGGTCTTACTTCTACCGGGTTAATATATTTTGAAACACACTAACCGAGCTATTAGGAAAAGATGTATCTGAATTGTTTTACAGACTACCTAGAAGGAATTTCTTCATCAGTTTGTTTGAATCATGGTAAGGAAGAGAAATCTTTCTTAATACCCTTGTACTGGCTAGCACAAAGCTAAAAATCATACATGGTTGTAGCAGGCAGTTGAAGAGCACTGCTTTCTTCCTATTATGGAAAATAGTGAGCAGCTTTTAGCAGGAGGTGTGGGTCTGTCATGTAAACATAAGGAGAGCTTCACTACCAGCTCTGTGTAGTACATACACACAGCAACAAGGGGACAAAACCACACTGGCTGTTGAAGGAATACAGTTTGTACTCCCCAAAATGCAGCAGCTGCCCCAGTCTAGTACAAAAGAACGTTTTGAATCTGCATTTGTTAATCTGCACACATAATCCTGGCAATCTGCCCGCCTTTATCAGCAGAGAGCACACTCTGTCATCACAGTAGATGTATCATAACAAAATCTTTGTTCTTACAAACTCTATGGAATTTAACATTATGAGATTTTCTTTTCCTGAGATTGAATGAACAAAATATCTTAAGGTCTCCATAGTATATCTGTTCTTCTTGTGTGACAGTTAGGGAAATGCTGTAAATAGCAATGTATGTCCACTGTTTATAGGAACTGGTAGGTTTACTTTGCAGACAAATCAGCCAAAGCAAAATCCAGTAGAATTTGCCCTATGTAAATATAACAAAATTTACATTAAAATATTATCTGTTAATTTGTTGAATAGTGTAAGTTTTAAGTTGACTGTAGTAGTCCTCTGTAGCAAACTGGCTATCCACTATAAATGTAGATATTGTTCAGTTTTCCCTCACGTATCAGAAGGTCATGAGGAAGGATGTCTCACAGTATATTTCTTTGCCTTCTCAAACCATGAATCTAAGACCAGTGGAAAAATTAGTAAAGTGTATGTTAGAAATCCTGCAGCTTTATGATTTTAGAATAATGGAAAAAGTAATCTTTAGCACAATTTATATAATCCTCTAGCAGTAGCCAGAGATCCAAATCAGTCAGCTGTCAAGACTGTTGACATCCCTCTAAAGCTGAAATGGCAAGAGCTTTTATAAGATCTAAGTTGGGTGTGTGGAGTACAATTTAGAAGACACAGCAGTCGGTATTTATGATTTAAGTATATACAATGTGAAGTGTGTATTGAAATTCTTTTAACTGTTTGGTTTCATAAAGAAGTGACAGGTTAAAATCATTATGGCTTTTAAAATAAGAAAGTTACAAGAAAAGCAGAGAGAATATGTAGATATTGGGTAAGCACGTCATAAGATTAATTTTACATTATGCAGTTATTAAATATATATAGCATGTAATATGAAATCTCATTATATAGGAACATGCTTTTTAAATATGAAACTGATGTATCTGTTACATTATTAAAGGATACTCATATATTGAAGTAAATTGCATTGAGTGGTATTTAGGCAACGAACCACTGCAGTAGGTGCCAATTAAGTGCTGTTGAAAGACAGATGGCAATTTCTCCCTGTTTGTCAACAGCATTTATTCAAAGGTGTAGTTGCAGAAGTTTTACCACCTCACCTTCTTTTTACTGATGCTGGCCTGCTGACCTGAAAATTACAAGTTAATTCCTGGTGTTCTGGGGTAAGGGGGGCTTTATTTTGCCATATCAGCTGTCAGAAGAACCATACCATCAGAAAGAAATTTAAGCAAAAGGACACTTTCTCAAATCGGTGAAGTAGTATTAACTCCTTAATTTCTACTGTGACTGTGTGAACATGAGCAGTTTATTCCCTTCCTTTTTGTGGCAGCTCTATTGTGTGTGGACAAGTAAGGTCTCTCAGGCCCTTTGTTTCCCAGCCCTTTTCATCATTCCAAACACCCTCCATTTGATGGCTGTCCTTCTGGGCAGGTTGTGCTGGAACCTGGAGCCAGGATTCCAGGTGACCTTGTCAAGGCTTGTAGGGCACACGGCTTGTGGGGTGTTTTTGTGAGCAGGAGCCTGCAGGTGACCCATGGTGTGCCAGCTGCCTCTCCTGCAGTGACATTCACTGCATGCTCCTGCTCTGCTGGTGACAATCTCTAACCTCAGATTGTGCCTGCTGACCAGTGATTCACTTGTGTGCTCTCTACCCTGGTGCAAAGAGTTAATACACACATTTTTCTGACTCTCTTGTCCATCGTATTAAGATTAATTTGGAACTGATTATACCATATGTTGCTGAAATAGGCTTTGGTGGAAAATACCCAGCACTTGATTTCCCTTCTTAAGGGTCCTCTGTGAGGTAATAAACATTTGTAAAACCTTCCTGGCCTATTACACAGAATTGTGTAAATCCCGCTGGTATATTTCTGGGGCATTGTTTTGCCAAGACAGCCAATTCACTTTGAAGCGTGGACTTAGGGAAAAAAAAGGTTAGGGTGAATTACAGGACTGTGCCAGGTTACATCCTAAACAATGAAATGGACAGAAGGTTGATGGAAAGAAAATTCACAATTATGAACATTTTAATTTTTTGTTTGTTTCTTTCTTTACCCCTGTTCTTTAACTTCCCTGCTCCCAAAAGCAAAACCAAACCATTTAATGGTACTTAGAAGTTCACTGTAAAGACAGCTGTGTGTATGTGAAGTTTAAAATAATGTTGTGACTGCTTATAGAAAAATTGTAAATTAATGTAGTTCAGTATATCATTTTTTCAGGGAAGGCTCGTAACTTGTGTGTTGATGAATTCTTTATGGTAAGATGTATCTCATAAGGTGGATACCTGCAAAGAATGAACTTAGTCCAACTCTTGCTTTTAGCTTTTCTTTAGCAACAGAAAGAAGTACAAAGAACACTTAACTTATGAAGTTGGAAAGTAAAATAGCATGGTAGTACTGAAGCTAATAAAGAAATATGTATACATGCTACCAAACAACTGCTGGAGAGAAGCAAATCCTGATTCTAAAAGTATGATGCATATGTATGAATATTCTTATTTTTCCAGGTCAAAGCTTTGGGGGGAAAAAAAACCCCAATCCTCCTAAAGTACTGTATACTTTCAGCAAGAGCAGCAAAAATACTCATATACCTCTAAGCACTGAGGGATAATTTATCTGGTTTCCCAGAGCATTGGGAACCTGAGAGCTTATGTAAGGGGCTGCATGTACCTTGGCATTATTGGCTTGTACTGCTTATGGGGGAATGAAAAGGATAGTACAGCCTTACTTGCTCTAACAAGATCTAGTGTCCTAATGACTTAACACAATTATGCTTTTATCATATCTATGGCTGTAGTGTCAATTATTTTAGGTTCCTTTTTCTTAAACAACTTTAAACTTTTCTTTATTAGAGAAGGCAGTACATTTCTGATTACTGTAGCTTGCCTTTTTTCAGCTAAGGTGGGACCTTCCACTTCTGTGGGACTTCATTCTTTTCTTACCTTAACAAATTGAGAGGGGGAACTGATTACTCCTGCAATTCATCATTTTCCCACAGATTTTGCTTTCTCTTTAAACCTGATCAGTGATGAGTTTTCCTTCCAGGCCACTGGTGAAAATAGTAAGAGATGGTGATCTGATAACTCGTTCATGTGGTGTTTCTTGAAAACTTCACCAATTCGTTGCTCATTCTATGCTCAGGGATGCACTATAAATCAGTTTAATGTATCCAGCACTAAGAAGTCTCTTTAATCTGAATGTATTAGTATCAAGTTAGATGCCTTACACTCAAAAGTCTTGCGCTTTTCACTTATATTTGTATACGAATTTAGAAAGTGGCTTATGTTCTGTTGGTTCATGTTTAAATTGGCATGTATTCATTTATTACACATAAATCTTGCTGCTTGTTGACTCTGAAATTCTTTTACATGAGATCAGAAGAAGGATTTGGGGCATTAAAATTATTTGTATTGTCTGTTGACTCAAAAAAAATTCCATTGTTTCGTGTCTTCTAATCTTTTGGAATGTCCCCAGTTTTTAGACTTACTAGAATAGCTCAATGTGTACAGATTACTCCTCTTTAATCCCTTTGTAGTTTTAAAAACATGGTATTTTTTTTTCTTTCCCTGTTTGCTCCAGATTGAAATGAAGATTTAGGTTAAGCATGAAATTGGCAGACTTGCAGATAATGCAAAGACTATCAAAAATTAATATATCTTCTAGAAGACTGAATTAGAACTCTCTTTTAAGAAAGGGAAATGCACGAATAGTGTCAGCTCGCAGGTTACTATGTAAATTCCTAACAGAATTGAGATATTTCTCTGTAGGCCAGTATTTCCCACTCTTAAACACAACAAATGTTCTCAGTCATCAAAGAAAAGAGCTCCAAGCTGGCTTTTTTAAGGCTGAAACCTTGGACAGCAGCATAAAAGCCTGTCAGCACTTAGGTAGTTTAAAAAGGTGCTGTGTTTAATGGTATAACTGCATGTCTCTCCTGCCACTTACATCACTTTTTCCCTGTATGAAAAAGCTCTTAGTTCATATTTACTTTTAGCTAATGTAAGCTGCCATCTTGATGGCTAAATTAAAGATAAATCATGCAAGACTGACTGCTTTCATATTATTCTAAAATATATTCTATTTTGACCATATTGTCACTTTTGTTGTCTTGTCCAAATCTTGGTTCTTCTAGATGGCGGGTTGTGGTTTTTTCCTGGCAGTTATTTTATCTGGAAAAAGAACTACCGTTCTTCCTGTACAACCACTGACTAATTTTTCCTTTTAGTTTTGTATGATGGCATACACTACTGATTTTTCATTCTTTGCATTGCTTCTGTACCTTTCCCAAGTCTTCTTTGAAAATAATTTAAATTATGATCTGAATTTGCAAGTTTAATCCTAGTCCAATGACGTTTTGGTTTTGTCTTTTGTTCTACTTAGTGATGGCCTACATCTCTTTTCTGCTGGTTATTTATTTTACAAATTCCTTCTTGTACAAGTTCCTACAAGAATATTGGGGATAGCTGCTGGACTAGAGGAGAGTGAGCCAAATTCACTCCTTTGCCAAAGGAAAGGCTGAAGTACAGACCAAATAGCTGTGGACTCTGATGAGCTTCCTTCCTGAGCCAGCACATACTGAGAATAGTTCAAGGAGGCCTTCAGGATGTAGGTCTGAGAAAAAATGTGAACAATTAGAGGGTTTAGGAGGGGAACTGGATCTTCAAGGGGACTTAGAGTGATGGCTGGGTGAGAGAGGAAGAGAAGTTTCTCCAGAGACTGGAGCTCACAGTTCATCAATTCACCAAGATTTCTGATACAGAGCAACTGAACTTCTTCCCACTTTGCACCTTCTTGTTACTAAAAGATAATCACAGCCAAGTGCTTGGAGGTGTTTCCCCAAAGTGCTTCTGTTATTCTATCAAAAGGACATCATCTTTCTGTGACAATCCCAATTAAGCAGAGACTTCCAGATCTGTGTGTAGGCATGATGTGATAAAGCCTTATTGCTGGGAATATCTTCTTCCAGTTTGAGCATAATTTTTTTTTCTCCCACTGTATAACTCCCACTATTCCTCCTCTGCTTCTTGCAGCAGCATCAGTATACGTGGTGCTTTACAGATTAAAATAATACACTGTTCATTTGTTGGCAACTAGACATGCCATTATCTCCTACTTTTTTGTTGTAATTTTTTGGAGCAGGAAAATACTGAAGAAAAGTATGGGAATAATAATGGAACTTTTAATTGAATCTTTTATATTATTTAACTTTTGTACTTGCTGCTGTGAAAAAGCATGTTACAGTAGGCTTATATTTACAGAAACTGGTTTTGCACTCTTACATATTTCAGATACCTTTTTAGAGGATGCAATTAATTGCATTTGCATAAGCACTTTGAACACGATTATATATTGAAAGTTTAATTTTGAGGTTTTGAGGTGAAATTGGAAAGCTTGGTGGGTCACTTGTTTTCCCCTGTCATGAATGTCAGTGTGCAGTACATAGTGCTTAAGGTAGGGCTGCTTACTATTTCAGTGAAATGTTTATTAAATTAATTAAATGCAGGATAAAATGTGGAGGCTGAGTGAGAAGACTATAAAATCAGGTCTGTTATGTATCAATTATTTATTTATGTGAAAGAATTGTTTGTCTTTATCTCACCACGCAGCATGTTTTATCATATATGTAGCATTGTATTTGCAAATGTGAATGCATTCAGTACTAGACAGTACATTCTTTATCAGTAATTACAAGAGAATTTAAATCTTTTCATTCAGTGTCTTGTTGAAATACCAGGATGTAACAGCAAGTTTTAATGTTGGATCAGGGCAATAGAGGAATGAAAAGGTCATAATATATATACATAAAATATAATGAGTTGAACAGGACTTGTTAAGCAAATGGCTGGTGTTTGTAATGGTTAATTTTTCTATAAAACCGATCTATTTAAAAACCCAATTTTTAATACCAATATTAGTATCTATAGAAACAAAATTGAGGATATGAAAAAATTTAAACAAATTATTTGGCAGTGCCAAATACTGGAAAGCTAGGAAAAGCCAAAGTGGCATTTTCATTTGCAGTCTTGGAACTATGGCAAAAGCATGACGTTAGTCTCTAAATGTGACAACCTGTCTTGTTCATATCTCAAAGGGATAATGCTGTTTGAATGACTGATTCATTCTCATTAAAGTCTCTTGCAAACATAATTTGCTATGTGTATTTAAAGCCACTCTGACATCTCCTTCCTATAGATATATTGGTGTGTAAATGTGTGTATGTAAACAAACGTGAGAGTAACCGAGCCAGATCTACAAGAAGGGAAATAAGGCATTTAGAATGTAGATTTAAGGTGAAGACAGCATTCAAAATAACTTTTATAGTCAGTCATTGATAAAGTTGGCATTGCCAAAAGAATCTGTAGTTTATGTAAAGAGAACCCCAGTATAGTCAGTTAGGGATTAATGCAAAAGTCATTGCTTAGGTCATGTTAATCAGTGATAGAAGTATTTTAAATAGTATCCAAGTAAAAATTTGAAGAATCACTCTTGCCATGCCTTTTCTTTATATTGCACCATTTCACAGTTGTAGCTTTCTGGTAGGTCGGTGTGGGCTGTTGTGGGTGGCTGTGGGGATGGGTGTGTGAACATCCCCTCCCTTCCCAGGGCTTCCTGCTCCTGCCAGCCTGGCCTGTCCTGGCACACAGCCCTTGGTGCTTGCACCTGCTGGGGAATGGGGCTGGGAGCACTTCCCCTTGGGTTGGTGCCTGGAAAGGCTGACCTGGAACAGGGACTAGACAGAGCAAATTAAATAAAACAGGTATATACTGAAAGGATTCACCTTGGCCGTGCAAGGTACACTGGCCAGAGCTACACCCAAATCAAATACAGATCCCGCTCTTGAGTCTTTACACTCTTACAAGTTTTGGTTCATCCCATACTGAGGTCAATTGTCCAACCACAGCCCCAGGCTATGAAGTCTCAGCCCCCTGGCTTGCCCCTTTCCCTCACCATTGTTTGTGCTTTTTGGGTACTGGGTGTCCTTGATTCTGCAGCTAGAAATGAATTGTTTTGTCTAACGACCCTGTGAAGAGAACTTACTAACACCCAATGTGGAGGTTCAGAGTTACACACTAAGCAGCAGAGATTCTGAAAAATATAAAAGCTAAAACCCAAGGCATCAGGGTGACTGCACACCCTGGGATGGCACAAGGAAGTTGCAGGCTATAATGAAAGGAAAGAAGAGAGGAATGTTCACCTTCCTCTCGTCTGTAGTAGCTGCTCTGGTTGAGCTTCTCTGTGCTTGTTCTTTGGACATGCAGAACTGATTTTGTTTTGTCTTGGTTTTTCTCCAGTATGGGCAGCTTGTATTAAACATCTACTTTGGTTTGGATTTGATAATGCCCTTTTGAACTACCCAAACAATGTAGCAAGTGTTACACCGTATGCTCTTTAATGGCTAGTATTTGTTTTGCATCCAAGTGCAAAGAGGATGAATGGGAAGAGTTCCAGACACAACAGAAAGCATGGGTACTAATGTGAATATTCTTATCAGTTTATCCTAACAGTTTTAGTATTTGTCCTTTTTCTTTGCAGCAATATGAACATATAAAATAGTCTTTCTGAAATGAAACTATTTAAAGTGAGGATTACAGGTACATGTCTGATCGTTCTCCATCAATAACTATAGGTTTGTGGACTAGTTCATCACTCATGAGATACCCCAGGTCTGTACCCACACCTGTCATGTGTTAATAAAATAAAGCATTAAATCAATATATCCATTGTAGCTGCAGTATATACAGAGTACACATTTACTGGAAGCTAAAATACCACCGAGCTCTCTGTTCAGGGAGAAACCATGTGTACATTGTCCTGTAGGCTTGGCATTCCTCTAGCCTGGGTTCATTCATTCTTTATAGTACCTCTTGCCTTGCTTGATGTGTGTCCATATGTATCTAACACAGAACTTGAAATAAACATCATAATTCAGAAGTAATACATTTTAAGATAGCAACTGTTCTATGTCTCAGTATGAATAATTAACATTTCTAATCAAACCCTAAATTATCTAAACTATGTTTTAAAGTACATTTTAAAATATTGGCAAGTTTTCATGTTTAATATCAAGTTCTGCACAGTCTTTCATAGCTATGATCTGTACTGTAAGATTTTTCGTTGGCAAAATTGCTTACTGATTTGGGCTTCTCATATGTCTAGATGAGCAGGTAGATGCTGAAATATATCCTGCCTGTTAGCTGTGACCAGCACATGTCCTGTGATATTTCTTCTTCAGTGAGAACTGCATGCCAGCTTTTCTAATAGTGCCCGTTCCATCTTGTTCTATCACAGTATTGATTTTTTTTCTTTTTCAAATACTACAGATTGACTTGCCTATGCAGACAGCCAGCTTTTTATGTTTGATAAGATTTTCCTTTGGGTATTTTAGGTAACATAAGTTACAGATACTGCCTGCAATTCTGAAATAACACGCTTGAAGCCAGTGATTTTAAATTGATTGCTGAAACGTCCCATAATGTGTCTCACATGTAGTTCAGCCAAGTTTCTCAGTAATCGTCCTTTCCCATTTACGGATTATAGGATTTCAGAGTTTGGATGCTTGAAAAGAAAGAACAGATGTCAGGCAATTTCTGATTTTAATGAGAAGGAGGTTTGGAAAAAACCCAAACAAACCACTGACATGAAACAAACCACTGACATGAAACACAGCAAAATAAGGCATTCTAAAATTAAGAAAAAAATGGAAAACAACAGTTTCTACTTTTCTTTGCTTTACTCAGTCCAATCAGAAAAAAACATCACTTAAGTCTTTGGAGCAGTACTTCTCTGCTCCAGGGATTTTGGCCTGGCTTGATGTCCTTCCTCAATGCTTATACCAGTTTCTTTTCCACCTCATAAAAAGAAAAAAACCAAACTGTTTTCAGTTCCTCCAAATGTCCAACAGCCAAACTGCCCAGCAGAGATTTTTGTTCTGTGGTTTTATGCTTTTGGCCCATGAAACAATGCTGAGAACCAATGGGACTGCCTGAATCTTGCACAGGGCCTGCCCTGATCCTTGCATGGCAGTATGGGGACTGCTGATGGGACTTCATGGTTACAGCTGGTGGGCTCTGAATCCATTGTTTAAGGACAGATATAAAATACTTTCCAGCTCCTTTCCTCCATTCATCTTCCCTCTTCTTTTCAATTAACAAGGTGAGGTTCATGTATGGAGGTCACTGCTTTTGCCAAAGGAAAGATTTCATCACATGAAGAGCTTGTGTGGTTTCTGGACAGCAAGCAATGACATATCTTGGGCTTGTAGACAAGGTTTCAAATAATACTGTTGGTATTTATTGGTATTCTTGTAAGCAAAGAAAATACTTACAGTCTAGTTATTGCCATCTTAAGTAATTATTTGGAAAATAAAAGGATAGGAGTTAGCAGTTTTCCCATTTCTGCCTTGTGATTTTCTCTTCAGCTGGTTTCTCTGTTTTGTTTCATTTATCACCATGCTCTTTTACTCAGCTTGCCTTAGTTGGGGAGAATAGAGGGAGGGATATTTTGCCTAAGAAAATGATTGTTTACTACAATGTGAATAGGTTACTGCTACAGCTGACTTCACTGTTTCAAGAGCTACTAATTACGCAACACCTCTTGGAATAATAACATTATAAACCAAAAATGCATGAGGAATGAGAACACGGTTGTGTGGTTTATTGTTTTAATCTTTAAAAGTACTTATGAACTGGCAGTTATTTCATTACCAAAGAGAGGTGGAGGAAGGAGACTTAGTAATTTCCATGCCCTGAAAAGTGTCAATTCACAAACAGATATTTGTCAAAGGATGAGAATGGGCACTGTTGTACCTTACTTGCCAGCTAGCTGAGAAGTAGCCTCTAGTTCACAGTGGTCTTCTGTTCTATTTTAATTCTTTGGGTAAAACATTGAAATATTTTCTGTGCATAGGCCCCAAGCTAATTTCCCATTTCATTTTTCAAAAGAAAGTTTTCTTGAAGAAATTGTACCTCTTGAAGATGGTATCATATTGATAACTACTTTTCATGCCTTTACCAGAGGAACTTTCAAGAAAAGCTTTAGTTACTATGTCGTCAACTTTCCCATTTTTGTGAAACACTGATAGAAATACAATCCACTACTTTTATTAGTACGGTGCTTGAATTCCAGATTTTTTTAACTGTAGAGTGATAGTTGGCAGCTGCAATCCTTCTTGTAGGTATCCTGTCCTCAGCAGAACCCTTCTCTGGGTACCAATCTGCTCCTGTTGGCCTGCAGCAGCTCCTGATGCAGACAGAGCCTGGGTTTGACCCTGTGCTTAGGAGAAGCTTATGGTGATGGAAACTGCTGCCAGATGTCCTGCAAAAATCTGCTGCAGTAGATGAAGTGGACATCCCCGGGTCCAAGTAATCTATTAAAAAGGATTACTGATACAGCATGATCTCTATGAGGGCACGCAGATTGCTCTTTCTTAAGAATAAAGTGTATTCCTTAATACAGTTGCTTTGAACAATGAAGGAACAGATCTTAAAGTGTACAGTTAAGCAATTATTTTATGCCTGTGTGTGCAAATGTAAGAGTCCTTTTCTGAAGAACCCATGCTCTACTTCAGAGGTTCAAGATCTGTCCTTAAGTTTGGTGTTTAGTCCAGATTAACCAAACAAGTGGAAACACTTTTGAATATGTTTATTGAAACAGCCATAAAGCACCTTTCCCACTTGTGCTATCACACCAGTGTGTGCCATATCCTTGTTTAGCAGCCACTGCTGTGGCTGGCCTGTCCTAATCTTTTAATAAGTAGATGGAAAAATGTTGGTCAGCTGTCTGATTTAGTAATGCTATTAGTTAGCAGGTTGTCACTTACAAGGTTTTACTACCTTAGAGAAATAGATTTCTTGTGATCAGTATAATTTTGTGTGTCTGTTTTAATTATTTAACACTGCTGATAGAGTTCATTTAAAGTAGGAGACTAGGAAATTTCTTTTGACCTTGGCTGTTATTTTAGCAGAAAATTTTTGTCCAGGTCAGTTTCCCTCTCATGTCTTACTGTGCTGTGTTATGGTCTATAAACATGGTATTCCTAAAAACCTTTGAAGAAAATATCAAATAACTCCAATTCTTAATGTAATGTACTCCAATTCTTAATGTAATAATGTAAATGTAAAAGTAATGAGTGTAAGGACCTTATTTCTCTCTCCTTGTATGGTTAATAAAGAAACAGTAAGGAAATTATCAGGAGCCTGTTCATATGTGAATGCAGGAAGATTTCATATTATGTTCTCATGTAGAAATTGAAACTAGTTTTCCTCTTTTTGAAGATAGCATGTTGAAATGAACATACATGTTTTGATTTCTTAAGCCAGTATTTTGCTAGATCAACGAAGAAAGCTAAGCCTAAAAAAGGTTCTCATGTTTCTTTCCTAGAAATCAGTTTTTGTGCATCAGCAATTTAACAAAAAACACAGAAGCTTTTCATAGGTTCTTCAGCAGCAGTTTTGTAAAAATATGATGATATTTGACTTGTGACAGAATGAATCTGTCCCTAGATCTTGGATGCTTACATGTCTGAGGCGTTAGCTTCAGTACTACTTTTTTTTTTTTTTTTTGCTGTATCTAAGGTGCTGAATGATACACATTTCCCTATACATTATAAAAATACAAATTTGGACCAAAAAAGATGTTAACTCTCAAAAACAAAGATGGTTTTTGCAACAAAACACTCCAAGTATCTTGTTTATAACTAAAAGTTGTTCTTAAAATGCCTTCCTGGACGATTTAAGTCTGTGTTACCAGTTTTATATTGTGACAAGTGTCTCATACAAGTTCCAGCTGGGAGGCACATTTCCTGAGGAAACAGGGTGGAATGTAGGAGTTAAAACCATACCCTGGAAGGCCAGTCCCAGAACTGTGTGGAATTCAGCTGGAGATTTCCATTGATAATTTGACCTACTTTGATCCTCTTTTGGTTTGAGAAATGAGGGGAAGATCCATAGATAATGTCATCTCCTTTCTTGTAGAAAAGCAGTGGTTTTTTTGTTCACCTTTTCTACAAACATAATGATATTGAGAGTTCTGTTTTTGAAACAAATTAATTGAACAAACCAGTATGTTGTACTATTGATCACTGCAATTAAAGCATCATTAGTACTTTATACAGAAAAGCTCATTATTACAATTCAGTTCATCAGAAACCAAGGCTGTAGATTTGTTAAATGTTGGGAATTATGGGGAATATTATGCTCTGTATTTAGGTGACTTTTTAGTAAATTATTATTGTAATATCAAGTTGGTTGCATGCCTTCAACTAAATGGGTATTTTGCATTCATTCAATTCTTTAAACTTTCTAAGGATTGTGAGATAAAGGGTGTGAGTAACTAACTAGTTTGATCCAAAAAAAGAAAAAAATGCAAACCTGAAATGCAGATAAGTCAGTAAGCATGTGCTATCAGTTACCTGGGCTAGAAAAGCTGCCATTCAGCACTGGCTGTCAGTATTTAAGTGTCAAGCAGATGAATTAGAAGTGTGTGTTGTAAAGTTTCAGCAGTCGTGTGCTGTGATCCCAGGCTGAGCCGTGGCTCAGGGAGGCTCTGTCAGTGGGGCTTGCAGTGCCAGACTTCGTGCACTGGAGAAGACATCCCTGCTTCCTTTTCCTGTCTCATCTCCATGGATTAACACCTCAGCCCTACACATAAATTTTATTTGGGCATCTCTGCCTCTTTTTCTCTTTGCTGAACTTCCCCTCTTACATACTTCTGTAGCATCACTCTACTCTGAACTCTTCACCCCAAATTCTGTAGAAATCCAGCTTGTCTTGGCACTGCTCTTGCTTGTCCATGAAGAAGCAGTTCTGCAGCACTCCTAGGCTGGGTTCTTCCAGCAGATGTTCTGAGATGAATGTGCTTTGATACTTCCTGGTGATAACTGCCTCTGCAGGTGTTAGCTGAGCTGCCAGAGAAGTTAAACCAGTGGTTTTTATGTCATTCCTATGCAGGTATGAGTGAGTCAGGAAGAGGAACTGCTTTTTTTTTTTTTTTTATATATGGATAAGACAAAGCCTTGTTTTTCCCACTCCTGTGTTCTTCAAAGAGTAGCGAAGCTTGCTGTGAAAATAAGCAATTCAGTAGATATTTAATACAATTACTGCTCGTTCTTGGTTTGAACCAGCAAAAGAGCAAGGAGACAATGCACATAAGTAATTTGTATAAGAGATTTTTGGGTTGTTTTATGCAGACAGGATTTGACAGCATGTTCTAGGAAAATCCTGAATTATCTGCAAAAACAAAGTCCTCTGGGAATTTTGAGACTCTTGCTATTTAATTGTTAAAACATGTATCACTGTCTTACCGGTTATCTTATGTTACTTTCTTACTTTAGTTTAAACTATCTAACTACCAATATTTATCTTTGAAACTTGTATTACTGAGCATCAAGACACTGAAGTGCCTTTGTGGTTTTTACCATTAGGCACTTGATTCTCCCACTAAATAAGAACAGGCAACTTGCAGTTGGTAATTATATTTTAAAAATTCAAAGTAGGTCGTGTGAAACTATAAAATAAGTCGAAATTCCAATAAGCACCATTTGATGGTTCTTGATTCCAGTGGGTGTTGTGCAGGTATTTTGTTTCACTATATCCTGGAGTAGGTGAAAGTCTCACTTGGTTATGTCATCCAGAAAATCTGGGAATCTCTGTTAGGTATTTAGTTAGGATTGTATTAGTAGATCAAATTGTGAAACTCCCTAATGAGCATAATGAGGAAACCTTAGGTCAAATTTGTAAGTGCTATGAAAATGCTTAACGTAGCCAATATCTGTACCTGAGAAATCCTTTTTATAGGAGTGACTTGTTTTCTGTGTCAGATGTGTATAGTCAGCCCAACAATGATTCCTTAATATATATATTCATATAATAGATTAGTAAATTTAAAAAATTAACCAAATAGAGAAGGCTATAAAAGTATTGAAAGCAAAACCCATTCCCTCTGTGTTGCAGAACCTGTCTCAAGTCCTTAGCATGACTCAGTAATGCCTGTTCTTGCTGAGTAAGCATCCTATCAGAGTCAAGCCCTTGTTGTTCATGGCAATGCAACAAGGAGGTAATTCACCATGATCGTTCCCTTGCAGGACAAGACTAACTAGACAGCTGGGCTTATTTTAGGATTGTGCCAAGGATAAGTACTGTGTGAGGCTAGAGAGGAATTGCATCCAGAAATCATCAAACAGAGCAGAACTGACTGCTTCAGTCTGCTTTGTTTTGTTGATTGAAATATTTTAGAATATTGT
Organism: Sturnus vulgaris; assembly: GCF_052056855.1. NCBI lineage: Eukaryota > Metazoa > Chordata > Aves > Passeriformes > Sturnidae > Sturnus > Sturnus vulgaris. Next base: position 21,637,924 of record NC_142251.1, on the reverse strand, counting down.
AGTATCAAAATTGTCTTTATTCTGCTGTAAAAATGATGGTCAAATGAAGAAATAGCTTTGAAATTTGTAATGGAGTTACCACCTATTGGCTCTGCTCATCAATTCATTCCTCACCTCCTGCAGTACTCAAGCATTGGCCTATACTTTCCCTGAGCTGGAATTGTGCATTTTTTAATTGAGACTTGGAGTTTAGATGATACCTCCTCATGCTAGCAGATTCATTTGAGACTTGGATTATCTGGGGGAGGGTCTCTGGGAAAGGGGCCTGGAGGCTTAAGCTAGCCAGCCTCCTCAAACTGCTGTTCACAGAACCTGCAGGGAAGCTGAGTGCACAGGTGGGGTTACAGTGGTATGGCAGGAGATCCTCACAGTGCTCTTGGCACACCTTTCCTGTGTGTTTAAGCCCATACTCACCTGCCATTACTCTCTTTTACCATGGATATGAGCAACTCTTGTTTTACCTTTCTTTCCTAAAGTGTGTGTCCTACAGTGATTATTCCATCTATATTCTTGATAATCAGAGTAATTGTTATCAAGCCCTTGGAATTACTGGTTTTTTTACTGGAGTGTGAAAAGTACCTAGATCCAAAACCTCTGTTTTCAGAAGGCAGAAGTTACGTGCTAACTACTGATGCAAGGGAGGTATAAAAATTCTCCCAACTAAATGTAGAGAGCTGATCTCTTGTGTTCTTTGCTCAAGTGCCTGATCCAGTTGAGGCAAAATCTTTAGTGAATTGAGCTAGAAATATATGTATTTGCTGTGCACTCTGTATTTCTGTTTACAAAAGCCAGTCTGTCAAAGATCAAATCTCTTCTCCAAAGCATAGTGGGTTTAGGGGACTTCGATTACAAGAAAAATCTCCAGGAAAGAGTGAACAAATAATTTCTTTCTATTTAGCATGAAGGTAACAATTGTATCCTCTGTTTTCTTTCTTCCTCTTTCTTCAAGTGCTTTAGTGTGAAATGGGTTTGGCTTTGTTTTTCCTAAAGAGGGAGCTCGAAAGAGAAGTCCTGACCTGAGTATCATTTAATGGAATATAAGAAATATCCTTAGTAGTAGGTAACAGTGTAGGAGCTGTCTGTAATTTGTTGTATTTATCCATAAGTATCTGTGTGTACATATCATATAAACCTTTTGCTCAGTACACTTTTTAATGAGATTGTTTTCAGTTCTTCAGTGGAGGTGAAGAAAGCTCTGTAATCAAATGTTAGGCAGACAGGAAAGCATTAGCAGCCATGCTCAGAATAATTTTTCTTCACTAAGCTTCTTATTGAACTATTCAGCAGTAGAATGAAAAGCTGTGGAACCTACATTACAGAGCAGAAACTAACCAGTAATTACATGAGATTGTAAAGATTAGTAAGTTAAAACTCTTGTGTTCTGTGCAGACTGTAGCTGGGAAAGACAAAACCACATTTGTGTCTTAGAAAATAAAATACCTCTAAGAATGCAGCATTTTGTGTTTTTTAATATATTGTTTTGTTCTATTTAAGACTTTATTACTTTGCACCATTGTAGTAAGGCAATCAAAGAAAAAAGGGTTTTTGAATTGACTCAAACCAAATCTCTGCATAACACCTATGGGAAAAGTGTATTATTTCCTGTGCTGTTCACTGCTGCTGTGTTGATCTTGACTTTTTTAAAAGATATTTCTCTAATGGGTTTGTATAATTTTATGTTACCATTTAGGGATTTTTAAAATTATTTCTCTAAAATTATTTTTCTTTTTTTGGAATTGTACATCTATCTTTATGCCTTGCTGCAATTCTGGATGTGGGAGGTATGTGACAGCATGAAATCCTGCCTGGGATTTTTAGGCTGTGTATCTGAATGGTGCTACCTCAGAGGAAATACCAAAATTTAATGTACTGTCTTCATCTTAATGATCAGCAGCTCCTGGACACTTCCTTCAGGCATTGTGTCCAGGCTCATGCAGAGAAAGAAGAGGTTGCTGAGTGGCTGATCCTGGTTTCTGCCCAGCTCAAAGTGGTTTCTGTTTCTCCTTCAGATATGAAATGTTGCTTCCTCGCATAATTCACTTGTAACTGCAGATCTGACTAATAAAAGTGAACTCTCCCTCTTGATTTTTTTTAGCTATACCTAAAATATGCTGTTCAGTGAGAGAGGCAGAAAAATCAGAAGTTTATTACTATCAACAGAATTTCTTAAAATTTGGGGTTTTTTAGAAAACTTCAGCAGTTATGCTGACAAAGCCTGTATTTGGGACAGTAGGACACTATTTTTATAGTGCAGTTTTTAGTTTACTCTTTCTTACTGAGCACAGGGAATGAAGAGATGTAAAATAATGCAGCTTGTCTGCTCTTTCCAGAATAAGTGGAAGAATACCAGTAAGGCTGTATGTGAAATTAAATAGTTTTCTCATTCTTTTTGTAACTCCTTTAAAAAAAAAAAAAAACAGTAAACAAACCGAACTAAACAATTTTTTTAGGTACAAGTTATCCTGTATGTTTATTTGGTTGCTTGCAATTTTCTAGGGGAATAAATACATATATGTTACTAATTTTAAATATTTTCATTACTAAAGAAACTATTTATAAAATTTTGAGTTTTGCTCGCTAAAAGAAGTGGTAATTTGTTGTTTGTTTCTCAGGATAATACTCGTTCTTCTTTTTCTTATTTACTGTTTTTTAAAAGTCTTCTAAGTGTCCTGCCTGGATTATAAAGAAAATAACTTGGAGTCACTTTTGATACTGTAGATGCTTGTATTTGTTTGCTTGTATAAAATAAAGGTTGTGACACGAATCTAGCCAGTGTCAGTAAAACTTTATTACACTTAGTTTTGATAGTACAAATTATTATCTAAGGTCATTCTTCCCTCTGTTTGTTTAAGTAGTTTGCACTTCATTAATGATTTGCTAGAAGCATTGAAATGAGACTCAGCTAACTAATTGTAAATAATTTACTTTTTCTAATGTATTTATAATGTATTGAACATATTGGCAGTTCTAGCAAGACTTCAGTGGCTTTCTCTCTCCACTAGCAATCCACTTTGTAGGTGTTTTCTAGAGAAGCTGATGAATGGGGATACAATTCAACATCACAAAATCACCCCAGGACATTCAGCATGGAAGGTGAAGGCTACTAAATTCCCTCTGGGGAGTGCAGTGGTGGTTTTTCTTGCAGGCTGGTCCCAGAGCACAGCTGTAGTAGCCAGGGCACTACTCAGGGATCAACACTGGGCAAGAAGATGCTGCTTTCACACCTCTGGGAGCTTCCTTGGTTGTCAGAACTCAGTGTCCTCCCCACAGGCAGGCAGTGAAAGGTGGAAAGAATCTCTTTGGGCAGCAGGCAGTGTGAACAGCTCTGGATCAGCCTGGATGGCTCCTAGCACACTCCTAGCAGTACCATTCTCTATGGGATACTGGAAAAGACATTTTCATGCACTACCTTCTCTTAAAAAGCAAAGGCAGCATTTTCTTGCATTTTTAATTTCTTTTTTAGTTTTGAGAGGAGGTTCTGAAAACAGTACAAGGTTTTAATCTAGGCAAGATGTAGCAAGGAAAGATTAGAGCAGTGACCCCAGATGTCAGAGATGATCCAAATCTTCTCTTCTTTAGTGCCTGTTACATGTGCTAAACTACCTTCCTGCAATCTGCACTGGGAACTCCTACCAGAACTGCATGGATTTGTTTGGCTGTCCCAGGCTCTGTGATCCCTCACAAGGATTTGGGGGACTGTACTCATAGTTATGTGGTAATTGATTTGAGCCTCTCTCTGCACTGCAGTGCTGGACCAGCAGAGGAGCAGCTCGTGCATCCGTGTAGAGCATTGCTGCACTGCACCCTGGGGTGCAGGCTCCTCATGAGGCAATACCCTGCCCCTTCTTCAATACTTTGAGCTGCCCAGCACTTCCCTTCATTCACCCAGGAGCTTGTATCAGTATTTGTCCATTAAGGTCTGTAAATAATCCCCTAAGGTGTAATATCAGTGGTGGAAGGAGTTTATTCAGCCTGAGTCCATCAGTGCTGGCAGCAGTGAGGAGGTGCTGAGCCCTGCCCAGCTGTGCTGCTGGGAGCAGGGATGGAGTCTGGCAGAGAGGGCTTTCAGGCCATACCCAGGCTCCAAGAACAAGAAGGTTGTCTGTCAGCTTCAGTTTTGTGAATGTCTATTAAGTGTAATTTGCCTTTTTTGTGAAACAATAGCAATAGGTGCTCCTTCTGAGGTCAGCATGATCACTTTGATTGGTGATACAAATGCTAAGAGCAGCACACGGGCTGGATCTGTTCTTTTTCATGCTGGGAATTCTGGAATAAGTGATGTGCATGAACTGCCTTAACTGTGATGATTAGATAGCATATTGCTGTGTGACTCATTTTGTTCATTGCTGTTACCATGGCTCTAACAGCTACCTTGTGAGATGTTTATATGAATATTTTTTATAGTATTGAAGTGATGGTGTTAACAAGCGTTGGGGATCTTTTTTTGCCTTGTGAACTCTGTTTAAAGGCAGTGTTTTTAAAACACTGTCTTTGGAAATTGTTCTGATCTGTGGGAAATCTTGTTTCATACTTAGCTGTTTCTGTTTTTCTTATCATGAAGCAGAAATAAATGGGTTTAGCTAGAGGCACTGCCTCTAGAAACCACCATCATTTGGTTATTCAGTCACAGGAATCAATTGTAAATCCTGGTTATAATCCTCCTTTTTTCGTTATAGTGTTGGGTTGTGTAGGGGGAAGTTGTTTTTTTATTTTGAACAGACTGTGAAATAGCCATCATCTTTCCATATATGACATCAGAAGAAAAGTACCTCTTCCTTTAACAGAAGGTATATTATTTTAAACCTGGTTGTGTATCTATAGCTGTGGCACCTACATTACATCTGCATAACATAACTTGTGTACTAGAAGAAAAATAGATGTTTTTCTATCATTTAGTTGGGTTTTTACTAAAGATTAGTATAATCACGTCTTCTTCCTGGATTAGGACTTTAAATATAGATGAACTTTCACATATTAATGCAGCATTTTCATGACAATCAAGGTTGTTTACCAGGCAGTTTCAGCTTTTATTTTCAGTACAAATAACTACAAATTCATCAGGCATCTTCAGTACAAATTGATCAGACAGGGGAGATTGGTTTTGCTATTGTGATAAATTTGAAAGATCTCTTTAGCTCTGTTAAAAATGATGTGATGTTTGAATCATTAAACTTGCTTATTCTGTTCACTTTCGATTCTTTGAATTTGGTGTTAAATTTTTTACAGAAGTTATTTTAATTTGCAATTTAATATGTGTTCTCAAGTCTGTTATGTTTATTTTCATTTGTTTTTCATTTAAAACTGGCAATCAGACAGAAAACTTGTAGCATTTACAGTTTTGGCCTTTCCATGTATGTGGCTATGTTCAGAAGCAATGCATAAGAGGAATCTGTTGATTTGCAAACTAATCGTGTGTTGGTGCTTCTGATTGTAGAGTGCTCACCTGGCCATGATCGACACCCTCATGATGGCTTACACTGTGGAGATGGTGAGCGTGGAGAAAGTCATCGCCTGCACTCAGCAGTATTCAACCTTCTTCCAGGCTGCAGAGGTGCCCTATGACATTGAGGATGCTGTCATGTACTGGATAAACAAGGTATGAGTGCTGGAAAAGCAAGCTGGGGATTTGTTTGTTGTCTGTATGATTTGATTAGAGATGAGAGGCTAGGATGTGTATTTGTGTACATAGGTATATCAGGATGTTCTGATACAGACTGTTCCTTCACCTGCTGTTTATGGAATATAAAAAGAAAAGTTTGCAGAACTAAATAAACCTGTGAACCAAATAAATGAGAAGTCTAAATTAATACTGTAATATATACCACAAATGATATCTCAGGTGTCACTGTCATGTTGAGATGCCACAGTGCCCTCTCAAGAGTCTCTTTTTGGCTCTTTATAAGGTGTCATCTCATTGTGTACTTTGTCATGATTTAAGCCCAAAGGTATTCTGTTTGTTTGAACACATCTTGCTTGAAGTGATCTACCTTCACTGCATAATCAAATCAAGTGACAAAGGATACCCTGTTAATCAAATGTGACTGAGCATAATAAGGGACTGGTTAATTTGTACAATGTAAAGCTAACAAGCAGTGACCTTAGACTGCATTTGAGACTGACATTTGCTGATTTTGCTTCAGGGTTTGGTTTCTCTCTTTAGTTCTGTGTTTGTGATTTATAGACCTTTTGAAGAACTTCTAATTCCTATGATTTGCTTCTTAGAACAGACAACTGAATGAACTATTTTGTCTCTAGGTAAACGAACATTTGAAAGACATCATGGAACAAGAACAAAAACTAAAAGAGCATCACAGTGCAGAATCTGCAGGAGGTCAAAAGGTAGGTGGAGGAGTTAAAATATTATAAACAAGAATAAGCCTTTATCTGTAAACAGACATTGCAGACATTGAGTTGTCAACTGCTTGTTAAAGAAAGCAAACTTGTAATATTCATTTTGTTGTTAGTTCTAACACTATCATGAAAATACACATTTAAAAATAAAACTAACAGAACTGCACTTTTTATAGCCAGTTGTCCTTTCTGACAAATAAATCTTTGATAGCAGGGAAACATCTGTTACATTAGTGCTAAGGAATTTAAGAATAAGGAATACTTTGAAGTGAATTAAAACCCTAGAAAGATCTGATGTGAAGAAGACCAGAACTTTTTTTCATGGTTTTTAATAGTTTTTTCCTTGTGTATTGCATGAATCTCAGGAGAGAGATCTGTATGTGGTATCATGGGAAGGATTGTGCTGGCTATGATCCAAAATACTGGTTGATTACAGGTTTTATTATCTATACAATAAAAACAGATTATGTTTGATTTCCTTTCCTAACAGGATTTTTTTCTTTTGTTTGCAGACCTCAGTTAATTAAGTAGCATTATATGCACATCAGAATACATAGGGATAGCAGACAGTTCCAGAGTATGAAAGATCCTTTACCCTATTGTGATATAACTATTTATTGAAGAACTGGTAATGAGTGTGAGCACCTTTTGGTGTTATCCCTGCACATGAATGCAGACCAGATTTCCAGGCTGCTGCAAGGCTGTAATCCTCCTTCCCAGCCTGGCCTGTTCTCACCTGAGCTGCTGCCTCCTTTTCAGTGCCACTCTGAGGGACTGGTGGGTTACCAGCATGGATTACATGCTCAGCTTCAAAAACCATGAGTGTAGTGAATATCTTTGCATTTGTAGGGGGGTTTTAAATATAAGGAATGCCAATGAAGGCTAATGTGACTCAGCAAAAGAAAATGGTGGTTCTTACAATGAGAGTGTGACCCTGGTGCATATACCCTGCCATGGAAAAAAAAATTTAAACTGTGTTCAGTATCAGTAGTGATAGTAGCTTAGAAATGTGGAGAATAAGATGTCCTTGGCAAGTTCATTTCTCAAACTCAGATAAAACAAAGTAAACAGAGGCCAGGGAGATAACCTGTGTTCCTCTGTCCTCTAATGGTTTTTCTTTTTCCTGAAAATAATAGTAGGAAGTTTTATGTGGTTTTTAGGTCACTTGGAAAGATGAGAACAATTTTGAAAATCAAAAGTACATGAGAGTTTTAATATGATAAACATATATATCAAAGTGAAAACTATTATCAGAGCAATTCTGTAAAATTACATTTACTTGTAAAAATTCAGTAATATTTATTTTCATTTAGAGTTTGCAATTTATATTACAAATAAAAGGACGAAATTTTAAGTTTAGAATTTATCTTCACTGTCAACATTTTTAAGTCAATTGTTGAAAGATTTATATAGTCTGCAACTGATGCCATAAATGGACTCAGAGGAATAACACATTTACTAAAAAATAGTATTGTGGTGTTTTAGATGAATTGTGAAGCTTTAACAGAACACAAGAGCCCAGTTTTGTTCACTAAGGTACAAATGCATTGGCAAAATAGCAAAATCATGCAACAGTTGCCATATCATGGAAAAAACGTGTGTTTAATGCCACCTCTTCTGTATACTGAGTTTTGGATACTGTTATCCCAGGTTCATGTTATGGTTTTTTTAGGGGTTCAGCTGCATAAATTACATTGTCAAGTAAGGTATTCTGTCCTTGGGGGTTGTATTAGCATGAGGATTAGACTCAGGTTTTCTTTGAGGAACTGTTCAACTGCTGGTTAATTTACTGCTGTGATATCTCAGCTTTTCTTTTAGTCATGTCTCACAGTATTTCCCAAGTTTCCACTTAGTCTTCCTAAAGGTAATGGTCATTGCATGCATGCAAATATCTGAGGTTTAGAAACACATGAAATATTCCAACTAAACCTTGTATTTCTGAACTGAGGATTATACTGAATGCTGGCTTTACAAGGAAAACTAATGCAGATGCATTGGATGGGTCCATTGCATCAAATCAAGATGGGCAGCATTTCTAACAGGGGTTCCAGTTAAATTATCACATGGCTCTTGTCAGGCATCTCTCAGTGTTTATTCCCAGATGCCCAGGTGTCTTACACTGATTATCTGTCCCCATATTGCATCAGTGCTTGTACTCCTGTAAAAGCACAGAATCACTGATGGTACTGCCCTTACCTCTGCACTCAGCAAAGCTGTGAAATAACTGTAGCTGAATTCCTGTACCAGGTTTGGGTCTTGTTGAAATATGTATATAATTTCTCATTTCGTGTTGTGCTTGGCTTTAGTTATTAGTAACAATAGGTATTCTTAGATTTAAAAAAAGGTGAGCAGGGGAAATTAAATTCTGCCTTTATATTAACTAAAGCCCTACTACATGTTTTTCCATTTTTTGGAAAAATTAAACTATGCTTGTATATATATTTTTAGCATTTTCTATGCTCATATTAGAATTGTAGCTTAATTATCAGTATCTGAATTGCTTTATTTTCTTTCTTTGATTTTTTTAAATTCCTAACTGTTGCTTCTATTTGTTTTTTAAAACTTAGCATGGAGAGGAACTGGAATTATCCATTGTTCAGCTTTTCTCTCTCCCACCATAATTTTCAGCCTGGGGCTTTTTAATTTATGTTCTCCTTGTTACCAAGGCATTTAGTAGTTCAAATGGTGAACTCCATATGAAAATTCAAGAAGCTTAGTTATCTCTCCTTTCTGGACAAAACCTTTGTTTATTTAAGTTTCAGAGTTTCCAAGGTATGGTCAGGTCTTGATTGTGAAGTAAATTTAAATTCTGAATGCCCCTGCTGTTGATTAGAGATGGCCCAAGCAAACATGGGTAGAATAGGTAAGTGTAGTCAAGAGGGAAAACTCTTCTTTAGGTTTGATTTCTGGCCAAGAAGCAGGAAAATTAGGTACCTAAAAGGTGCAACAAAGTTAACATCTAAATTTTTAAATTATTTCATACAGTTACACATTTGTAAATCAATCAGTTGTGAAAAATAATTTCAGTGTAGCCCTCAAGTCTGCCAAACTGTGTTACTGTGTTGTTACAGAAGTGTGGTGAATCTCTTTGCAATGAATAGTAAATTTCTGCATTTACAAAAGGTTTAAACATCAAATACATATTATTAGATACTACAAATTATAAGATATACCTGTTTTCTCTGTCTGGATAGATAAAATCAATATTAACAGATTATGAGGCTGCTTTTGTTTTCTTTCCCTGTCTTCTGCTACTAGCTGTCTGTAGAAGATGAGAGGAAGGAGTGTGTATGATTTTTAGTTCCAGGTAGTCCTCTGTGGACCTTGATCAGCTGGTGATTTGTGGTAACCACCTTTTGCTGGTAGAGTCTCTGCTTCTCTTTTCAGAATTAGGATTTCGAGTTTTGTAGTAATTAGCTTTGATTTTTAGGCTTCCACTGAATAATATGTGGTGAACGTACAGTTGCACTGGTTAAATTGCTGATTTTCAGTGCAGTTGGAGCTTTCCCAGAAACATGTTCTTCTTCTGTCTGCTTCTGTGGTTTTGATTGAATCAGTCTTAACAGATTTAAATCAAATGCAAATCCTATGAGAGAAACAAATGTAACTTCATTTAAGTACTTGAATTCTTCAAACTTTTTGTAAGATCAGTTTAAACAGTGCAACTGCTTGTGTGAAGGTAAAACACTAACACCGTAGCTCCACCTTCCACTAGAATTTAATGTTTCATAAATCCACAGTGCTACCAAAAGCTAACCTGTCAAGAAGAAAAGTTTGCAGCAGAATGAGCTTCTTGATCCAACCAGTGCACAGCTGCATGAACACAAATGATGGTGCAAGAAAGATAGCAGAAACAAAGTTTGTGAAATAATGACTATCGTGTCTTGGCACCCTAAGATGACTTGATATGGAAATAAATTTATTATAGTCATGTTTAAAAATTTTTGTCAGGGAGTATAAAAAAATCGTCATGTAAAACCATAAGCTCTCAACCTGAGGGACTATTTTGTTCTTTCAGCTTTTTTGGTTTTGTTTTGTTTTTTGTTTTGTTTTTTGTTTTGTTTTTTGTTTTGTGGGTTCTTATTTTGGTTTTGTTGTTATTTTAGACATTGGGAAGAAGTCAGCCAGGATTCTCTGCTTAGTTTGTTTCATAGTGACTGATTTTTGTGAAGTTCCAGGGCAAAAAAGTTTATTCTTGTTGATCTAAAGTGACAGTTCAACAGCTACTGAATTCCCAGGTTGTCCAAGAGACTTCAGCTTTTCTTTAATCTCTTTTCCTTTATTAGAAAATGTACACTTATACATCTTGTTGTATGTTTGAATTTAAATTCCAAAAGTCTTTCACCCCTCTGAAGCATGTTGGTAGTCATCTCAACCAAGTTGATAAATAGTTGAGTTTCAACCAAGTGGATAAATAAAAATATATATTGGATCACTAGTTTTGGGTTGTTGCTGTTAGGGAGAGCTGGTCTTTGGAATTGAAAGGAATGTGTGGTTTTTTCCAAGGAGTAGCTCTTCAGCCTAGCATTAACTGGACATCAGTGGACTTTTGGAGTCCAGCTCTGAAATACACTGCACTTTGATAAAGGCAAGAACAATGTTCCTGTCAGTGTTAAATAGAATAATAGGCAGCCTGATCTCAGCCAATTTAGCCAAAACCTTTCCTTATGATACACTTTAGAATTCCTGATTGCAGGTGAAGAATAAGATAATTAGTTTTCAAATTTGCGTGTTTTTCCATACACTGACTATTTTTCAGTGAGATTAAGAGAAACTGAATCCTATTGGAAATGTCCAGAGCCACACACTGACATACATCTTGCAGTTGATTTCTTCTAAGTGCCTTTGGAATTCTTCCCTGCTACAATCCAGTGAAATGGAGGAGAAGGATGTTGAGAATAGCTGTGTTACTACTGCACACCCATTAGTGCACAATAGCTTTTTTCCATAAAAGCTCTGTATCGTTACTGCAGTTGTTTCAAGGTTTTATAGTATTTTAACAACTGCATAAAAGAATAAGGTTCCATAGCAGTTTGTTCTGTGATAGTTTTAAACTACATTTTTACCATTTCCAGAAAATATTTATTTTCATTAAGAACAAAATAAATTATTTTCTGCACTTCAATAATGGGTTTGGTTTTTATTTTTCTACAATGAAATCAACAGAGTGGTGACATTTTCTGTGTGTATTTATAGTACTGGTACATAATATTTTTGTCCTTAATACTAGAAGTATTATGCCAGACTAGTGCACAGGTTGCAGAAAAAAAATCAGTGTGCTTCAGATTAGTATTTTTTTTGATTGTGTATGAGTTTGGAGGTTTATGTATTAGTTCTGATAATTCCTCTGCCAGTAGTCAAAACTCCATCTACATTTCAGGTCATTGCACATCATGCAGCTGATGCTAATGTGATTTGTCATTGTAAAAATATAACTGCCTGTACCTCTTGTTGTCCTGCAAACTGTCATATGATTGTTTAAAAATATTGTTGAATGTTACTGTTTGGCTTGAAGTAACTAACACAAGCTTCAGTGCAGTTGGGTGTACTGTACTACAGTGTGTTTATCCCTTTTTTCATTGCTTTAGCTTCCCTGCTTCCCCATGTGTGCTGCTGGAGTTCATTTTGATACTTGTGATATCATGACTTCAAGTCTCAAATGAATTCTTCAGTCGGATTGCATATGTAGGGTACAATTAGATGTGTGAAAGCATTTCATAAAACTGCATTGATCTGACAATCTTAGCTGTTCATGTGGGAAAAATGTAATGATTTACCAAGAGTGCAGACATATTTCTCCAGTGTTATTGCTGCTAATTAGCTCAATATGCAGAGGTTACAGTGCACTTATGCTTGCCATTAAATTACAACTCACTGTTATACAAAACTGAGAATGTTAAAGAAAATTGCTTTATAAAAGTAATTTATGAAATCTGATAAAATGTTCCTTTTTTTTTTTCCTTTGCTTTTTGCTTTTATCCTTTTTTCCTACTGCTTCCTCTGAAGTCTCCTACCAAATGGTTTTGGAAACTGGTTCCTGTAAGTTTGCCCAACTGCTTCACTTTGATCAAATTGCTTATTTTGGGAATGGCTTTGTCCATGTCATGCTGGTCTAATCATTCATTTCATTTATCTGTATGAGATGCTTTTATAAGAGATTGCCCTGCAAAGGAGTGCATACTTGCAGAAGCCTGTTTTGCAAGGTAATCTGTGCAAAAGAAATGTGAGATATAATGCTGGATAAGGAATTACTTTTCAGACAATCAGTGGGTTTGTACAAGGCGGTGCTAGCTGTTATTAACACATGTCAAATGAACATTTATAAACTACTTTTTCATAAACTTTCAGTAAACACATACTATTTGATACCAGTTCTCTTTTAAAAAGAGACTTACAGAAGTAGTTTTTGATTGTTGATGCTACATGCAATCTGAAATCTTATTTATTCTAAGCATATGCAATCATTACATCGTTCATCTAGAATTCCCCATTTTTTCAGCTGATTTAAGACTGCTCTTAATCTCTTCCTACACAAAATGACCCAAAGCAGACCACTTTTAGTGGGGACTATAATTTCACTAAAACTATTTTAAAAATAACTTTTCATGTCTGCAATAATATAAAGTTTGTTTTCTCTGTGCTGTGTCACCTTGGGGTTATCATTGCTTTCCTCTGTCATGTAGGAATTCACACCTGATGTGCATTCAGATTGTTTATTTAGCAAGGTTTGGCTGGGAACAGCTGTTCAGGTATATGCAGAATTGCATACTTCTGATCTGAATTCCAAAGAACTAATTCCCATCTATCATTGCTCTAAAGATTACCAAATAATTGATCTAGCAGTCCCTCGGGTATTCCTTGCCATAACTAATAAAACACTGTTCTTATATTGCAAATGAAATCGAAAATAACAAGGCAGTTGCATGTAGGCAACCAGAAAAAATACTCTGTGTCTGGAAAAGCAGTTTTAAAGTATTAAAAAAAGTTTAAAAGTGTCCAGCAGCCTGAGCAGTGTTCAGATTCCTGACAGTCTCTGTGGGCAATTGCTCTATAAAGGTACCTATTGCAGTTGTGACACACAGATACTCTGCTCTTCACAGTACAGCCCTTTAATTTTGTTTTGGAATTAAGGTAGTATAACTACCTTAACTGAGTGTAATTGGAGGGAATAATGCAGAAAAAATATAAGATGGACCATGATATCACAAATTTTTATGTCTTATTTTGTCAAAGTAAGGCTACTTGAAAACAGTTTCAGAATGTCTGTGTTCTGTTTTTGTCTAGAGTGTTGGTTTACTAGTGAGTATGTTCCTTTGCATAAAAGTGATATTCAAATCTAAAATACTCAATCTGTTGAGAAGCTAACTCCAGTTTGCCTGTCAGTAATCTGTAAACAACTTGAATTAGTGGTACTTATGTTACTTGGTGGTGTTAGTTCAGTAGAGATGCAGTTAAACCCCAAGTGCTACTGATAAAACTCAGGCTGCTCTGTCACTTCAGCCAGCCTTCTGTCTCTTCCCTTTAGAACAGAGCACATTTCATAGTGTCAGATATTTCTGAGCACAGAGGCAGCTAAAAACTGATAAGTACATTTACAGCATGTTATCTACTGTATGGTAAACGTGCAAGAGCATTCATTGTTAATGATTAGCTCTGAATCCACACAAGCACTTAGGACAGAGTAGCTGGTGTGCTGTTGGCTCATCTTTAGCTGACATTGTTTCTAGGCAAGTGTCTTGACTAGACCTAGACTAGGTTAAGTGGAATAAGCTCAAGGATGCTAAATCAGGATGGTTTAGGATCGCAGAAACAAGATGCCTGTATTAGCATTTCTGTTTCAATTAGCTCTAGAGCTTTATAATGTAGAAGTTCATCTTTTGCATTATTGCATATATATTTAGTAGCAAACACTGCAGCTGATGAGAAGAGTTTCTTCAAATGGAAGTTTATTTAAAATGCAGTGTAATTACCAGTGTCTTTCATTTTTTTGGTGTAATTTCTTTTATCTTTTCAACCAAATTGAAACATGATGCCTTCTGTACACTAATGAACCTAGCAAATCAGGTTACATGAGTTTATCTTTCCTGAAGTAATGTGCTTGGTATTCTCTACAATGAATTAAATCCTCTTTGTCCACCTCAAAGAGATGACACAGTTTCTAGCATGGGTGGGTACTGTTCATAAGGCCAGTGAAGGCATCATCAAAGTGCAGTGTACTTTTTCACAGGATTTACTGTGCAACACCACTATATTGTCAATTTCTAATATTTTTTGAATACTGCATTGAAAGATACTATTCAAAAGAATATATAAATTAAACAGAGCTTGTGGGATCATGGTGTTCAGTCCATCTGTATCTATTACCATTATTGATGCTTAATCATAATGAAACCCTGGCATTTCATAGACATAATTTCGGTCATGTGGAGGAGGACATACCTGGACATAATAACATGGAATTTTAAACTCGCAGCATTTTCATTGTAGTGGGTCACTGGATTGCCATAGAGTGAGAAAGAATTAACTTTCACTGCAATTATAATTGGCCTATTTCATTAGAGATACTAGGGAGTATTAAGAACATAGAGAAAAGAGTATTAATAATGCATAACAGGAACATGATTTTTGTTTAGTGTTAATGTTTCCTCTAGCACACAAAAATGGGATTTTCATTTTTATAAAGTGTATTTGACACACAAATATGACTACACTAAAAGCATGAAATAGCAACTAAGTCTCAGGGGTTTTTTTTAAATATTAATTGCTTCAGGTATAAATTCTCTGGTCCAAGTGCAAGCCCTTTATGTTTCTAGAACTGATGTGGCTGCTGTTGCCAGATTAAGCTTTTACTTCTTAGGCCGGTTAGGGAACACTGACTAAAATAATTCACTAAAATTCACTAAAATAATCCCATGTGATCCTGACAGAAATCCAGTGACAGTAAGTACAGCCCTGAGGGTCACTCTGTGGTTCTACAGACCTTTGTGCATGCACAGATGGTTTAAACAATTCCTACCCCACCCATAAAACCTCCATCCCTGCTCATGCACTCATTCACTGCAGAAGCAAAGGAGAGAGTTGCTGTAGCTGGACCAATGGTTTTGGTACAGTTCCATCAGGAATTGCTCCAGCACAGCCAAAAGGTGGAGAGTTGGAGGTAGGAACAGTCAATTTTAGTCTTGCTGGGAAGAGTGATTTCCACAAAGACTTCTGAGGGTCCCTACAGGGAGATTTGCAGTTCAGTGTGTATAGATGCATTTAAATAGCATGAGATTAACTCTCTACTACTACTAAGTAGTTCATGGTATGAATACAGCAGTAACCCTTCACTACTGTTTAAAAATGTCTTAGTGAACAAATTAAAATCTATACCACCTTCTTCCACCTCCATTTCTTTGCCCAGGAAGAAGTGGGAAAAAATAGGAATGATATTAAATCCATTTTTTCAATAAGCCCTCTTCTTCTATCACAAAAAAAAGAAACCCATTGAAAATATACTCACTGCAGATAAATGCTATATTAGTATCCTAACCTAATGATCTCTTTATATGCTGACTTGATTTTTGAAATATTTCCACATATTACTGGGTCAGTGCATGGTCATAACAGTTGACCATTAATATTTCTCTATGTTTATGAGTGACATATGTTTATGACTGCTTATAGTGACACATGCTAGTAATAAAAATTGAGTTGATCAAATGCAGATCTCCTTGTTTCTGAATTTGTCATAAAGTCAGTTATATGAATGAGATTTTGGGCAAGATACTTAGGTGTGTTAACTTCAGAGTCATATGACTTGCCAGTAAACTGAAGTTGCATTAGCTAAGGACTTGCCTCACTGTGTTTGCACACAGATCATTTTGCATAATAATGACTGTTAAATTTTAATTAAGGTATAGAATGTTATTTAGTTTAGTGTGCTGTACAGAGATTATCAAAACTTGATAATTTTGGAGGCTAAGCTCAGTATTAGCATTGTTCCTTTCCTCTTAGATATTATTTATCCTGTTCAAAATGTAGCATAATACGAATAGTGTTAGGAAATAGAATACTGAGAATATTCATCTATTTCTTGAATAGTGCTTTTTTACTAACAATGTAAAACCTACAGTATGAATATGTTTCTTCATATGTTTCAGAGCCTTTGCTTCTCTAAATTTCTCCATTTCAAATTGTAGGCTCGTTACCGGAAGGAGCAAACATTGCTTAAACAGCTGCCCTGCATTCCATTGGTGGAGAATCTGCTGAAGGATGGTACAGATGGCTGTGCTCTGGCAGCCCTGATCCACTTCTACTGTCCAGATATCATTAAACTGGAGGGTATGTCTGCTGTGCCTCTTGGCTTGTGTACATGGCCATAAAGGTTTAAATGTCTGTGTTGGAGAACTGTGTGAAGGAAAGTGCTTAAATGCAGTATACAGCAGGCATAATTTCAATGTGCCTATTTCTTTTTACATTTAAATAAAAGGAGCCCAGATGTTCTCCCTTGGTGTGCTTGCTTTTATGTTGTCACACTAAAATAAACATTCTTGAAATTACCTGCAAAACTCTTATTCTTGAAGCTGCGTAAGTGCTTTTTGTGAACCTGAGCAGTTACAGGTATAAAACTTAGAAGAATTTAAAGTTAGGCTCTGCATAGCTTCACTGCATGGCAAATAGTTGCTCTGTATTCTGGGCTTTTATTTCACCTGAGACCTACCTGGATCATTTCTAGAGAAACCAAAAATGTATAGTTCTAATGTATTGGTGTCATGCTATTCTATAGTAGCAATTGTCTGTGATGATGAGCAGCTTCATCTCATTCTTTTGCTCAGCAGCCTGGTAAAGCTATACCTTCCTCTTGGCAACCAAGAGCTGTAAATGTCTTGGCAGCTAACACCCATCATTTTCTGCCTGTGTTCTTTCTATGATACCTTTGATGTCGTGGGAACACTTACACAGAAACATCCTGAGAAATCCAGGAATATGAAGAAGGGTTTAGAGCTTGCTAAGGACTGAAATCTGGAATTCATATACACAACCACTTTATAGAGAGCTTCAAGCACAGTAGGCATTGAAGATGAAAGGCACAAATATGCATTCATTCACCTTTCTTCTGCAGCTTGAGAATTTTGATAAATAGACTTTCAATTTACATAAACATTGCAGCCAAATGCATACCATTATATGGGATTAGGGAGAGTTAGCACTTGGGTGGTGTTGACTGGGGTAACACCTGGTGCCTCTGTCCTGTCCCAGCATGGCTGAGAACACAGACAGCCTGAAAGGTCTTGTGTGCCTTGTGTGACCAGCACCTTCCTCCAGCATCTGGCTTTAAACAGGGCAAGGCACATGTCATCTTTGGAACTTCAGTTTAATATTCTTGTTAGATGTCCTGGCATTATCTTCCCTAAAGACACAAATGTGCATGTCGTTGTCTCAGAAGTAAATTCAGAGGTACTCCAAAGCAACTGGAAACACTTTAATAAGATTTTGCTCATCTTCCCTGTACTTAGGTAATATAATTTTTGATGCATGTTGAATTTTACTGAGATTTGGTTCTGTATTGAAACTGAAGAAGGCAATTAATAAAAATACATATGCAAAAAATGCTTAAAAATGCATTAACAATAAAGAAAAAGTATTCTAAGGTTCTCTGTAGTCTGAAATAGATAAATTCTTCTCATTAAGTCTTCATTTCACTTTCAAATCTAGTTTCCTTGAAGGAATACAGAACTAGAAAGGATTCCCATTGAGTCAAGAAGTTGACTATTTTACAAAATTATATAATCCCTTTCATGAATTTATTTTATTCTCTTTTAAAACTATTGAAAACTCTTGAAAATCTGTACTCTTCTTACCCACAGTTGTATGGTTTCATTTTTCAACCTGATTTTAAATGTCATTCCTGGTTTTTACCTAAATGTGCCTGTAGTCCATCTTACATGTTTTTGTTGTTCTCGCAGCAGTGTCCTTTGGTTAGAGTAGCTTCTAAGCTGGTGTTCACATTTTTGATCTGTTTTGATCTGTTTTCTTCCTCTTGTTTTAGCCCAGGCTACTGAACAAGCCTTTTCAGTCTCCCTTGCTAAAGTGGATTTCCATCCTCATTATTATCCTCAATAATCTTCCTCTGCAACTTGTCCAGTTTGGGTTTATCATTCTTGACTATGGATGGTTCTTATTGTACAGAGAAATCCAGACTGACATCCCATTCTTGCCTTGTGCAGTGCTCCTCTGTCACTGCTGGAAATAAATTTTCTGATAGGTTTTAGCATCATGTTTGTTTTTTCCAAAGCTGCATGATGCCAAAGGCACATATGTTTACAGTGGCTAATATGTGCTAACTCCCTGCTCTATATCACCTTCAGTCAGAGAATCACATTACGATTTTATTAGATTCAAATGTATGACTTCACATTTTGCATTTCTGAATTTAATCTCATTTCAGTCAGTTTAGTCAAACATTTTTTCCTATTGGCCATCATCTGTGGGGTTGGAATTATTGACTGTGTCTGATTTTCTTCAGTATGAGAATCCTTATCCTGCTGGCATCAAAGCAGATTCCTTTCATGAAGAAACCTTTTATCTTTAACAATTCAAAACTTCTGTCATACATTGTTGCTTTAGGAATAAAATCTGATGCGTGCCCTGGAAGTATATTTAATTCTTCTCTTCAGTCCTTTCTTTCAAGAGGATTGTCTTTTTTTCATGGGACTTATTATTGCTACTTCACTTTCCAAGAAGCAGTCATAAAAAGATAACAGAGACTATCTGGGCTTAAGCAGTAGTCAGAGAATAGTGTATAACTGCACAAGTCTGTTCAAGCCACCACTTCTTTTTCTTTAAATAGCCCTTTCAAACAGAGTGATAATTCATATAACAGCCTTCAAGCTCCTTGGAAAATCTCATCTGAAACTCCTCAATCCACAAACACGAATACCTAAGACCAGGCTGGTTTTTTTGTGAAGGTTCAGGCTTGTTGATGCTAAAATGTGCTCTTGGGTCCCTGTTTAAAGACAAAGAACTAATATGTACAGAGAAATGTATGCAAAAACGTGTGTATTTCTTACTGCCGTTGCTCTATAGAAAATCTAATTATAAAAAAATGTATTAGCAATTAAATGTATTTTTTCATTGCACGGAAATAGTTAGGATAAGAGAATAACTTATATTTTCACAAAAGGCAAAACAAACAAATTAACTTGTCAACAGTGGGAAAACCTAAATATTTAGAAATGCAAAGATAAAATGTAAATTATTTCTTTCATTTCTGAATTAGAAAAATAAAAGTCTCTGGTGTGGAGGGATGGGGCAGAAATTATGTCTGAAATTATCCAGTAAATGCTCCTGGATCTGTAAAAGCCAAAAAGCACTTTTTTTGCAAATCTGTAGTTGTATCTAATCTTTGCTCCTTTTCTTCCTTTTTAGATATTTGTTTGAAAGACACAATGTCTTTGGCTGACAGCCTGTATAATCTACAGTTGATTCAAGAATTTTGTCAGGAATACCTCAACCAGTGTTGCCATTTCAGTCTTGAGGACATGCTCTATGCAGCTTCTTCAATAAAGGTAAAAATACAACAATTAAATAAAAATGCAGGCAACATTCACAGAACTATTTTGCTAATGATATGTTTAGTCTTTTTTGGTCTGCTACTGTATGGCTTCTCTTGTGACATAGCATGCAAGACACAAACTTCAGCAGAATCAAAACTCACCTTCTTTTGGCTATTATGTTTCCCTAGTAATTTCAAAGTACTTTTTAAAAAGCACTTGTGAAAGGATTTGTTAAAAACTCTGATTTTGTGCAAAACTATATCCCACTTTTTCTTCTTTCTTATTAATTACTTGCTAAAGTCTGTAATCTGCAATATTTCTGTTGAAGAGTGATCTGCATTAGTTTAAATATATCAAGGCCATAACAAAGGGAGGAAATATTGAGGACTTGTTTATGGAATTATTACTCACTTTTCTTACTCATTTCTGTATGCACAATAATTTCATGGGTTTTGATCTTAAAGTTCTTTCACTTTTGTAAAAGTGTAAAATTCTGAGTTGATTTCATTGGAAAATCCAATGGCTTGATGCTCCAAATACAAGCAGTAACACAATTCTAACAAATACAGTTGTTTTAATAAGAAATTACGAGTTTTCAGTCAATCTAAGATTTTGCTCTTTTAGGAAGAGGAAAATAAAGCATTATTCTGTAATTCTTTAGGCCTGTGCAGAACAAAAAAGAGCAACTGAATAATTTCTTACCTAATTTAAATTTTTCATTATTGTGTTTCACTAAGACTTTCTTCTGTATAAAACACACTTCATTTGCTTAAGATTCTTGTTGGCTTGCCTTTAGGGAATGAAATATTATTTTTCTGAAGTCAGCATATCCACTGCAGATGGGATGTAATTGGTTTCTAAATATCTGGGTCATTTCACTGCTTTTATGATTTTCTAGCAATCTCACAAGCAGAGTCATAGAGGCCAGAGCTTGAATACAGCTTTGTTGTCTCCTGTAGGGTTGAACTCGTTCCTTTTCAAATAAGTAATGAGCTGCCAGGGTGAGTAAGGGCAGTAGGACCTAAGTCTAGACTGCCTAGTTGGTGCTGGTTTGTTTGGTGTATGCAAAGTTGTGTAGTGAGTGCTTTCAGTCAGCTTTTGGTGCTGTTAAATTTCACATGCAGTGATCTACCTACATGCTGGTGAAGCCTGCTGCATTGCAGTTTGCCTTGGCTGCACCTCACATCCTACAGCCACACTCAGGGGTCTCCAGTAGGACTCCTTCACTGCATTTTCATGGTTTCTCTCTGCTTACAGACACATGGAATAAACAACTGATTACTTCTGGAGGGTTTTTTTAATTCTGATTTATTGTGTTTTGATTCGTGACAATCAGTCATACCATTTTTATAGTAATGGCTTGAATTATTTCTCAAGCCAGTATGCACTAAGAACTTCAATTAAAAGAAAATAACAAACAACTATAGTAAATATTTTGTCAGTATCCCAATGCATCAGACTTTACACTTTTAAAGTGCTGCAGACTCAGTGATTTTACTGTTTCTCAACACTGTTTTTAGATAGGATTTAGAGTTCTTTCAAAGAGTTAGAGTATTTCTAGATCTTAGAAAGCCCTTTTGTGATCATATTTTTACAAGTTGCTGTGGCATGGATGCTTATTTAGATGTAAATGCTACAAAGCAAGGCTGCCAAGTTTTTCTTCTAAAACTTGGCATGGAAACTTCAGCTAGTGCTGTAAACTCTGTTTTTCCAGTGTTAAGAATTAATTTGCTTTAAAAAGAAATTCATTGTTAAAGGAGCTCCTTAGTTTTCTGGTGCATCTGATTAGAGTAAGTTTTAATAAATGTGTCTATTCTCCAAAGAATTTTATTGTCACTTAAAAAAACCTTGTAAATGGATACTTTAAATATTGCACATTGAATTACACTGCTTTGTGGAAGCTACTCTTATCTCAGCCTACAAAATGTACATAGTATGAGGTCTTAGGATTTATAGAGGTGTGTCTTTGTTAATCAGCAGAAATTCCTGTCTGTTTTCAGAGTGGCTCATACTGCACAGTAGGTGCCACTGTGCTGTTGGCTTAAAAATATCCTAAATTCATAGTGGTGACAGAAAAAGTAAAAAACACCAACTGCTGATACCTTACTGGAAAAAGCCTCAAGAAAAAAAATCACAGCAGAGTTTTTGGAATTACAATGTGTAATGCTGTGCCTCGTGTGGTCCTAGAAATTACAGTTCTTGAGCAGGAAGAGAGCAGAACCTCTTCTGAAATGATCCAGCACCAAGTCCATACCTTACATTCTTCCCAGGGCACCCTGCACTGTCCTGTGCATTACATCGAGGCAGCTTAGAAATAGGATATGATGCAGAAATTTAGTGCAGCACTTGACCAAAGTGACACTGCCTGCTTTGGGTTTTTCCATCAAAATGCACACAAACACAGTGACTTCACTTCAGCATCCTGAGTCTGATAGAGGCTCTCAGATTTCACAGCAGATGAAACTGTTGGCTTAGTGCTGGTTTAGCACAGAGGAGAAATAAGCTTTGTCTGGACTTCTAGACAGCTTTAATGTGTCATAATCAAAGGAAGCAGAACGTTTTGTTGCTCCTTATTGCCTATTTCTTCTCCTCTAAGAAAAATACATTTGCAAAGTTCTTCATAAGATGTTTACTAGGGCTGGGCTACTGATATTAAAGAAAAAATATTTCAATACATTCCATGGATGTTTGAGGCACCAACAAGGGACCATACTGGTTCCTGGTTGTTTTCCTTTGAGGCAGACAAACACAAGTAGAGAGTGATTACATAAAAATAATCACAATGTTTTCTGAATCCTCCCTGCATATTTAACAAGAGGAAATAATAGAAATCTTAAATCTGTCTTTAGTTGTACAGATTGCTTTTTTGCCCTTCTCCTGTGAGCAGTTTTATCTTCAGACAGGATTTATTTTTTAAGTATCTTGTTCTTCACCTGTATCTGGGAAAGTACACAGAGCTGAAGGAACTGTTTTATTGTGACTTGATATGCACTTGTTTTGCCTTTTCAAAGAACAAGTTTGTAGAAATAGAAAACCTTGCATAAAGTGCCATCACAAGAAGTATGAACCCCCCTGCAGAACCCTAAAGACTTATTTATTGCTTTGTCTGAGCATTGATTAGCACTGTGATATAACAGGAGGGATGTAGCATTTGTGCTTTGGCAGTCCCATGGAATGTATAGTTACTATAAGGATGTTATACTGTAGTCTAAGGATGCTATACTGAAGAGAAAGAATGAAAATAAATATCTCACATGTTCCATTTCATACGAGATACCAGGAAATCACTTCTAAAAGTTAAAAAACACATCTTTGGTTGTAATTGATTATATTCTTGATAATTTTAGATCATTCTCTGCCACTTTATTCTAGTAGGGCCATAGACTTCAAATCTTGATCTGTTCAAATCAAGTCATTTAAGAGGTTAAGTATCAAAGAGGGGACTGACTGACAACTGGAATCATTTGGTGTTTGCCATGATTTGAGACCTTACTTAGGAACTTGGCATTGCCTCAATTGACAGGCAGTTAATTGTCTTTTGTAAGTATTCCTTTACCTGAGCCTGTACAAATGTGTGGGTTTGTGCTTTGTTTTCCTAAATAACGATCCTAAATATGTGCTACTCATTTAATGTACACATGTTGTGCATTCTCTCTTCCCTGATAGAGGATTGATGGTGAGACTCAGATCACCATATTAGAACACTTCTTGTTAATTCCACTGCCATTATCAGTAGCATGACTCAGTTATTACTGAGATTACTATTCACACACACATACACAGAGTCATTTTTCCTGGGCTAGAGCCCAGCCCCAGGGTCTCCCAGAAGCAGGGGCTCATAGTGGCCCACCAGTGGCTTTAGGAATATGTGCAGAAAGTTTCTCAAGGGGTTCATTTGTCCCTTAGGGTATATACATACAGTCTGTGCATGTAATAACTGCTGTCCCTGTGGGTGCAGCCAGGGTTGTGCAGCCTGTTGTTGACACAGGCACGTCCTGCTGGTCCTGTAGGGACCTGGCTGAGTCCTGCTGCTCTGAGCTGTGGGTCCCTGGGCATTCAGCAGGGCCATGGGGCTCTGCAGCCTCAGTTCTTGCTGGGGGGGGTTGCATGTCCAGCACAGATGCTTCTCTGGCTGCTCTGTGCTGAGATCTGTAGAGTCTGCTCACCCAAGCTCATGCAGAAGGCATCTTTATTACAGAATGAAAGCTTTCCGAATGTGAAATGACGCAAATCTGAGAGATGATTGCTGTGTCTTGACTGAAAGGGCGTTCCTCTGACCTAGATGTGGGCCAGACTCCCAACTGTGCAGAATCACAACTAAGCACTTGGAATAGGTACCTTATTTTTGCACCTGATTACTAACCAGAGTGGCAGAAAAAACATTTGCACTGTCAAATCTTTCTTGATTCAGATCCAGAACTTCTCTTTTTTTTCCACTGCTAAATTGAACAGGAGTATATGGGATCTGAAGGGTTGGTTTATATTAAAAATACTTATTCCACTTGAGCAGTTTTGAATATTTGTACTTTCTGATGTAACATTGATGGTGTCTATTTGTAAACAACACAAGCAGAGGCTGTAATCAGCGCCAGAGACATGAAAAATAGTGCTCAAATACATTGCATAGATAAATCCTAGAAATTCAGGGCTGCATGATGTCCACATGTGTTGCACAGCTTTCCCTCCCACTGCCAGCCAGGCTGCTCACCTGAGCCTGAACTGACAACTGGAGCCCCTCAAGGACCTGGTAGAGCAGCTGGCTGTGCTTGGTGAGGCACTTATTATGTATGGTAGGAGTCAGCTCAGCCATTTCATTCCCATCTGGCTGGGTTAAAAGGATTCAGGATCAGGAATTAAGTGTAAGATTCAACCAGGGAACAATTTTTTGAGACAGTTTTTCCCTGAGAGGGACCAAATGTTCCTGACTCATTATTTAAAGGGAAGCAGCGTGGTTTGCTTTCACTGATGTTAATCGGCCGCTCTTCCCTCTCAGTTCTGGTCTGAAACAAAGCACAGTGGATTTTAAAACTGAATTGTTGTGGCATTTATCAGCCTGTGGCAGGACAGAGGACAAGCTGCTTGGATCATACACATCTGTAGTCTGGCCTTCTCGAGACAGTTTGTGACACTGCAGGTTTCTGCAGGCTTGAAGCATTTATGTTGGCACTTGTATAACAAAAAAGCTGTGAATTTGCACTGGGCGTGACCTTTCCTGACCCACTGAATAGAAATTTTAATGTGCATCATGATGAAAATTTTACAGTGTATTTTATGTTCATTTTGAAAAAAATTCTGAGCTTCTATGGCTGCTCTCACACCCAACTGTAGTGGATGCAAGCCCGACGACAAATTATATATATCATTTTTGTATATGATATTGTGGTTATTCTATAAATATGCAGATCTAAAACATATAGGTATTAGGAGGGTATAATTTATTTGAAGTATTTGAAATTATATGAGATTAAATGAAATCAAATTAAATGAGAATGTTTAGCTAATAATGAAGCTGCAAGTCTGCCATCTGCTGTTCAGGGGCTTTGAGCCAGCCTGGACTGCTCAGAGCTTCCTTCGATTTTATTGCTGTTAAAATACTGTTCTGAATATTATGGTGTATAAGTGCATAATATCTGTGATAATATACAGCAAGCTGTTAGAACTTCTGTCACCATAATCAAGGCAAAATCTATGGAAATCATATCTACATTCTTTTGAGTCCTGGATGGCAACATTACTACAGACCCACTGCTAGTTTAAAAAAAAAAATTGTTACTTGTCAGTCTTGCCCTTCTACCATTCTTAACGTCCTTTTCTGACTAAAAATAACTTGTGAGAAAACGTAATTTCCATCATGATGGCTCACCATCAAACATGTAAAGTAGCCTCTGTTCTCAGTGGGCTGTGCAGCACTTTCATTTTTAGTTCAGTAAATACTGCTTTGGTGACTTTAGAAAAACAAACTGTCTTGCAGCAGCTCAGAACTGTGTAGAAGATATTCTCAGAAGGAATATCTGCCCTTTATAAAATAGTCACACTGTTGTGTGTTTATTTTTTGTTGAAATGCAGCATTTCGACATAAACATGAGAAATTGGAGTATCTAAATGCAGTATTATTTTGGGTGGGGACAAAGCTATGATTAGAACATTTTATGTTCTAGAACGTAAAATTAGATTTATGTTCTAACAATTTATGGTCTAACTTATTACTAAAAATCGAGTTAAAAATATAAAAGTTTAAGGAGAGGGAAGGGGGAAATATTCAGGGAGCATTTATAATATTTTGAAATTGTAGTATTAAAAATCATATTTTGTCTGAAAAGTACATCTGATTTTTTTCTTGGTCTAAGCTTCCTAATGAAACCAGTGTGTGATACTGAAATGCTATGCCTGACATTTACTTGAATGGAAAAGATTCTGCTATGCACTTTTCCTCATTCACTTCTGTTGAGCTGAATAAGCAGCAATGGGGTTTTTCCTATTCTATTTATAACTTCTGTGTAATAACTATGCAACATCTGCCTGATCCCTTCACCACATAGTGCAGTGTGGGAGTAGCTTTTGGTTTGAATATCCCTTTGCTGAAGTATAGGCTTATCTATGTTAGGAATCTTCAGAAAAAATAACTCTGAAGCAAAAATGTCGAACAGATACTCAATATTATATTTTCAAATATACTGATGCAGAATTGAGATTATCTCATTTCTTATCACAGTTTTTCTAGTAAATATTTTATTTTAAAATTACATTCTTATCCTTAATGCCTGTGGTTTGTTTTTTAATTAGAATGACTTTTTTATTTCGAATTTTTGAAAGAAACTCATTGAAAAAGTCGTTTAATTATGGTTTCTCAGTTTAATGTGTAAGCATTGTTTACATCTTCAGACTTTGTAAGACTGGTGGTGAAGGTCTGCTTGAGCCAGCTCAAACCTGGATATTTGCTGATCTCATTCAGTTGATATTTCTGGATATGAAGTGCCACTGAAATGCAAAAGCTTTGGCCTCTAAACTCTTCAGCCTCCACAGTCAATAACCTTCTGGGCTTTTTGCACTCCTCATATGCTCTTGCAGCAGAAACAACTGCTCCTGCCTGGCTTTCCTGTATTGATTTTTGTTGATGCAGTTTGTCACCAGTTTTTTTTTTCCCCTTTTCATCTGTTTTCCCTTCGTGTTTAATCTGGTGGCTCCCACACTGTGTCTTTCAAAGCTGTGTAATGGGAACATACAGCAGGGACATGTATAGGCACTGCTGTGCATAAACCTCTGCAGCTAAAACCTTATTCTAACCTGCAGTCAAGAAACTGCTGCTGGATTTTGTTTTGCATTAAAGTCTTGTAAATCTGGGTAGAACTTCACGAGTGTGACAAAAGCACAAACTTAACACAAAAGCCAAAATCAGATTCCAACTTCCTGTACTAAAACAAAGGGCTACCATACTTTTTCATGTTAAAAATCTTTGCAAAAAGCATTGCCTAGCATTGCAATGGTCTTTTCACTGCTATTTTTTAATGGAAATGGCTGATCTTTGGCAGGCATTTTTTCCTACCCATCCTACTCCTCTCTGTCCTCCCTGCAAGACATCAGGCTCGAGCATATGCTTGTTATGGAACGTTTCAACCCAATCAGTTGCAATCTGGTCAAGTTATGAGTTGGTTTTACAGATCAGTTGTACTGGTTTCTATTTCTAAAAAAACAGTGGAGACTGTAAAATAAGTGAAGATTGTAAACTGGCTGAAGCATAGAGGCATCTCCCAAATGCTGCCTAATCTGTTTATTTGCAGGCTTGTGTTCTAACATCAGTTTCTCTCCATCTTTTTTTGAATTTCATGTAGAGCAATTACATGGTGTTCATGGCAGAATTGTTCTGGTGGTTTGAAGTGGTGAAGCCATCATTTGTACAACCCCGTGTTGTTGTGCATCCCCAAGGTAATTATGTTATGGATTGGCCTTAATATGCATATTTTGATATGTATGTGTACAGATTGCCATTGTGTTCACAGATGCAGTGAATATTTTAGTTAACAGGATTTGGCAGTGTACAACCCCCTTAAAGAAGGAGAGGGGCAGTCTTTCTTCATTGTAAATCTTCATCTCATCTCATATATCATAATTAGGTTTTGTTGTCTGTTACCAAAAACTCATTTAAATTGTTGTGGTATAATCACTTGCAAATTTTCCTGACCTAAACAAGCCTTGAATCCATTTATGCCCATGCAAGAATTACAAATATAATAAGAAACCAAGAACAGAATTTAGCCTGAAGAATTGTGTTGCTGAGAAGATACCAAGAAAAAGAATCATAAATCTGGGCAAAGTGAATAGAGAGCTAATTATAAAATTGCATTTTGTCCCCAGTGCAAAGGCAGCACCTTCCATCAGCAATTCTCAAATTTAAAAATCCACCTTTCAGATAGATCTTGAGATCTGTTTATGACTATTTTCACGCGACTGAAATGTTCACACAGCAGTGCTGTGATTGGCTTTCCATGCACTAGGAAGAGATTTTCATTGGGTGGCTGTTACACCTTTTCTTCATTTTTATGCTTTATAGCACATACAAATATAAATCTTTAGATAGTGCTAACTGTTTTAAGATGTGACAAAAAAACCTATTTTCTAGTCAGTCTAAGGGTTTGGGGAGAAGAACTTTTATCAGAAACATTTCTTCCAGAAGAACAACTTTCGCTAAAACTGTTTGTTTCCTTTTAATTTTGTGGCTCTTTCTTAGTTTATTTTTCTGTATCAGCTTTTCCCTTGCTTTTTCCAGTCTATTTTGTCAGTCTTCATTTCTTTAATTAGTGCCAGAATGGGAGCTTTGAAGGACGTGAAGATGAAAGGAAGGGACAGTTTTAATCTAAATAATGGAATCAATGAAAATTCTTTAAATCTTTGAAAAATATTATTTCAGATTATTTTGGACAGCTTTTCTACTATGTAATTTAACTGACTACTAAACTATAATAACTTGAACTTTGTTCTTCCTGGCAGCTGAACCTGCAAAAGATGCAGCTTCTGCTCACAGCTTGAATGCTAACAGAAGAAATTATGTGGATGGTCCATCTGGTTCTGACTTTGTAGCCAGGTAATGTCAGAGAATCACTAGTACTGTTTTACAATCTCCTTTTTGTTCAAAATTAAACAGATTCTTTAATTTAGCTTATTTTGACTTTTTGCAGAGCTCAGTGATTGAGTTACAAATTCAATCTATGGAATTTTGTGCAATCCCCCATAGTTCAGGCCTCCCTCCCTGCTGCATGGCAGGCTGCTTGTTCATGTTTGTACATTTGGACAGCGTGCTGTTCTCTTCCCAGTGTCCAAAACAACCCTCAGCATTCAGCACAGAAGTGTCACATGGCCTTGTCCTCTTCAATTTCAAGTGGAGCTGCTGACCAGGTCTGCTCTGAAAGAGCTGCTTTTCTGGAATTGACAGCAAATTTTCCAAAATTTATAATGAAAGTAAACTGAGATAAAAGCAAGAAAAACCCTAAGTGATGGGTTTAGTTTGATTTGGTTACGTTACTATAGTACCATGAAATTCAAATAGGTAAAAATAAATACTTATGCTGTGATTAATTTCCCCACCCCAACTGCCTCCCGATGAGGAGGAGACTCAGAAACAAAGTGTAATTCTCACAAGATAAGAACAATTTAATAATTTGAAACAAAATAAAATATAATGATGACAATAATAATTGCAATAAAAAGGAGAGAGGGGAATAAGCCTCAGGAGAACGAGTGCTGCACAGTACAATTGCTCCCTCCAGCAGTGATCAGCCCCTCCCAGCCACCATCCCCAGTTCATCCTGAGCACAGCAGCCATGGATTGCAAAGTCCCCGTGGCCAGCTCAGGTCAGCTGTCCTGGCCATGCTCCCTCACTGCTCCTCCTGCACCTCCTGGTGGCCTGAGGCACAGAGAAGTCTTTGGCTGAGAGAAAGCACCACTGAGCAACAAGTGAAACACCAGTGTGTTATCAACAGTGCTCTCACACTGAATCCAAAACACAGCACTGCACCAGCTACCAGGAAGACAATTCACTCTATTCCAGACAAAACCTAAACAATGTGAAACATTATTTTTAGTATTACTGGTACAGATAAGGAAGCAATACAGACATATCCTGTTTCCCTAATGTTCTGTAGCTGATCATACATGTGATGAATTTCTCAAGGGAAACCTATTTGCTTTCCACAACCTGAGAGAAAGGCAGGTGGAGTTTGGTCTCCTCTCCCAAGGAAAAGGTGATAGGAGAAGAGGAAACCGCCTCCATTTGTACTTGGAAAGGCTTAAATTGGATATTTGCAAAAATTTTGTCACCAAAACCAGTTTGCTGACAGGTTACCTGGAGAGTGATGGAACCTCCATCCCTAGAGGTATTCAAGATGTGTACATGTGGCACTTAGAGACATGTTTTAGGGGTGGCCTTGGCAGGGTTAACAGCTGGACTTCATGATCTTAAAGGTCTTTTCCAACCTATTCTTTCCAGGATAAGGGACATAAATTGTACGTTAGGCCTTCTTTTTAATCTTTCTTTTGTCAAGGTAAAGAAAGCCTTCCAGTGATCTGATCTGGACCTAGTGAATAAGAGACAGTGTTACAAAACATTTATAATTTTGGGGCTTTTATTTTGGTTTATTGAATATGTCTAAACTGGCACAGAGGAGAAGGATAAAATTAACATTTTAACTGGATATTTAGCAAATGCTTGGTTTCCAACCCAGATAATCCTATTTAGCCTTTTCTGTTGTTTTTGGATGGGGTTTTTGGAGAGAGGGGTGAGGGTTTGGTTGGGTTTGAAATTTAAGGTTCCTAAGTACGTGTTTAGTGTTTTGGAATCTATGCTGGCTTTAATAAGGGAGCAATATTTCTTACTACCATTGAATCCAAATCCTTTCCCTGTATGTATCCAAAATATGTTTCTCTTGTAGACAATGATTTTATTTTCATGTAAACTGAGTATATAAGCCAGGAGAACAAGAACCAGTAGTTTTGAACATATCCTTTGAAGCAGAGGTTCCTGCTCTATCTCTCCTCATAAACCAGGGTATTTCATCCAAACCTGATGGTACATCAATGCAGGACAAAGGAGGGGGCCAAAAAGTAATTTCAGATGGTTGGAATCCAGCACACAGGCTGCAGGTTCCCTGGATTCCCTGGACCTGACTGCAGGATGTTGTGGACCTGGCCCAGCTGTGCATTCCTGCCCCCTTGAGTGTTTGAGTTGTCATTTCAGTGCACAAGGACAGAAAAAACGAACCCAGTTGAAAAAGTGAATGTTCTTCTGTCGCTGTAGCTTGTTGAAATGACTCAGAGGATTGGCTGGAGAGCCAGAGCCAGCACAGAGGAGGGAGTGGGACTATGGCAGTGAGCAGTTAGGATGTCTGAGGTTGCCATGGAACCCAGGCTTGCTGCCAAAATCAGTCTTTTCCCCAAGGAAAATTAAGTGTATAGATTTTCTTCATGGTAGCAGATTTTCACAGGCTGTGGGGTTAAATTTGGAAAGTATGCTTTTCTTTTAAGATAACTTACAGACATCAGGATTTTGAAATTTTCACAGAGATCTTGAATGCTATTTAAAACAGATATGTTGTAGCATGTAGTGTTATTGACACCAAAAAAATCAGGTATTTATGGGAACTTATATTGAATAATTTAATATATAGTTGTGAAAGATGCTTTTGTAGATTGTATTTTTCTTAAATTGATGTGAATATCCTTCTTGCAAATAGTATTTAGAGACATTTCTACACTATACAGTATATGTAATGTAATAACAGTAAACAAATATTCTGACTGAAAAATGTGAATTGGGGAATGTGCTCTTCAATTCAGTGGACAAAATTCAAAACATGAAAGGATTTTATCCAGCTTGTGTTTGAAGTCTGGCGTCCCTAGAAGTGTTTTACATACAAATCCATGTGTCTTTATGTATGTGTCTTTGTTCTGATCATGAGAAAGCACCTTGATCAAAACATTGAATTATGTTACTCTAATCCTGGATTAACACAGCTACTCAATTACAGACCTTCTCTGTAAACCAAATAAAATATGTGCATGTAGAAACAGAGGAAATCTCTGTAATTACTCCTTTAGTAGTGAATATATTTTTTTATTTATAAAGTCATGTCTGTCGCAAAATCTTCTTTATCCATTTCTAGTGCATGTTGGAGTCCAGACACAAAGCAGAAGTTTCAAACTAAGCAACTGAAAATAGAAATGCATGGAAAGTATGTGATACTGGCTGCAATCACTTGGTTTTGAGGCCAGTAGGAGCTGCCTCATTTTGCTCATGTTTGTTTAGACTTTTTACTGAAATCAAACCTAAAAAATGGAACCTTCCAGTAGAGACATTTCCATGAAATAAATCAGGAGTCTAGTACATTAATAAAACTTATGCAGCAGCTCTGTAGCTGTTTGTGTATGAAAAATACCTTTTTGACTTTTTGGTCCAGCTGCATTAGTTCCAGTCCAATGTTATTACAGTGCTCTCTTTTTAGTTGATAAATTAATATTTCCAGAAGAGAACTACCCCTCACTTTTTTCCCATCACAAAAAATCTGTTTTTGTCTTGGCCAAGGACAGGATGACTCGTCACCCTTTTGTATTGTGGCTTTTGATGTATTAATTCTAAGTTAATGTCTCTTGCTTTATAGATTGGAAAGTCCAGCTTACACAGCACCTCACCAACTGCATACACCCCAGCAGCCTTATTCATCTGTTTCAGGTAACAATTCACAAAGGGCTGGGAGAGGCAGTGAGACAAGGGGTTGTCCTCTGAGGAAATGGCTGTCCTGCTTGTATTTATTCAACATCATTTATGCAGGAATAGGGGGAGACCTTTACATGAAAAAATAATTAGTTTACATAACTGACTTCTGTAACTTGTAAA
This sequence comes from Sturnus vulgaris, assembly GCF_052056855.1. Taxonomy (NCBI): domain Eukaryota; kingdom Metazoa; phylum Chordata; class Aves; order Passeriformes; family Sturnidae; genus Sturnus; species Sturnus vulgaris. The sequence goes on along the minus strand of NC_142251.1, from coordinate 21,605,151 downwards.
ATGTACAAGTGGGAAGTTTGTACCAAAAGCATTATGTGTGGGGTTTTTTTTACTTCTGTTTTGATTATGTGGAAGATGTGGCTTACAAGTATTTGTGGTATATTTTAGTAGGAATTGTAGAACATTTTACACAACAATAAGTTCTTTGAAGGATGAGAGGTAAAATATATATATTCATGGTGAAATTGGCTTTGTTGATCTAGTTGTATTTTCAATATATAAACATTATTTTGCCATTGCAGAGTTCTGAGTAGTGAAGCAAAGCAGCAGAAGATGATGTTAAAATCATTTTGCACAGTAGTTATATTGGGTCCTATTTTTGTTTCACTTAGGAGTCATCAGAAGGTCCACATCAATGTCTTATGTAGATGGGCAAGTAGGGACATGGCCCAAAGAAAAAAGGTAAGTAGTCTTACAAGCTGGTTACAAAATACTGGGGTCTGGTTATGGGCAGTGGTAAATGCTCCATTGTAGTTTGGATTTTCAGAGTCCTGTAATAAGAATTCTTGTAAGGTACTTGAAAAAAGTAGAAAAAGAAAGATAAAACTGTATCATGGATTAATAGGAAACAATCTTCAGAAATAAATAATTTAATCTTTACTCTGAAAGAGTTTACTTCAGATACTTGAATTGTTGGTGTTAAATATGTTCATATTTGCTCATCACAGTGAACTAACATGGTTAGTAGCATGGCTAATGATCTCAGTAGCATTTAAGCTTGTATTATTTTGGGGATGCTAAGAACAGTCAGGCTGAACAGTTAGACCAGTCATAAACTCTTAATCTGTAGGGTATAAATCAAAGTTAAAATGGTAAGAGTTACAGTGGTGTGTAAACTGTCTTTTCACATCTTCCTTCTGATTTAGGATGGCAATTTCTATACTCCTAAAATGCCCAGAATTTATTCCAAAGTAGTAAAAAGCATTGGCTGAGTATGAAGAAAATGTTGTTACATTCTATTCTATTGTGCTTTTAAAAAATTGATTATACTTATATCTATTTATCCATCTAAAAATATCTATCTAAAAATATATGCATGTTAATTATGTTTGAAGCTAGGTAAAATACAGTATACCTAACAATGCCTTTAATACTACCAGCTTAAAATAATTTAAAAACCAAATACAAATATTTCATAATTTTTATTAATACTCGTGAGTTGCTCAGTTACTTTCTTTATTCTGATCTCTATTAGGTCATCATTACATGGAGTTTCATTTGACATTCCTTTTGACAAAGAGAAAAGCATTCCAGTATCTACTGCAAGCAGAGGAATTCCGAGATCTGTGAGCAATGAAGGCCTTTCAGGAAACATCAACCGCATGCCGAAGCATTCTAGAAAAAATCTGTCCTTCAAACCAGTAAATGGAGAAGAGGACAATCAAGACATTGAAGAGGAAAAGGACATGGCACCTCTTAAAGACACAAAGACCAATCAGTCTTTTAATGCAAATCAAAGGAATGCCAATGAGAGCAGACACTACAGGTTTCCGAATGGGGCTCTGCAAAACAGGGCAGTTCTGGATGATTTTGGCAATCAGATCGAGACACCGAGCATTGAAGAGGCTTTGCAGATAATTCATGACACTGAAAAATCTCCCAGACTTCTCCAAACAGACCAAATTACAAATGGGTTCTTTCTTCACAATCGGGAAATGAGCATCTTGAATTCAAACATTAAACCAAATCAGACCACTCCAGATATAATCACAGACACTAAAGGTGCTCTGAGCCCTGTGACTGACAACACTGAAGTGGATACTGGAATACACGTCCCCTCAGAAGATATCCCAGAGACAATGGATGAGGATTCTTCTTTGAGAGATTATACTGTAAGCATGGACTCTGACATGGAAGAGCCATCTAGATTTCTCCAGGATTATGATATGCGGGCTAGCAATCACAGAGATCAATTAAGTCCCTGTCCCAGCTCAGTAAGTACTAAATCACAGGCAGGCAGCAGTGCTTCTTCGAGCTCAGGGGTTAAAATGACCAGCTTTGCTGAGCAGAAATTCAGGAAGTTGAATCACACAGATAGTAAAAGCAGTGGAAGCAGTTCTCAGAAAACCACACCAGAAGGTTCTGAGCTGAACATCCCTCATATGGTTGCTTGGGCCCACATTCCTGAGGAGGCATCTGTTCCTCAGGGAAGAGACACTACACAATTACTGGCTTCTGAAATGGTACAGCTGAGGATGAAGCTAGAGGAAAAGAGGCGAGCTATTGAAGCACAAAAGAAGAAAGTTGAAGCTGCATTCACAAAGCAGCGGCAGAAAATGGGAAGAACAGCATTTCTCAATGTTGTGAAAAAGAAAGGTGATGGAGTATCACCTCTCCGAGAGGAAGCAGCAGGAGCTGAAGATGAGAAGGTATTCACTGACAGCAATCAGTTGAAAGAAAAAGAAATTCAGAAATCTGATGACCAAACTAGTAAGACTTCAGAATTAATAAAAGAAAACCAGGAAAATTCTCATAGCAAATGGTTAAAATCTCCTGCTACTTCTGGGGATGCTGAAAAGCAATGGAATTTAGCAAGCCCCTCAGAAGAAAATCTTAACGATGGAGATCTCTTAGAATATACAAAATCTATTGAAAAACTAAACTCTTCCCTACACTTTCTACAACAAGAAATGCAACGTCTGTCCCTTCAGCAGGAGATGCTGATGCAGATGAGAGAGCAACAGGCTTGGGTTATTTCTCCTCCTCAACCTTCTCCTCAGAAGCAGATTCGGGACTTTAAGTCTTCTTCAAGGCAAGGGGGAACTCCAGCTCCTGTTGCACCTTTCTCACAGGAATCTCCTCGCTCTACCCATCAATCTCCACAATCTTCCAACAGGAAGAATGCCTCTTTCCACGTTAAAATGCAAAGGACTCCTAGGCCAAATGAACTGAAAATTACACCTTTAAACCGTACCTTGACTGCCCCACGGTCTGTGGACAGTCTGCCCCGTTTGAGGAGGTTTTCTCCCAGCCAGGTTCCTATTCAGACTAGATCATTTGTTTGCTTTGGGGATGATGGTGAACATGTAAGTGAACCTCAGTTAAAGGGAAATCTTTTGAAAGAAGTCAAGCCTACAGAAGAGGGAGCAAAAGAAGAAGAACCACAATTGCCAAAACAGGGTGAGCAGAAGTTGGAGGAAAAGGAGATTAAGCCTATTGAATCTAATGTTTCTGAAGTATTATCTCAGCCTATCACAGAAACTGTCTGCCTCACCCCAAATGAAGATCAGCTAAACCAACCAATTTTACCACCTCCAGCTCCCAAAACAGCTAACTTAATTGAAGTTTCCCTATCAGATTTGAAGCCGCCAGAAAAAAGTGAGGTATCTGTTGAGAAATATGAAGGTGAGAGTGATAGAGAGCAGTTTGAAGATGACCAGAAAGTGTGTTGTGGATTCTTTTTTAAGGTAAGAGAACTAGTGGATGTGTATGTCAGCTGTTAAGCTTTGTTTGAATCTGTCATTGAAACGTGGATGTTGCTGATAATTGAAGTCAAAGCAGATGGTACTGCAACTCTAAATGTGCAGGCTTATCTTTTGGACTTGATTAATTTGGCATCATAAGGGTGGTGAGATTCTACCATATTGCATTCCTGAGCATGTCTGAGTATCCCTTTCCATTCATAGTTATGGAAGAGTGCTTGGAGGTCTTGGTGAGGAAGATGCATGCTGAATGGAGATTTATTTTTGACATATGTTTTGGTGATCTTGACTAAATGTGCACACATCTCATCCTCACTTCCCCATCTCACTCCCAAATTTGAAAGTTTTTGAAGTACATAACAGCCTGCATTTTTAAAAAATATTCATATTTTTGACTTGCACTTTGGAGAGCCTTTTTCCCCTCTCTCAGCTGGCTAAGGAAGTATAGTCTGCTGAGACTCCTTTTTGAAGTTTGTATTTGGGAGCACTCCTTGGAGACTTTTTATTAAAGAGCTGCATTCAGACAGGCTTTTAACTATAATGCATATTTTAAGACAGTGGTCTAGACTCATTTCCATCTTAGAATATCCCAAAATTTTGTATCATGTATCTAGATGGACCTAGCTTGTCTGGAAGCATTCCTCAGTTCTAACAAAACACCTGGCTTGCTCAGAAGTTACTTTTATAGGGCACATAATTATTGGGGTTTGTGATAATTACCTTCATGTTCATACACGTAGACGCTTCCAAAGCTGAAAGAAGTATGCTATGTGGGATCTGATTCAAAACTAAAATATGTCACTTAGCAAGTTTTGTCATATCAGTGTTGAATTTTGCTTTACTCAGGAAGGAAAAATTCCATTATGAAGTTTTTAAGAGTCTTAAGAAAAATCTTCAAAAATAAACTTATTCCAAATACTGCAAGAATATGTTAGGATACCCAGTGTACAGAACTGTGTCCAATGACTTGGAAAAATCAGTTGCTGAATTTAGAGATCTTAATATTTTTGTCCTTTTCCTTCAAAAATGGTTGCTAGGATGATCAAAAGGCAGAAAATGATATGGCAATGAAACGAGCAGCATTGTTGGAGAAGCGTTTGAGAAGGGAAAGAGAGACTTTGCTTCGAAAGCAGCAGCTGGAAGCAGAGCTAGAACACAAGAAGGAAGAGACAAGGTAAAACTACATGTCCTGATCCAAATGATCAATAATGGTGAACATAAAAACGTCTGGTTTAGTTAAAAGTGTAACCTGCATGTCAAAGAAATTGCATCTTAATATCCGAATTATTTACTGCCAGAGCAGTAAAAATGACCAGATGTGCAGAGGAGCCCAGGTGGCCCTGCAGGACAGCAGGTGGCATCAGTCTGTAGCTCTCTCAGGCTGGGAGCTGTGCTGGCTGAGCACAGCTCCTCAGAGCACGGTTCTGAGGGAACCTGCATCCCTCAGGGTTCTTTCTGCACAAATGCACAATGTTCACTCAGTTACTGCAATGAAGCTCATAAACCTGCATTTGCTTTTATTAGTAGCAATATCCCAAAAGGTTTAAACTCTCTGAAAATTGTGAAAAAATTTAAAAGCAATTGCCTCTGACTGGTGTTTGAAACATTGAAGTTCCAAAAATCTGATGCCTGTGTTGTCCTCACTGTGCTAGCTGAAATCCCTTATTTGAAAAGTTTCTACTGCTGAATTCTTTTGGTAAATTTTTAGACGCAAAACAGAAGAAGAACGTCAGAAGAAGGAGGATGAACGAGCACGGCGAGAATTCATTAAGCAGGAATATATGAGGAGGAAACAGCTAAAGCTTATGGAAGACATGGATACTGTCATAAAGCCACGTTCCCTCTCCATGAAACAGAAAAAGCCACGGCCAAAATCCATTCATAGAGACCATATTGAATCACCTAAGACACCAATCAAAGGTCCACCAGGTAACAAATGTTTATGTGGAAAAAGAGTCTGTTCATGCTAAAACACCAGCTTGGGTTTTGGTCATAACAAGCACATGCATTTATGAGTGTCTCGTGCTAAATTGAAACTGCACGTGTCCAAACTGGAAAGCAAAATTTGGCATAGAAATGGAAAGATGAGTGTCACTTACCTGCTATGCATGCATGCATATATCAACAAACAAAATTGTTAGTTCTGAAAACCCAGTGGAGGGACGAATATATGTTGCAAGTTTCATGCACACCCATGTTTTCTTCACTAATCTCTTCTTGCACCTGTAGAGCTAAGAATGAATAAAAGTTGGGAGATAAGGGATCAATAAGTAAAATGATGACCATAAGGTAAGAATATTTAAACTCACACAATATCGACAAAATTAAAATCTCAATGTTACTTTTATATTTCATGTTTTTTTTCTATTTTGCTTACCAGCTGCATGTATAGTTAAGAACATAGCAACACTAACCATGTGGAACAACTCACTATTCTTTTAAATACAAAAGAACTTGTAGTAATGGCTGGAAGAAGTATTGTCAATTTACAATTAGAAAAAATAATGAGATTGCTCAGTGATTCTTTTTGTTGCAACCTCCTCTACCCTTGTTGTTGTGCTACATTTTCTCTGGTTGCTTCCCTCCATCTTCCAGTGTAATTTAAAGTATTTCCTTAACACCTTCCAATAAAAACTTTAAAGTCTCTTAACCTCTCTTTCAAGACGACTTATTAACTTTAAATGCATTCATTGATTTGCATAGTGCCAATATTCCCATGTCCATGCTTCCCATTAGTGCTTAGCCTGAGCCCATCCCCAGTGGCTGCCAAAGACTGGGAGTCAGCAAGTGTTCACATGAAGTGCAGCACATATGCATGCAGGTATATCATGGATGGGTGTTAGTCCCATGAAGAAAAGCTCTTACTGACTTTCAGATGCTGGTGTTGGTCTGATGAACAGACTCTCCTACTTGCCTAGGTTTATAAGCTTTAACTTTGTTTTTATCCAGGTTCACAGCTTTATCGTGTTTTTTCAGTATCTAGTCTTTCATTGGCATCGCTGAATACAGGGGACAATGAGAGTGTGCAGTCAGGCAAGAGAACACCAAGGTAAAGCTAAAATAACCATTTCATTTAATAAAATTTCATAATCACCTATGTAAAACTAGCATGAATTTTTCAGAGGCCGTGTATCTATTGTGTACTCTGAGAACAGGTATGTTTTCCTCATTTGAGATGTGGATAGTTTCCACTGTCAGACATTTGGGAACCAAGCCATGATGATTTGTTTTGCAAATTTTACCAAGTAAACCAGTTGGGCAGGTATAAATGAGGTCAAAACAAAATGCTGTTCACACAGCCTCTTTAATTCACCTGTTTGTGTCTAAGTCTCAACCTGTGGATATTTTACTAGACCTGTATGCTACGTGCAATTACGTAGCTGCTTTTCTTTTTTTAACATAGAAGCTTCTTTTCTGTTTGTTTTTGTTTTTCTCTTTAGCAGTTGTACAGGGAATTATTGAATACTCACAAGGACTTCAGCCTTTTCCAAACACTAGAATTTATTTTGCATTAAAAACCACCTGAAAACAACAGAATTTTTTTTTTTTTTAATACAAGACCCATATTATTACTCAGAGGAAACATCCTATTTCTGTAAACTACTTGATAATATTCAGAGAAATACTATTTTCTTTGTATAAAAAAGAAATAGGGAAGAAAGGCAAACTATGAAAAGGGGGTTGGACTACTACATATTATGATATTGCATGTCATATATTCATGGCCACTACACATTAATCATCAGCTCTGACAAACCTGCTGCTGGCTTCATTTGACTTCTCAATTACCTTTGATGTCTCAAGAACTGACTTTACAGTTATTACATAAGAAACTTTCATAAATTATCCAATTAGCCTAATATCTCTTGTTGTCTCTTAAAAATTATCAGTTTTAATTGAGGGGTGATTTCTTCCAGCTGTATTAGCTATTACAAAAGGCTGGATGTTGTTCATCTACACAGGCTTTGCAGGACATGACCCCTGTGTCTGGAGCTGGAGTTGTACAGTGCTGTACTGTGCTTGTAATGAGCAGTACATATTCCTCAGGCTTTGGATTTCTTTAGGGGATTGAGACTTCTAAAACATGATAAAAGCAACAGAGTTGAAAGAATTTTCAGTATCTTTCCAAACCCATATTGTCACCTTGTTCTCACATCACCATTGTTTTTGATGATCCCATTGAGAGAATCTCAGTGATACGTTTGTCACCTTCTTCATGCAGGTGCTAATCACAGAAGGTGTAGGATATATTATAAATTGAATTTTCATCTGTTGCTGGTTTTACTGAAAATGAGCATGCACACAAATTTTGATATGATACCACTTTTTTCCTTATTCTGTGCATTTTCTCACTTAGAAATCTTTCATTCCAAGCTGCAAATTTGACTGGCTTTTGCAGTAGCCACATTTTAAATATTTTGTAATAATTTAAGAAAATTTGGTAACTTGTTTAGACCTTTAAATGCAAAATTATCCACATTTGAGTGCAGCCTGAAGAATTCAACACCAGAAGTTATTGCTTGTGAAAACAAAAACTAGAAGGGAAATTGTTTTGCTGTTTTAGATGCAGCAGTTCTCACTGCCAGTTTTTGCAGTTGTAAGTATAAATGAACTGAATTTTTACTTCATATTCATCATGCTATCAAGAACTGGTTTGTTCACTACATGAGATAACATTGGTTTGTCAGTACATGTTAAAAGTAACATTAATTTCCACTTAGTAATTCTATTCCACAATCAAGACCATCTATTAGGTTTCTATCCCTCAGATGTAGCCCAAAAATTAACATATACTTCACATAAAGACCAACTTCTTGCATCACTCAAAATACACAAAATATTGTGCATTTAGGTTTATAGTTTGTAATTCAGATCATTGTGTTCTACCTTGCCTTCTTTTCATGTCAGAAGGCTTCCCAGCTGAACTTTGTGAACTTTTTAATAGATTTTAAAACTAATGTTTAGGTCTGAATCTGTGGAAGGATTTTTATCTCCAAGTCGCTGTGGTAGTCGCAATGGAGAAAAAGATTGGGAAAATGCATCCACGACTTCTTCAGTCGCCTCTGCTACAGAGTACACAGGTCAGTGACAACAATAGCCAGAAATGTCCCTGCCTACTGGTGTTTCTATGCATGAAAAGTTTTCAGTTCCTTTGATCTGGCTTCCTAAAACTTGAGTTTTACCCTTCAAAGTAGACGGTAATAATACAAGGTTAACATTTTAAATCCAGAATAAAAGTACTGACTCAGTGATAACCCCAATAAACAGCAGTCAGGCTCAGAACAGCACATGGGCTCACACATCATTCTGTACTTCAGTAGTGTCTCTAGCAAGGCACAAGTGTTGATACTTAACTCAATTTAGAAGATTTGCAAAATTCAAAAAACAAATTGCAACAGCAATTTTCTCAGCAATGCAAATACAAATATTCTGCACTATTTGTTTCCTAACAGATCCTTTCTTGTTTATTAAGAACTTTATGATCAGACTACTAATTTTTTATTATATTATGAATCAAATAATAATGGTATTTTCCTCCCTTTTCTCTAACTATACCACATGTGATAGCGCCAAGACCTTGCATCATCAGGATTATAAAAGCTCCACTTTTGTCAACCAAGTATCACTTTCTTTGTGAGAACAGTAGCATAAGGTTAGGTATTTTCTGGGTTTTTTTCCCCCAAAGCTTAGACAAACTGAGATTTAATCTTGATTAATCTTTTTTGATCTTAAATTGATGCTTGTACATTATTTTCCTAATTGGTATTTGTGTTGGATTTTTTTAAATGGTGTTGACCCAAGTACAAGCACATTTCAGAAATTAAAACAGGAGATTTCTCCTTCAACCAAATGAATCATTTTACAGAAAGAGAATAGCCTGTCAAGTGTGAGATCTTTCATCCCTGGTTTTGGGTAAAACATTTCTGGAGTTCCAAAGAGGACAGGCAACAGTTACTGTAAGCACTGCATATGCCTCATTGTTATACCTTTCACCCTTGAAATCACAGGTGTAGAAAAAGAAAGGCTTTGCTCTCTTCTGGTTAGAATTTCTCTCCTGGTTAAATTTTGATTAGAAAAAGCAAAATGTTTTGTTGTTCATAGAAAAGGTCCTCTGAGAGAAAAAATACTTACCAAGGCTGCCAATAATGATGATTTAATAATGAAAGACACATTTGTAAGTAAATTCAATGACAGCTGAATGACATTTTATTTGTTTGTGAAATTTGTGGTCTCTAACCTTATCCTGTATTATTCCCAGATTTGTGTTTCTATGCATGTAAAAGTTCCACACCAGAAGTGCTTCACAGCATTCAAAATAATTCTTTGTTGGCTTATTGATTAATTTAGCTTATTTGTCTTTCCTTTTGCATAGGACCAAAGCTCTTCAAAGAGCCCAGTGCTAAATCCAATAAGTATATAATTCAGAATGCACTGGCACATTGCTGCCTGGCTGGAAAAGTAAATGAAGGTCAAAAGAAAAAGATCCTGGAGGTAAGAGTATTTTTGCCCTAAAAGCATAAACACCTATGTGCATTATGGAGACTCTAAAGTATAAATGCAGATACTGAAAGGAAACCTCAGAGATTATGGCAGCAATCAGTGAAGGGATGGAGTAACTCCTGTGACTTGCTTCCTGTGTAGGCAGAAAGGTTCTCCAATGCTGTAGAAACAAGAGCTATTACTTTGTACATGCAGCATAGGAAGCTGAATTAATTCACATGTTTAATTAATAGTTATTGCTTGTTTTATGGGGGAACTTCAGTATCTAGGCTTTGGTCATTTGCTCTCAAAGTTGTTTTCCCTTATGCATAGAGATCCTCAGATTGGGAACTTCAGTTCTAAAGCACAGCACCCTCATGAACAGAAAGAATTGAAATACATCCTTTCTGGGCTCTTCTCCAGTTTCCAAGCACGAGGGCAAATTTAGGACTTTCTACAACAGGAAGGTGTCTTCCAGTCTTCTCTCTAACACTGCTATAAACCTTTCTGAAGGTGCACAAATACTTTAAGAACTTGAGGACCGTGTGTTTCCAGGCAAAGGGATTAGCACAGTCTGAGCCTTGAGAGTGACAGGACTGTTCCATTTACCAGCTATGACAAATAGATTAATATCAGATTAACTGATATGAAACCTCACAGACACTTGGAATCCAGACTGAATTTCATTTCTGGAATAAACTTCACAGCAGTATTTCTTGCCCTTTCTTCTCTTCATAATCCTTCTGCATCCATGTCTAGATGCTGCTTTCTCTGTCTTCCCAGACACTTTTTGGAAATACCAAGTCAAGAATCAGGGCACACTCTTGCAGTTTAAGTAACTGGGAGCAAAATGACCCTCAGAAATCTCAGAAAAAAATAGCTGCAAAAATGTCATGCTTAACTCTAGGATGAAGCATACATCACTTGATAGAAGCTGTATGTGTTCAGGGCATGTGTCCTATAGAAGGAGGTCTGTTAGGTGGAATAGGAATCTGAATATTTCAGCTAATAAAAAACTTTTGTTCAATACATTTCAACTGACTTCATGGTTTGACCAAGCTTGAGTGGATTTAGGGATGACTGAAATTCCATTTTAGCACCAGAGGATCTTTCAGATATATCAAGATACGTGTCAAATTTCCTGTTCCCAAACTTGCAAGTATTAGACCAGCTTGATGAAGTGGATGATGAAAAGAATTTTTATTTGGTCTACAAAAAGACTTTTGGGATGTCTGTTCTTGAGGTACAACTAAGCAAATATAGCTGAAATTATCTAAATAAATTAGGTTTTGGTTGAGATGGATGTCTACCCTAACAAAATTCAGATAGGTGAAGTTTAGCAAATTTTAATGATTGAAAATAAGGTCTTTTAGTGGAAAGAGTTAGACATAAGTTTCAGCTCTGGTAGAAAACTGATTCAAAATGAAATCTAATGAATTGAAATGTTTTTTAATTACAATGCAGAATTCGTATTCTGAATGTTTTTCTTTCTTTCTTTCTTTTAAAGGAAATGGAAAAATCTGATGCCAATAATTTCTTAATCTTGTTCCGGGATTCAGGCTGCCAGTTCAGATCTCTGTATACGTACTGCCCTGATACAGAAGAAATCAATAAATTAACAGGAATAGGTCCCAAATCTATCACAAAGAAAATGATAGAGGGACTGTATAAATACAACTCTGACAGGAAGCAATTTAGCCACATACCTGCCAAAACTTTGTCTGCCAGTGTTGATGCAATTACCATTCACAGCCATTTGTGGCAAACCAAGAGACCAGTAACTCCTAAGAAACTCTTACCCACCAAGGCATAGTAGATGGGAAAAAATTTGCTTGAGACAATTATGATAAACTTGCACTTCATCTTTACTGCCTATAGGAAATAGATTTCTAGTTGCCAACAAGACTCTTAGAACTTAAAACTGGACACCGAGTTCTATTATCATGTCCAACTGGAATGTAAACACAGTGTTTAGGAGTGCAGAAGATTAACTCTTAGGTGAATAATTATGAGTGATTACGGAAATGTTTGACTTGTGTGGAGATTTGTATGTGCTAATGCAACATATAGAGTATATTTGCTCTGTATTTTGATTAGATACACTGAAGCACTGAATGTTCCTCTTTAGTGACTCAAACTACATTTTTTACATCTGTTGCCTTATATGTTTGTATTTGTGCTTGTCTTGAAATATTTTTCTTTCACTAAAGAAAAACTTCTTAATATTCCCAATACCATCAAACTTTGCATACTGACTTAGAGTAAAGACTAAATGATAAATTGTATGTCACTGAATAACAGCTGAGTGGGTCTGTTCTCCAAGATCCTTACTGTGTGCTGTAACAAAATCAAGATTCATTCCCCTGTGTATTTATAGTTATTTTTCAATTCAATAGTACTGATTTGCTTATAAACTAAACAGTAAAGGAAAAACCTTTGAATTGCTTGAAGTTTCCTTCAAATGAATTATTTAACAACTCAGGGTAAAGGTGGTGCAATTTATTTCTGTTTCAGTAAGTTGCCATCTGAGATGTAATGACTGACCATGTGCATGTTCATAACATCAGTAAAACTCAAAGTAAAAAGATTTGGAAGGTCTCTGAAATGGTTTAAGCAAGTGAGCATTCATTGCTTTGCATTGTTCCAGCTGGAGAGAGAGCACACGGTCAGGTCCTGCTTCTTCAAGGAGGGAATAGGAACTCATGAAACATTCAGAACTAGATCCCTGATGTTGCCTAATAGAGCACTAAATATTCAGAAGAATCACAGAATTCACTAAGTCTCAGATCTTTGAGAAGTTGTGTATCTAATTCCCATTGATTTTAAGATCCAGGCCACCTCCTGCCTTCAGATCTGCCAGCTCAGACTTGAATCAGTTTTCTAGGGAACAGACATCTGCTAAGAATTTTCAGTGTGTCTTCGTAAATTACTTTCTTGACACTAACAGGTGATGTCTTGTGACACAGCAATTTTTAAGTACATATAGAAAAAAAGCCTAACTGACATTTCAGTAAATCTATAACATGACCATTTGCAAAACCAAACTCTAGGTATATTTCAGTATTATTTATAAAGGGCTGCATTTTATTTCAAAACAGTGTTTTATTATTTTATAAATCACTATCCTGTTTCAGTGTTTGTTTCTCTTATAATTTGCTTTTAATATAGCACTGTTCTGGAAAAAAAAAAGAAAACACAAACTTGAAGCCTCCCCTAAATCTGTGGCTTTTTGATAACATCATACACCAGAGAATTTGTTGGGGGGGAGGGAAATCTCATTCTCAGGAAAAGACTTGAATGATTTGTGATTCTGTTCTGTTTCAGTGTTGTGACAACTCCATTCACATAAGACAGTATTGTGCTATAAGTATGTAGTCCATTCAGTTTCATGGGAGACTAAAATGATGTTCGTATTTCTCTCATTAAACTGCTTTGAGAGAAACTGCCTCACTACTACGATGTGCTCATTTACTTAGAGAAAAGATGCACAGGAATGAGATGTCATTAAGCAGTTTAGAACAGTACTTTTTTAAATTATTATAAGGCCTTAGGCATCAGTGCATCTGGATTATAAACATTTTCTCAAAAATGCTGTCAGTTTACTGTAATTTATGTTCTTATATTTATGTATATTTGTTAAAACTGTAAAAAAAAAAAGAAAAAAACACTTTAAAATACATGTTTAATATGTATGTGGCTCAAAACTATTTGTGGTTAGCTGATTCCTACTGTTTGCATGTATATCACCAGGATATGTAACTCTTATATTTCAAGTGTATACATATTGTGTATATAGGATATAAATAATATTAAAAAGGGGGGAAAGAGGGTTTGCACATTCTGCCTGTTAGACACTTCCTACAGATACCGTTGTAGGAACATCCTGAATAACAATATGAAACTGTGTATAATATACAGTGATTCAAGAAACCAGGAGGTTGGAATTAACTGACACACATATGGTGAATAACTTCAAAAGAAGTTTTATCATGGGAGGCTTTTTATTTCTAAAATCTGTTCTATGATTTAACTGAAGATTTGCAACACCAGAAAGACACACGCATCAACCTAATCAAAGTGAGCTTAAACACATGACAGGAATTCTTTGAGTAATTTTAAAGATATCTGAATGTATTATGAAATTTGCATTTGTCAACAGGTTAAAGATTTGTGCAATGTCTAAAAGTAGAATGTGAATAATGCTGTTGAAAATTTCATTGCTCGCAGTATAAGGTTTTACTTAACACAGGAAAAGTAAAGCTAGAGATGCTTTTCCTTTTTAAGCCTGCAAATTTTCTAATTACAGTGGATCTTTGGTTGGGATCATGTTTAAAAAAAACGAAGAAAAAGAAAAAAAAAAGAAAGCTTTCCATAAAGGCCAGTATTTATCACTGACCTTTCCAGAACACACTGGTGCTTTCATCAGGGGTATTATTATTGTTGCTACAACTGAATTGCCAAACTCTTGTCTTAGTTTTTGGAGCAAAATTTCATCTTCTAACAGTCATAATAGCTACTGATTTTTTTTTTTTTTTAATGTTAGTATGACTGTTAGTTTTTATTATTTGGCTGTTTAAAGCCAAATTCAGCTATTTAATTATGATTTATTGGGCACTGTTGAAAAATGTACAGTGTATTGTGTGCTTACTTGTCCACTTCTATGGAGCATAGCTTCCATATTTTTTCAAATGCTGTGCTGTAAAATATTGTCATTGCTACTTATGTGGTACAGTGTAGTTTTTTCCTTTCCTTTAAATAAAAGCATGGCACCAAAATAACATTTTTTTTGTTTTCTTGCTTAACTCTAAATGTAAACTAAAATTATAAAATGTTCACATTAATGTTTAAATCTTGTTTCTTCTCATATTTCAGCAATGTAGAAATTGTAGGAAATATGCACCATTACAATTTCTTCTTTTGTTTCCCATCTTTGGTCATGCTTCCATAGATAATCCAGATTTCTGATGTTATCAGAGGAAAGCTATTGAATAATGAAATAGGTTTCATATGTCATTTGTGAGGACAACAAAGTGTTACCCTGTTCTCTTCAGAAGTGAATTTCACAATTTTAAGTCATCTGACAAACTTCTGGGCTCTGGTTAACTTCCATTTTTCCAAAGCCACAGAAACTTATGGGTCAGGTTAAAAGATTTGCTTCAGACTGAAAGGTTGTCAAGGTGGACTGAACCCTTATCCTTGCCAAGTTCTTATATAAACCATGTCTGTTACTCCTAGTGAAATAGTTTGTACTTGCTAGTGATGCTATCTTGAACAGAAACAATATAAAAAAAAATGAGAGGCCTCTTCCAGATTTGTAAATTAGTAATTTTTCCAGTCCAAGTCATGCCTCTTTTGGAGTTTTGTGTTGTCCTGCTGGGTTGCAGAGTAAGAGCAAGGACTTGCTGAAAGTGGCCATGACATCCCTGCACTGTCAACAGGCAGACTGAGGTGCTGGGCTAACTTACTCAGATAGAGAACCTCAGAACTGCAGAGCTGTTGGAAGGGTAACTTCAAGAATACCAGCAATCTGACAGTAGAGCTTTTAATGCTGAATTGAAAGCTACTGTTGAAGAAAATTAATAGCTTTCCCTCCTCCCCCTGCAAATTGGTTCTTTTTCAGGCAGTGCAGTCAGTGCCCTGTACAGCATCACAAACAGGCTGACACAAGCTAGGAATTATACTGGAACACAAACACACAGTTGCACCCAGTAAAGCTATTTTTTCAGTGGTGAGCCCAGCTCAAAATTTTCATCTAAAAACAGCCTTTGTACAGATCTGCTTTCAGAACAGACTTTGTTTTTTCTATCTTTTGGCAAATAACACCATCCCTGAGAAACTTCAGCTCGTGGCCTGATTAATTTGACATGACTGTGCTGTGTGCCTGAATTTGTACAGAATTTCTGATTCAAAATTTGTAGTGCTGTGGGATCCAGAGTTATGCTTGGAACAGAAGGTTTCAGATCGATCGCCACACAAATGTGATGCAAAAAACAGCTTTTTTCTCAAATCCAGCTGTACTGATCAGATCCATGTCAGATTTTTTTTTCCAGCAACTTATTAAAAAAGACACAGGGCTAAACTTTAACTATTTAGATATCTTCACATCGAAATTAGCATTTCTTTGCTGTCTTGCTACTAATTTAATGAGCTGAATAAGCATCTTGAAGAATTGTGAATATAAAGATGTATCTTGACAGTCACAGTCCTTTACAGCTGCTTTTACATTTTCTAGTTAAATAAATGAAAAACAACAAAAGGAAAACATCCCCTATAAACACTCTTATTCCAGGTGTAGATGGCAGGGGAAAAATATATTTAACATGTACATCTTTGTACATTTATAAGCAATTTATTTTTAAAAGCAATCAGTTCCATTTAGGTAAAAATATATTTGAAGTGTGTTTGTATATGTATACATACAAATGCACATTTACCTTCAGACTTACTTGCTTACATAAAGAATAAAAAATACATGTTTATTTAGACAACTACAGCAATGAGTCAAACATGGTAGGGAAATTACTCCAGCTTATTTCCTTCTGGCAAGAAAGAAAAGCAGCTCCTACACTCGAAACCACTGCTGTAAGAGACAAGGAAGAAATCTACAACATGCACATTTCAGTACAAAGTCTCTGGGAGATTAAGTTCTTTTAATCAAATTTCTGAATTCAAGGATAATGCTGATGGATGCTAGACAGAACTGCCACTGATCAGAAGAGCTAATAACCATCACGACTCAAGAAGGGGCAGAAAACAACACAAATAAGGTAAGCAGTCACTGAAAAAAGTTATTTAAAACTTTCTTCAGACTCTTATTCAACATTACAAACAACTTGATATATAAAATGCTTAGGGGTAAGTAAGTATTTCGTTATCCACTAACAAATGTGTCTAAGCAAGATACTAAAAGATTTTTTTCCACATGTGTTTAACTTTGCAGTTAATGGTATCTAAACTTCATGGAGATATACTAAGTAATATGTATATATACTTTTATGTCACAGTTAATGAAGATTTGCAGAAAGACCAAAAGTTAATATGGAGCTTTCCATCACAGCAGTTCTGTCTTATTATTTCTTCATCATCACTGATCTAAATGTTTGCAGTACAAGACCTAGCAAGGCCCCATAAGCCTGCAATTATTTAATTACTTGAAGCCAGATTTTGGCTTCAGTGTTTTGGATCAGTGTTTTTCTTGTTTAAACTACCTGAAACTGCAGCTATGGTGCTGACATAAAGAATTCTATAGATTATGCAAGAATTCTGCTGAATAGTCTCCTCAAAGTTTTGGAAACCCTTTACTGAAATGAGTAAAAACTGTTTCAGAATAAAGTTTTTGACAGAATTTTTCCTAAGTTTTTACAAGACTCTGTAAATATAAAATGTAAGGAGTTGAATGGCTCTGTTACAAGTAGAGAAAATTGGGATTGGCCCATTTTTAGGGCCAACACATAGAATCACAGAATCAGCTGAATTGGAGGGGACTCAAAGGATTACTGAGTCCCATTCCTGGCCCTGTACAGGACATCCCCGGGAATCACACCCTGTGCCTGAGAGCATTGTCCAAATGCTTCCTGAGCTCTGCCAGGCTGGTGCTGTGACCACTGCCCTGGGGAGCTGTTCCAGTACCCAAACACCCTCTGGGTTAAAAACCTTTTCCTGATATCCAACCTAAACCTGCCCTGATACAAGTTCAGGCCATTCCCCCGGGTCCTGCCACTGTCACCCCAGAGCAGAGATAGTGCCTGCCCCTTCTCTTCCCTCCCAGGGGAGCTGTGACTGCACTGAGGTCTCCCCTCAGTCTCCTCCAGGCTGAACAGACCCAGCACCCTCAGCCTCTCCCCACGGCTTCCCCTCCAGGCCCTTCCCCATCCTCGGGGCCTCCTTTGGGTGCTCCCTAACAGCTCCATGTCTGTTTTATGTTGTGGCACCCAAAGCTGCCCCCAGCACTCGAGGTGAGGCTGCCCAGCTCAGAGCAGAGGGGACAATCCCCTCCCTTGCCCAGCTGGCCGTGCTGTGCCTGGTGCTCCCAGGACAGGGATGTCCCTCCTGGCTGCCAGGGCACTGCTGGCTCATGGCCAGCTTGCCATCGAGCAGGACCCCCAGGGCCCCTTCCCTGGCACAGCTTTCCAGAGTCTCATTTCTAACCTGCAACATTTGTAAAACAGTCACACAATTACTATTTTCTTTCCCGAAGTGCTCCAAGCACAGACTGCAGTGTCCTGTTTTGTCACTAGGCAATGCAGATCTCCTCCTCCACTAATCCTGATTTTCAAGCTTTCTAAAACCCACACCCAACAGCTTTGCTGTTCGTAGGAGTTACCTCCTTTACAGTAATGAGCAGGGAGTTCAAAGCAAGCTGAGACCATCCCAAACACATTTCTATGCTCAAGTAGAGAGTTGCAAACAACCCAAGAACAAGATCTTCCATTGGCTCTCTTCCCATAGGATGCTACTATACCTATCTTTACCAAAACTTAGTAAGAGTATGATTGCCCCCCCAAGCAAGGCCACCAACTACTGATACCTATTCTTCCATATTTCTTCCTGATAGTTCATGAAATCTCTTTCCAGAGTATAGGAATTTGCTACTTACCTGTGAAAGGTCCAACATTCTGAGCAGGAAACAGAATAATATTAAATTCTTAAGTTTGCTTTCAGGTCCATAAGTGGGAAGAATCTTTATCTTTCTTGTCATCCAGAGATGGTCTCTCAGAATTCGTCTCAGGACTGCCATTGAAAACAAAGCTACTGCACCAAAGATTAGTAAACTACTATAAAACCACTCTAAAATTAAATTTAAAAGCCTATTTGTGTTTAGCTAGAATTTTGTAGGTTAAAAAAAGTTTTAAATGGACTTTTTGTACCTATGCTCAGTTAAGTTATACATACCACTCAGTTTAGACAATTAAAGTCATCTTGTTTTTCCACACTCCCCCTGATTTATCATCTCTACTATATCATATGTATTGGAAAACAGTTTCATTTCTGTAATTACATTTTCTCTTAAGCAGTGCCTCCAAAGGCAACTAAGCAACATATAGCTTCCTGGGAAGTGAAGCTGGGACTTGAACAAAAGGAACCATTGAGTTCCACATTCCCTGCACACGGCAGAGTCCCTGCTGTGCAGCCAGGCACACTTCTCGCTGGACAGCCTTTGGGACATTTGTTTGTATTCCTATTCAGAAAGAAGAGAGAAAAAATAACAAGCTTCCCCTCTGCCCTTCAGCAGACTCTCAGCAAAACAGGTAGTAAGTAGATTTGACCTCAGTGACATTTCGTGAATGTGACAGAGAATCCAGTTCAGCTTCAGTCAGAACCCTGACAACCTCCCTGGAACTCTAAAGCATGGCACACATGCCTAATTAAAATAATAATAAAAAAAAAAGATAAATTTAAAAATCGTGCATCAACCTGTCAGAAAATTGCCATCACCTCCCTTTTGGCAGGGCCTGCCAGTGCACTGCAGTGTGTTCACAAGTACTCTGTCCAAGTGCTGTACTTGAATTTTAACATCTCACCACTACATATAGACAAAGCAAGCGTATTGACTATTCACCATAATGACTTTGAAGTGCCATAATCTTTCGACAATTACAAAAATGTAACTGAAAGTCAAATAACATATGACTACATCAGGTATCCCGCATGCATAATAAGATTTCTGTAAAGAACGCGTGCTTCGCTCAACAGCCTTAAGAAGCGGATGACAGCATAAGCACACTAAAAATCCCCGGCTGACCTGAAACGCGGCAGCACCTCCTGCAATACTTAAAGGTGCTGCCCACAGGCCTTAAACCCGCGCCGCACGAGCAAAATCCGGGCTGTGGCGCACGGGCACTGCCGCTCCTGCCCTGCTCGAGTGCTGGGAGCGCTGCGTGCCTCGGGAAAGCCCCGGGAGCACGGCCTGGCCGCCCTTTGTGAGGTGACACCGGGCTCTGGGTGACGGTCCCCACCGGCAGGAGCACCGGGGACCGCCGGGGATGCCGCACTTGCCGGGCGGCAGCTGCAGCCCCTCCCGGCTCCCGCCCCCCGTTCCCTCAGCGCGGGGCGCGGCTCTGCCCTGCCCGCCGGGCGGGTTCGCCCCGCCGCGAACAAAGCGGCCCCGCCCAGCGCGGCCGCCGCCGCCGCCGCCATCTGTCCCTCCCTCCTCCTTCCCTCCCGCCCCCGCGGCGGGGCGGCTCCGACCCGCCCCTTTCGCTTTCCACTTCGGCAGCGGCGCCGGGAGGGCCCCGGGGCGCCGCCGGGCGGGCAGCGGTGCGGGCGGGCAGCGAGCGGAGCGGCAGCGGCACCAGGAGGACCGCGGAACCGGGTCCGGCCCGCCCGCCACACAGCCGGGCCCGCCGCCATCTTCCGCTGCCACCCCGCCGGTGCCGGCGCGCACGGGCCGCGGGGCCCCGCAGGTGAGCGGGCGGGACGGAGGGCGGGGGCCGGCGGGGCTGCGGGCGGGGGCTGCGGCCGCTGCGGCGCCAGGTGGGTGCTGGCTCGGCGTCCTCGCCGATCCCGGGGCCGTCTGTGCCTTCCCCGCGGCGTGCGCATCGCCCCGGCTGCCGGCGACGCCCGAGCGCCGCCGCCCCTTTGTTGTGGCCCGGCCGGGGCAGCCCGGGCGCGGTGCGGGCCGGGGCCGCGCTCTGTGCCCGGGGCTGCGCCGCGGGAGCTGCGCCGGGGCCGTGCGGCCCTGCCCGCCGCCCGTGCTGAGCTCACGCTCCCGAAATGCTGATGCGCGGCGCAATTAGCCGGGGCGGCTGCTGCAAACCCGGCGGAGCTGGATTTCCTATGGAGGCGCGCGTGGAGAGGAAAAACATGCTGGAACAGTGCGGGGTGTTACAGTCAGAATGCATTAATATCTAGTTAATATCTTTGGAACTTGTTTGGCTTTTCTTATTTTTCTGCCTTATATTTCCTCTGTGGTGTGAAGTATTGCATAATTTGATGTCACCTTTTTGTCATTCGCGGTGCGGAATGCGCTGGGCAAGGCGTGTGCGTGTTGTAACAGGGGCTGGTGAATGCTGAGCTCTGCGGTCACCTCCCAAGCGTGGTGAGACAAGGATTACCGGGCGGCTCGGGAGCAACAGCTGATCCAAGCAAGGGAACAAAATGGATTACTGCATGGCAAGCCAGTGAAAAATCCGTGTCAGGCAGGAAAGGCTGGTGTGTAAGAGGACACCGATTTTCTGTGTATTGGAGTAGAAAAGGTCTCAGAGTTCAGCTATACAAAGTTTAGTGAAGGTTGTGTCTTAAGGCCTTAATATGCTCGGTGCGTTTCATTTGAGATAATGAATTGTGTGATTTCTTAGGGTAAAACGGGTGTCAGCAAGCTTTGTTGACTGCTGTGGGAATTAGTTGTGATAAGAATTGGGCCTATAGTCTTCTTCCTTTTTTTTTTTTTTTTTTTTTTGGTAAATTCATTTGATCTAGAATAACTGAAGATGATTGAGGGCACTTGAGAAATGGAACCACTAGGGACTGACTGTGGGCTGTGGACTCTGTGTAGCCAGAAGTCTGGAGTGGCCTCTGGGAAGGCACAAGAGTCAAATGTAAGTGACTGTGGGGTGGATTAAAAGGTGAAATAGCTTAATGCAAAATAGCCAAGATTTTAAATATGTATGACTTGTTCACACTGAGGTTTTCTGTGACAGCTCACCAGGATGCTGAGCTTGTTGGCTCTGCGTCGCAGGTGTCAGTGAACCAAGGCTCCTAATTTGGCATTGAGTGTCCCTTTAAATGTATCACTGCTCTCACAGCATGACACTTAAGATTTGAACTGTAATTTTTTTTCTTGTATTTCAGAATAGTTAGAGACTTAATGTTCCTTGCCTCGTTTTCCTAATTTATTCTATGCTATCGGCAAGTGAATTGTTTCAGTTGATAAATAACACGAATGGCGCTTGCTGTAGAATTTCACAATTTATTTTTTTCAATATTAGACTTTACTTTTAATTTTTATCACGTGAAGGCATGTACATTTTAAATTTATTTGAAGAAAGTACTGAACAGTCTCCCTTTAAGCTACCTACCTTTAGATGTTTCTAGTTTATAAACATTTTCCTGAAATAGTATATTTATATGCATAAGAGACTGTAAATATGTTTTAATGCTTTGAGTTATTTTCTTACGCTTTTAACACCATGAGAGGGTTCTTGCTGTTGACATGTTCTTAGAACATGAGTAAGAACAGAACAAGGGTGAAGGCTCTCACTGGGAGCTTTAGCATTAGGTGTTATGTTCCAAAGAGCTTATTTGAACAACATATTGTGCACTCAAGGTAGAGGGAAAGATGTGTCAGGTTTGTGGCAAGAAGTTTTTTGGTTTTCCTGATGTAGAAAAATTAATTTAAATACAGAACTAGCAGAAGATAAGAGGGACTGGACAGGAGATGGAAGAAAGATGTGGAGAAGTGCCATTCTGAAAAGACTGGGCAAGATAAAAGGGTTGTATCAGAAACGTGGTTAATACAAGGCACCTGAAATATTAAGCTCTAATTCTTGTTTGCTTTCATTTATACCTCAAGCTAATGCTGTGCTTCCATCATTCTTGAGTATTAGACCTTGAGCTGATCAGATTGTGACGCTATGTACCATATGTGCTGGCAGGAAGCAATGCAGTGTGATGAACCAAAGATGCAGCCTGAGCTCTAATCTTGAGTTTCCCTGCTGTCCTTTGGTTTTTAATTATTATTTTTTTTATTTATACACATACTGACATACCGGTGAGTGTCAGAAAACGTCATAGATTTCATAGAGGGTGATGTGTAAGCCTGTGTATATTTATACTTTCATGCTAAAATGCTGATTATTACTTTGACAGCATAATGCTTATAAGAGAAGTCTGAGCTCATCAGACTAAAAAACATCAATTATGTGAAAATCTTCTCTGATAGGTTTACTGTTCTTTTCTAGCTTTTTGTTTTGCACTGCTAGGGAATGCACACTGAATATTATCATAATACTGTTAATGGATGAGCTTATCAGTGTACTTCAGCTGCTTTTCAGTAGTTCACTTTCCAAACTAAGTCTGGATGTTGTACCCCAAAAGTTCTGTTACTAATCTTATATCAGATATGGAGGGTGCAACCGTTCTTTACCCTGATTTATGAAAATTAAGTAAATAAAGTTAAGTGTTCAAATTGTCAGAGGCTTTATGTTCAGGACAGACCTCTCATTTTAAAAAAACTACAATGGAATATGGAAGACAGCTCTCAGATGCTGGATTTTACATAATGTACATGTACTCTGAATCAAAGTACTGAGTAAGATGCTCATTTTGTCATCAGTGTAATATATAAATAATTAAGACAAGCTTTGAAGCTGTGTAGGGTGGCTTCCTGTTTACACTTGTGTCCAGCAGAGCCTGTTGAAAAGAAAGCTGGACTTGATGTTCCTTTCTTCAAAGGAATTCTTAGTCTGATTTTATTTTCTGATGGGTAATCTCAGTACACTTTTGCCTAACCCTTACTTTGTCTTTTGACAAGGGGGTTAATTAGTTTACATACAAACCACCAGTGTCACGAAGTATAATAAAAGAGAAGTGCAAATGTTTTAGATGAGGTTGTGAAATAAGATGTTAATACTGAATTGCTGGTTAAATTCGTATTGATTTTTTTTTTTTTCTTTCCCTTCAGTGTATAAGGGTAGGGTTGAATTTTTTCTCTGGGACCAAAAATTCAAATTCAATTGCCAAAAGGGGAAGTTGAAACAGGGCTAAAACATAAGGAAAAAGCATCTTTCTTCAAGTTCTGGATTTTGATTTGTGGGTCTGTGTATTTTTCTTTCTTGCAGCAAAGTTTTCTGCAAGCCAGAGTGTAATTTTTCCTTTTAACTTTACTAGCTGAGAGTGTGCTTATGGTCTGTGGGCATGTCTTCCATGAAACCCATCAAAATACTTGGTGTTTGGAGTCTTCTGTGACTAAAATGAGAATTAGACCCAGCCATTTTAAGAAGTTAGGCCATTTCATTTGGCACAACTAGGTCTCTGTTGTTCCAAAATAAACTGTGCTGCTATAATCAAATGCTTTGCTAGTCAAATGTTCTGGCAAAAACTTAGGTGGAAAAAAATTGACATACAATTGTGAGAAAGATGGAAAATTTGGGGGTTTGGACAGTAGTGCAAAAAACCATGTTATTAAGGCCTAAGGTTTTGTGTCCCTTCAGGTTCATTAGCATTGGTTTGTGGTGATCAGTGAGGAATTTCATGGAAAAGTTGTCTCTTCCTTTCCTCTCTGGTAAATAACTGAGTTCTTGTTAATACTCAGAGTGTTTTATTTGGAATATTCAAACTCACTCAGATTCTGTGCATCTTTCTCTAGTAGGAAGTAGATAGTTTCTTAACTCCACCCTCCCAAGGATGAGATAGACACATGAAGGCTGTAACATGGTTTCAAATTGTCTTGGAAGATGGGCTGCCCACAGCTGGTTGTCTTTCAGCTGCTGGATCTGCATAAGTGAGTGATTTCATGGGGGAATCAAGAACAATTTTTACATCCCCTTTTGAATTATAATGGAGAGACACTGGGAACAATAACCTATTGCTGTGGTTGTCCTGCTCTGTGTGGTCATCTTCCCCCCCCCGACTTTATTCATTTCTCACATCGCTGTGCTCCAGTGTCTCACCTCCTTCCTGGGGCTGTTGCCCCTCCTGAGGGTTCCTCACTGGTACTGGTTTCCTCTCTGGTCTTAAAGTGATTATGAGAGTGCACTGAAGTCAGGCTACTGCCAGAGAGCAAAGCTCTTGTAGTTCCTTGTGTCAGCATTAGTGCCCATGGAGTGAGTAAATGCTGGAGTTGCACCTGGCTCAGAGCAGGGCTCAGGTTCAGCTCAGGTTCTGTGGGGCTGCCAGCTGGCTGGGGTGAGTGCAGAGCTCAGAGGAGGCACTGCCCCTTTTTGCAGCAATAATGTGGGATTAAACTGAAATTTTCCTCCTGTTAAATTGTATTCTTGCAGCTGCAGGAGTGCTGCTAGGTGTGTGTAGGGGGTTGGGTTTGATTTTTTTTCAGGGCTCCTGATAAGGCAATACTGTGTAGTTTGGCCGTGTCAGTGGGTTTCTCCCCTCATCCCCAGTTCCTTTTCAGCAGATCAGTTTAGGAGTTACTTGTAAAATCTTTTTACCATTTGAAAAAGAAAGTTCAAGAGCTTCTACTTTAAGTCATACTAACTGGAATCACACAAGACTTAGCCAAAAGGAGAATTTAATGAAGCTTTCCTAAGAGGAGTACCTGCTGCAGTTCTCATATCCTTGGAGGAATTGTGTTGCAAAGGAGCTTGGACCTTATCAGTGGGAGTTTTAAACAAGCAGCTGCTGGCCCCAGCTACATCTGCCCACTTGTTCTGTGGCTGGCTGGACAGCTCATTAAACACTGAGCCAGCTGCGTGAGCTGGTGGAAAAGCTCCTGCAGTGACAGGAGTGAGGAGGGCTCAGGAGGAGCCAGGAACACGCAGCTGGAGGCAGGT
This sequence comes from Sturnus vulgaris, assembly GCF_052056855.1. NCBI lineage: Eukaryota > Metazoa > Chordata > Aves > Passeriformes > Sturnidae > Sturnus > Sturnus vulgaris. The sequence goes on along the minus strand of NC_142251.1, from coordinate 21,579,803 downwards.
GAGGCTGGCAGGCAGCAGGCCCTGTCTGAGGCCACCTTGGGCTCGCAGCTTTAGATCCTTCATGAGGGGAATAGACAGAAATCAATAGTCATCCTTAGGAAGGAAGAATGGAAACCTCTGGCTTAGTTGTCATATGCTGCTTCAAAGTTAAGGTGAGATGGCATTTTTAGAGTGCTGTGCTTTTTATATGTGTTAGAAATATTTAAGTTCATATGTGAGAGCTCTAGATGATGACATAGTAAGTGACTCTTATGCTCTTTGAACTTCACTGTCTGCATTTCAGAGAGGAAAATTTTACATATTGCAGACTTAGTAAGCACAATATTTTCACAGCTAGAGGATTAATTTCTTCAGATTTTTTTATCTGGGCCTCTATGCATAGGACAGAAATGGAAAAGTTGCAGGTGCTTTGGTAGATCTTAATTATGGCTTCATAGTCAACCTCAAAATCAATTACTTAATCTTGTTTAATTTTCATAATGCCACTATGTTCTGTCCTATAAATCTGCATTTTTATTTTTATTGGTAGCCAACATTTGCTAACCAAGCAGAAAATAAGATACTGATCAGAGCTAAAATTCTCTCTTTCCTTTTAGGCTGCCATCATGACGGCTGAAGAAACAGTGAACGTTAAAGAAGCTGAAATAATTAAGCTAATACTAGATTTTCTGAACTCAAGGAAGCTTCACATCAGCATGCTGGCACTTGAGAAAGAAAGTGGGGTCATTAATGGCTTGTTTTCAGATGACATGCTCTTCCTAAGGTAGGACTTCTTTTCCTGGTGCTTAAATACCACATTTATGAAAACAGAAGTTGGACTATAATTCTGTTACCAGCCCTATGCCACTAAACAGGAGATCTTAACTTGTGCCCTCACCTTATTCTGCTTTTTCGTGGTCCCATTCTGTAGCCCAGCCCCGCAGTGTGTTCCAGCTCTAGAGTCACTGACCAGGCAGCAGCAGCATGCATTGACACACATTTTTTTTTTTGTTTGCTTGTTCATTTTAACTTTGTTATTTTTCTGGGACACAAGTGAATTCAGGTGGGAAGGCACACTTAACAAGTGCCAGTGTCAGTGCAGACTAAGCTGGGAGTAAACTATAGAATAAGATGGGAAAGCAAGGCCTGTTGGCATCTGTGATGTCATTATCTGCTTACCAATCACGTGGCCCTGCAGGTGAGGTTTATTGACGTCTAGAATATTTTTACAGTATTTTAGTGCTGAGATCAAGGATGAGTGGTTTCCAGAGCTTTTCCCCAAAAATATTATGTGCATTTCAAAATAATACTTAGATTTATCTTAAATTTAACAACATGAAAGGAGTATCATTACCAAGGCACGAGGGTTGGTGCAATTTACTGTTCATGATATTGCCTCCAGAATATTATTAATAAGAATCAGTGTACATCCACACTAGTTTTTCAGCATTGATGTTTTCTGTTCATGCCAAAGGTACTTAATGAGACATAAGAAAGTAATTTATCCAGCTGTTCTTGAAACATTTAAAAATACATTTAATCACGGAACAGGTCTTCTCATCTGTCTTCCTTTTCATTAAATTATATATATTGGACTAAGATGAAATGAAAAAAGAATTTCAGAAAGATTCAAGTTATTAATACAGTGGGGTTTTTTTTTGTTTGTTTCATTGTTAGCTTAGTTAGAGAAATTAATCCTTCCTTTGTAGGCCTGAGCCTTTTATAGAGAGCCCTGTGTGATAGGAGAGCATGAAGAAATGGAACTGCTTTACCTGTGCAGTCCAGCCCACTGATCCTGGGGTTGGAGCTCCTGTGCTGGCACAATTCCTGCCAAGCTCTTCCTCTTACATGCTTAATATGGCATCTCTTTGTTTTCCCATCCCCTTCATAAAATAGCCCCAGCAGTATTTATATAATTAAAATGAACTCATTTTAAAGTTCTCTTTCATTAGTTTGGATGTAGTCATTGAAATTATATCTTTATTCAAACTCTTCAAGTAAGATTTTTTTTTTTGCTGTTTTTAAAAATAAGAATAGCAGGTAAAACAGAAGACACAAAGACCATTTTGTCCTTTTTGATGTGCCTTTAAAAGTAGTTAAAATGTGTTCTTCTAGAATGCAGTTATTTTTCAAAATACTGAGAACAGACTTGGATTTTGCTCCTACTGTTAGTCTTATTAAACAGTCATCTTGGCACCTGTCCAAAACAATGACTTTTCAAAGTGGATTATCTGTTGTGTATTTAAATTTTTTTGTATTTAAATTAGCTGCTTACTTAGAAAAGGGGTGTTCTTGTCCAGTGACATTCAAGGAATGATCCTTTTTTTAACTAGGCAATTGATTCTTGATGGCCAGTGGGATGAGGTTCTTCAGTTTATTCAGCCTCTTGAATGTATGGAAAAATTCGACAAGAAAAGGTAAAATAGAATGTATGTCAGAGTTCAGTTTTTTTAAGTTCTGGAAAATACCTGGATTTCTAAGTATTGTCTATAAAAACAGTTGTTATGGGTTTTTCACTTTAGCTTTTGATGTTTTTTTTTCTAGCCTGTGTGCTGTCCCTAAAGTGTGTGCATGTGTTTTTAAACTTAAAATATGTGCATGCAATCTGTAATGAGTTGTCATGTGCCATACACTTTAGGAATATGATTCATGTAGTACAACCTTTTAATAGATGCTCTGTCATACTTCTATTCAAGAAATAATATGATTGCTATACTTGTTTTATTTCTAATTAGCCTTCTGATATTTGTAGTAGAATATTTCTGAAAGCAATTATGGAAAAAATATGTCCTGTTTAAAAAAAATGTTGTGGTTACCAATTTGTTAAAATTCATATCAGAGTTCCTTCTCATGACAATTACTATGCCTAACTCAGAAATTTGATGTCATTTGATGAGAGAAGCCTGCTTGTCTCTAGAATATTATTTAACTACCTGGAGGAAGATGTATAGTATTTCTCTTCTCACCTGCAGGTTTCGTTACATTATTATGAAGCAGAAGTTCTTGGAAGCCTTATGTGTGAACAATGCAATGTCAGCAGAAGATGAGCCTCAGCATGTAAGAATTACCTCTGGTTTGGAAATGTTTTTGTTGTCTGAAAAGCTCTTGAGTTTAGTCTGATTAAAGGCAGGGCAGAAGCTCCCAGCATTAAATACACAAATTTTATCTATTACCAATGGTTTCATAAACACTGGATAAAGTAATCAGTATTCTTGGGAAGTGAGTGTGGCTCCCTGGTCTCAAATGCAGTTGTACCTAAAAGGGTTGCTTGAAATTTTGCAGATAGATCAGTGACCATATGCTGTGTCTCTGATCCTGACCCTCAGATTTACTTTAGGGCATTGTGCTAAAGTACAGGGCTCTTCTTTTTGTTACTATTTTTTTTTCACCACAAGTATTCTGAAGCAGGCCTCAGGATCACAGAAATTTATTGTGAGAATTTGGGCCAGATGAAAGTTTGAATGAATTCTGTGCTTAATTTCTGTTGGTTTTGGAGAGAAAGGTCAGAATTGGTTTTTTGAGGGAGCATATGTGTTCACAAAAGGACTCTTTCAATTAAATGTGCAAACAGCAGGAGTTGTGGACGTAAGTTTTTGGTATTGAAAGAGACATTAACTCAAACTGGCAAAGAAGGTGTGCAGATTGTGAAATTAGTTAGTTTTTCATTTATGTTGACAATACAGTGATACCAAATTTCTAAGACAAAAATGTTATGAAATGAGAAATGAAGAATGACAGTAGTTTTAATACAAATTATTTTGTTTTCCAGATTGATTTTAATTCTCTGTTCCATTAGACTTACATTGTACTTCAGGGTCTTTTCTTGACACAGTAGAGAAAGTTAAAATAAGTCCAAATTTCTAGTTGTAAATGGGAGGAGTACTAGTCCTTTGATCCCTCAATCTGTATACTGTTACTAGGATAACAGTAGAGGGAAAAAGTCAGATTAATGTTCCTTATTTTGTTGTAAATGTTACCAGATACGTTGGCATGTTGTGGGTCAAAGGCTGCTGTATTGAAGTGTCTAGGTAACATGGGTAAGTGGGGATTTTTACTGGTTTTAAATCTGTGTAACTAAAAATATCAGGTTTTGAGTATTTAACATGGTTCTTGGCTCTTAGCTGTCAACAGGCTTTGTAATAAAGCCCTCTATTCATTTGGAGGTTGTATCTTCTGAGAGCTCTGAACTTTTTTAACATTTTTGATTGAAGAATAGAAAATCTCAGTATAAAAGCTGCTAATCACTGGAAACCAGAGTAATCTACAAGGCTTTTATTAAAAGCTACTGGCATAGGTTATAGAAATAAAGGGGAAAATAAGTCAGCTGGCTTTTGAGAATGGAAGTAACTTTTTGTGCTACAGTAGAATTGGAGCTGCTTAGTCACAGATTTAAAATTTTATGCCCATCAAACCTGCAGTGACATGAAAACGTTCCACAAATCTGTGAAAAATGGGACTGGATGGGAGATTCTAGGAAGTCAAAGCATCTAGGAATTTGTCTCTTTTGTAACTACACTTGGATCAGCAAATTCAGACTCTATATGCTTTTTTAATTAACATCTAAGCAGTAATAGTAGTAAATGAATGATAGCAGACAATAGGCTGCCTGTTCTTCAGGCATTTCCTTGTGGAAGGACAGACAGGCAGTGCAGATTGCCGTGTTGATGTTTCCACAGCTGGAATTTACCATGCGAGAGGCCGTGCAGTGCCTGCACGCACTGGAGGAATACTGCCCCTCTAAGGAAGACTACAGTAAGCTGTGCTTGCTGCTGACACTGCCTCGCCTCACCAACCACGCCGAGTTCAAGGACTGGAACCCCAGCACTGCTCGGGTGCACTGCTTTGAAGAAGCCTGTGTCATGGTGGCAGAGTTCATTCCAGCAGACAGGAAACTGAGCGAGGCCGGCTTCAAAGCAAGTAACAACCGCTTGTTTCAGCTCGTAATGAAGGGATTGCTTTACGAATGTTGTGTGGAGTTCTGTCAGAGTAAAGCTACAGGAGAAGAAATCACGGAAAGTGAAGTGTTGCTGGGCATTGATCTCTTGTGTGGTAATGGCTGCGATGACTTGGACCTTAGCCTGTTGTCGTGGCTGCAGAATCTGCCAGCTACTGTATTTTCTTGTGCTTTTGAACAAAAGATGCTTAATATTCACGTTGATAAACTCCTCAAGCCTACAAAAGCTGCCTATGCTGATCTTCTGACACCTCTTATCAGCAAACTTTCTCCTTATCCATCCTCCCCCATGCGCCGGCCCCAGTCAGCAGACGCGTACATGACCCGCTCCCTCAACCCTGCCTTGGACGGGCTCTCGTGTGGATTGACAAACCACGACAAGCGGGTCACAGACCTCGGGACCAAAACTTCTCCCATGTCACACTCCTTCGCTAATTTCCATTACCCTGGAGTCCAGAATCTCAGCAGGAGTCTCATGCTTGAGAACACTGAATGTCACAGCATTTTTGAAGAGTCACCAGAGCGGTAAGTGCAGCTAGAGCTCTGTTTTTGCCTTAGCGTATATTGTGTGTTTCTGTGTTCTTACCTGTACTGTAACTCTGAACACCATTGTAACACTGAAATATAATTTGGTTGATTAAATTCTGCTGCAATAAAAACTCTGTATAGAGGGTTTTCCTCTTTATGCTTTTATGATCTAAGTAGATTTTCATATTTCAGTTTGAGCCTTATGGATTCAATTTGGGCCTTAAAGTTTCCTAGCACAGAGCACAAATATGCTCCGAGTGTATAATATCGTCTAGCTGGGGTTTGTGTTCAACATGACTGTGTTCTTCCATTCCAGAGAAATAAATGGATACAGTGAAATAACTGTAACTCCCATCTTCTTTCTCCATTGCATTCTGTCCTCAAGTCTCAATAAATAGTTTTGGTCCTGACACTGTAGTTACTTAAGTATACTTGAACAATTTCCATATCTCAGTGAAGTTGGTGGAAATGACAATATGCCATTGTTGTGGCATTCCTGTATCACTTAAATTGCTACAATAGTAGCTCAGCTGAAATATTTACTTTCTATTTTTGAAACCAAAGATGAGTAAGGCAGCTGAAGGTATTATGTTTTTTGTACCAGACTTTGATATAGTTGAGTTATGCTATTAATAAGTTCTTTAATGTAATGTAGACTGTAAAAGTGGCTTTTGAGACAAATGTCTGGTAACTGGGAGAAATGGTACTTATCAGTTGAGGATTTATCATCATATTTCTGCCTGGCTTTTCTTTTGATCAGCAGTTCTGTCCCTTCCTGATGGTTATTGTCAAACTCCCCTAGAAAGCAGCTGCCAGCTTTTTCGGGACTTAGAAGACCAGATGGGTAACTAGCCCTGTATTGGGTGCAGTAGCCAGCAGATGACATGTGGGGCTGTGGTGATCAATCCAGGCCACAGCTGGTGTCTCTATTAGTTTTGCCTTGGAGCAATATTCCATATGTTGTGTTATGGTAAAGAGCAGCTGTAATTAAACACAGTAAAAAGGAAACAAACACTCCCAAACTCACGTCAGTTCACCAGTGACAATGGAAATACTTAAAATAATGTATGTTTTAATATTTATCTTAATACTTACCTTAGAAGGAGCTGTTTTGTTTGATTAAAATCGTGGGTTTTACCAGGCTCTTCACAAGTGGAGTTTTTGTGGATAGCTTGTTTTATGGCAGTATCCCTGATGTTACATTTTTACTAAGTGTACCTCCTGAAGATACTAGTTTATGGTGAATCCTCTGATTTTACTGATCTGTATCAAACCTTACCACTTATGTGAGTGGACCAGGGTCCAGTTAAAAAGTTAAAACTGATTCTTGAGAGGTTTTTGATTCTCTTTTCAAAACTGAAGTACTAGATTAATTCTGCACAAATAACATCATTGTGTGAGCTGAAGAAGATGATTAATTGCTGCAATTCTTTATGTAGGCCTTTTCATGTGAAGTTTGTAGTTTGTAACATGTTTTTTCATTAATACTACATCTCTTGAAAGTTAGGATTAGAGGGCCAGAATTATAGGATTAGAGCTGTAGGGCCAGACCCCTAGTTTTCAAGAAGGCATTACATTTTTTCAAAAGTAAATCCAACTTCAGGTCAGGTGTCCAGCCTAAATGACAGTATTTGCAAGGGTGGAAGCTGAGCTTTATGTAAATTTGGCCCATGCTTCCTCTTGCACATGACATAAATACTGTATTTATTTTATAAATTGAGTTCCTTAAGCAATTGTCTTTTAGTCAGCTGAGTTACTTTTGTTACTGCACAGAGGTACCCAAGAAGTCTGAAATAACTTCTAAAAAACCTTTACTCCAAGTCACTGAGTAAAATCCTAAGTTGAAAAACTGAAGATGGGCATCCAAGGCTTATAATGTGTTCTGCACATTTACTGATGGATTGCCAAACCATTTTGGAAAGCGTGTCATGCAGAAATGCTTATAACAAACAAGAAAAGAAAACCCAATATAAACATTTTTCTACCTTGCACTTTCAGGAACATTAAGGCAAATGGATGTTAAACATCTGTGGATATTAGTTTCAGTTTAGACTGGTAGTGGTAATTAAACTAATATCTTTGGGAAGAGTTTAGGCTCATAGTATATCAGATACATTCTGTACACATAATTGCTTTGAAAGTGAAGATTTTGAGTAACTTAGTTAAAGGATGTAGAATTCAAATGTAGGGATGATGAAACTGGGGAGTGCTGTGGAAGTGAGGCTTTTTGGAAACTGGCTGTGCTTCTTGTTTGTCAGGGAGTTTATTTTCTTTAATATAACACATTGCAAGTGGCATTTTTTTCCTAAGCAGTATCTTCAGTTTGACGTGACTTAAGTAGTTTGCATTCCTGTGTTACCAGATCTTACTCTAGGATGTTATCTTTCTCCACTTGATTTTCTACTCTTGGTTTTTCTCAGTTAAGCATCTCTTCTTTTCCATGTTGCTGCGAGAAGTGATACTCCCGTGGAGCCCCAGCACCCCATCGGCAGCGAGACCTCGTGCCAGAGCTCAGCTCCAGAAAATGAACTCAATGCAGCACAGAGTCAGGGATCAGCCAAACAAGAGAAAAATGAGGTAGTGCTTGTTTGTTTAAAAATAATGAGGCCCTTTGAGCTGGGTTTTGATCACTTCATAATGATTTGCCTTTGTGTGGAGAACTTCATGCATGACAATGGGTTGCTTTGAATCTCGTTTTTACTATAGTAAAAATGCCATAATGCGTCTTGTAAAAGGAACTACTACTTTTTGTCCCCCATTGTATAAAGTTCTGCTGTCATTTGAGTCTGTAATGCAGCTGATTAGAGTGCCTTGTCACATCAGCAGTCCAGCTAAACTGTTGTGTATATCTTTAAAAGGAAGCAAAAAAACCAGAGCCAACAATGTTAGATTAAACAGTTCTTAAGCATCCTCTTCATGTTCTAGTCACAAATCTAGCATGTAGCTTGTAATTTTTGGTGTTAATGCCAGGTTTTGTAAGTCATCTTACATCAGTTCTTGTCTAGAACACAGGGAAATTTAAAATTGGGCAATTCCCTCATAAATATATCTTTGCCATTCAGAATCCAATAGCATAACTTTTTTTGGATTAATCTCTGAAGGCCTGTGCCTTGACTATCCTTTTTTTCTTTTTTTTTTTTTTTCCCTTAACAGCAATATGGAGTAAGTGAAATAATAGCTCAGAAGGAAACAGTGAAAACAGTTACCTATTCCATTCTTTTTCCACAGTTAAATACTAGTCTCTAAATTTGGTAATGAAAAATAACATTGAGTGTGCTGTCTGTTCTATTTGCAGATTCAGGTTTGATTTTCTTAGGTAAACTTTAACAGGCTTATGACATGTGGGACTGGACACCAGCCTAGCTTTGACAGGACTGTGTCCTGGTAGTCTCTGGACACTTGAGTGAGGCAGTGGGATCTACTGTAAGATTAACAAAGTCATCTACATTTGAGGACTTCACTCCCCTCAAGGACTTTGCTTCTCTGTGTTTTGTATGCATGTTGGAAGGGAAGGAAGAACTTAGCTAGAAGAATATAGAGCAGGACAGGCTTCAAGAGGGAAAACAGAATAAAACAGGTGCAGAATTTGTAGGAGAGAATGAGGACAGGAGGTGCTGTGGTGAAGATGTTGGCCAAGCTATTATACACCAGTAGAAAAGAATGTAGTACCTGGTGCAATTTCATTTTGTTTTGTTTCCCACATCATAGTGATGTATGTATATACCTGTAGGAGTGAGAAATCAATTTAAGTTTCTTTTCAGAGCTTTGTTTTTGATGTGTTCCTGTGGAGACTGATTTAGAAGCCACAGTTTATAGAATAGAGCTTCTGGGTGACATATTTTAGGTTTGCGTGTTAGTTGGGAAATAGTGGCACAGAATACAAAAAATCAAAAGAATTTAATAAAATTGTAACAAGTATCAGTCATGAAAATATATATCGACAAGAATATACTTGTTGTTTAGGTTGATAACCCAGGGAGTGGGGAATAGTTCATCAATTTCAAGTACAGAAAATAAATGCTTTTCACTTCTGTCAGTAACTTTGGAGTTTCTGAATTGCAAGTATTCACCATGAGAAACCTAAGGTAGTAAATAATTTGCAAATGCAACAGTGCTAGGAAATCCATTATAAATAAAAAAAAATTGTGTCAGAGAACAAAAAATCATAATGCAAGTGGTATTAATAATTGTTAATAGAAGTGCAAAGGCTGTTACAAAGACAGAATGTGTATGAATTGTCTGAACTAATGCAAAGTTATGAGGATGTCCTTACACAACTTTAAATCCTAGATGACAAAGCTATCACTCCAGAAAACAAACAAAAAACCCACACAAGATTTTTTTTTACTATTACTATTTTTTTATTCGTATTTTTGTGTTTTTTTTCTATTAGGTAAATATGCAGTTTTCTTCTTCAGAAAATACAGGGTAGTTCAGTGTGAATGATCTGACCTTGGACTAAAGTGTTTTTGGTCTTCTGTTTGTTCATTTTTATCTTGTTCTCAGCTGCTAGCAGGAAAGTGAAAGAAAAAAGAGGTTTGGGAATGCAGAAGGCAGCAAGTCCTGGGCAGCTGGCAGTGTGGGAAGCTAACAGTATGTAAAGAAAAGACTATGAGAAAGGAAGTTCAAGTGTTGTCTTGGTCCAGAAAATAAGGAATTTTAAAGTTAAAACAGTTAAAAGTTAACCAATTTCAAAAGTGAAATGTAACACTTGAATAAACCACTGCTGCTGGGAAGGGTAAACTGGGTCTGCAGACTGATAGCAGTGAGGTGTCAACTTGGCAGAAAATACTCAAATTGTAATGAAAGTATGACTTGAATAGTTTCCTGGTTTTTATTTTCAACTTTCAATCACTTTTTTGTTTTGATCTTAAGTAATACTTTGGAAATTTTGTAGGAAAGAGCAGTCTCCTTCAGAATTACAGTAGGACTGCTTCAACAGTGAACAGTGTAGGCTGGCAGTGCTTTCTTTTTTTAATATGTAAATTCTGTCTGGTTTTAAGGACGAATGAAATCATTACTCTTCAGAGATTAATCTCTTGGCTTTTTGATGCCTGTGTTGAAAGACTGAATCAGAAAGTAAATATTTATGTTAAATACCACAGTTAACTACTTAAATTCCATCTGTGATTCTCATTTCTTTTTAGCTTCGTGATTCCACAGAGCAGTTTCAGGAATACTACAGACAAAGATTACGTTACCAGCAGCACTTAGAGCAGAAGGAGCAGCAGAGACAATTGTATCAGCAGATGTTGTTAGAAGGAGGAGTTCATCAAGAAGATGGAGCTGACCAGCAACAGAACCTTACTGAACAGTTTCTTAACAGGTTGGGGGAGTTTGATTCTTCTACCCACCCATGTTTCTCTGTAAGTTCTCATAATGGCCTGGTTTGATGCTTTGGGTTTTTTTAACTTGTCATTTGTTATTAGATCTATCCAGAAACTAGGAGAATTAAATATGGGTATGGACAGTCTTGGAAATGATGTACAAACACTTAGCCAGCAATGTAATGGGAGCAAAGGGATTGCATCTACCCATCCAGCAAGTAATTTCACATCAGCACCTTCAGATGGTAGCCAGAGGATAGCAACTGACAGCCCAAACCTTAATACAAGCACTCCTCGCAAGTGTGGATCAGCTAATCAGATCCCCTTCCCTGAAGAGTCACCTGTACAGGGGAATCAAAGGTAAGATCCTGGAGAGCACTCAGGACTGGGATAGCCTTCTGCTGGCACTGTGGGAGAGCTGGTTGTATTTATCTTCAGCTATCAAATTAATTTTTTCATTGAATAGGGGTATTTAGCTCATGATCAGTGTTTTCTAAATATTTATGTAGGGATTATAAAATCTTTTTTTTTGACAGCATGCATGAGGAATAGTTGCATTTTATGCTTGTTTTTAATTTTGGACTTTTAATTCCATCTTACTCATTTTGTGTTTGTCATTCTAAGTTTCTGGAAGCTTTTTTATTAAATACAAACTAGATGAAGGGAGAAGCAGGAAAGAATGGGATCTGAATTTCTTCTGTTAACTCAAAGTAGCGCTGACCTGAAAGAAACAGTAATTCTTTCAGCTCTCTGTGTGTATATATTGTATCTATAGATAGATATGTTATGGACTGAAAAGTATGTTTAACTTGAGTTCACTTGTTCAATGCTTGGTGTTGCTGCAAAAAGGGCTGTCCCTTTTAAAAGTAATAGTTTAATGGTAATGATTCAGACATGTATAACACTTTACACAAATTAGTCAGTTCTGAGAATGGCTGAAACTGTAACTTTAGTCCAAAAAATACTTACCAAAAAATCTGTCCCTGCTCTTGTTTTGTCTTGTGTTGTTAAACACTTCACCAAATCAAAGCAGTGCATCAGAGCATGCTGTCACTCAGGCACAGTCAGAAGACTCTTCTGGGAATTTATCTAGGACAAGAGCTGATGAGGTGAGTTTTCTTGTGGTCTTTTACTGCATGTGTTATCAAAACAGTACTTAATCCTGAGTGTGACATCCTCTTACTGTTAAGAGATATTTAAAATGAATTTTGGTTGGTGCAGTGTCTACAGTCACAGAACCATTGACATCTGGACACTGAATCCAAATGCTCTGTGTAAAAGAGTCAATGAGAGCAGGATGCTTGGGGCTGGGTCCAGTTGGGTTTTGAGCCTTTCCAAGGGTGGAGGATGTTCCCCAGCCTTTGTGGGCTACCTCATCCTGTGTCTGACCACCCTCACAGTGTTTTTAGAACACCAAAAAAAGTGGAATTTGCTTAATTTTATTTGGTGTTCATTGCCTCTGGTCCTTTCACTGGGTACCACTGAGAAGAGTCATGCTCCATCTTCTTCCCCAGTCACATATTTATATGCACTGGTGAGATGTACACATGCACACCCTGAAAAGCCCTTCTGATCTCAAGGCCAAACAGTACCAGCTCTTTCAGGTTCTCCTTGTACAACAGATGTTCTGATGGGATGTCTTTTACAGCCATTATTTTGTGTTTTCCAGGTAAGAACTTTGAGTGTTGGACTCCAGTCAGTATGGCCTGAAAAAACAGGGGAATAGTTAATAGGGAAATAACTGCAATAAGTACATTCCAAAATTTCTGCATAAATAAAAATCATAATCTTAGAAAGGTGGTCATGAAGTCACAAGGAGGATGATGTAACAAAGTTTAGCATAATTTAATGATAACTGTGTTACATACAGGGTGAAAGTCTGATTCTGTGTTTAATGTTGTATTTGTTTTAGAAGCTGTGTTTGACTTGGACTGTTTTCAGTAAAAAGGCAGCTTTGTTCCCCTGGCAAGTTTCACACAGATCAAATGTGTTTACACAGAAATAACCTGTAGTATTGTCCATCTGAGGTGGGCTGTTTAGAAGAACAAAAGCAGATGGAAGTCTGGAGGGAGAATGTGAAACACTAATTAATTAATGTTAACTGTAAAAGTCAGTTGAAGAAAGGAGCTTCAAGAGCATTCTTGGACTTGGAGTAGACATTGTTTACAAAACTGTACTTTGAGTGATCCAGCCTGCTGTGCTGCTACTTGTTAATACTTGACTACAGTAACTTTACATGATTCTGCAGAGCAGTCACACCTACTTTTAAATGTCCAGTTTTACACAGAGGAACCTAATTTTACTGTTATCCTTTTACACAGGATGACAAATCAAAAAAGCAGTTTATTTGCATTAATACTCTAGAAGACACACAAGCTGTCAGAGCTGTAGCCTTTCATCCTAGTGGGAGTTTATATGCTGTTGGTTCCAACTCTAAAACTTTGAGAGTTTGTGCCTATCCAGAAGTAATTGACCCAAGGTAAGAAAGCTAATATAATAATTTCTTTTTCTTTATCATAGCACTTCTTTCTCCTGCAGCTACTGATACCTGTACATTTCATACCTTTATTTTATTGTCATAAATACAGCAATGCTCTGCTTGGAATCCTGAACTCCTAAACAAATACAAGGTGATGTGCTGAAGTATTGCTATATTTGTGGGCCACTTCTTTGCTGTCTTTATTATTTGCAAGATGTATTGCCACAAGACCACACTTTTCCTTATAGAAATGTTTGGGGTTTTTTTTGTCTCAGCAGTTGAGCTTTTTTGAGTTTACTGTTTGGCCAGTGGTCTTGATATTCCAGCTGTAACAGTGGGAGAAAGCATGTGTCAGTTCCCAAGCCAGCACAAGCTGGGCTTCACAAGATCCAGTTTCTGGCAGGACAGACTTAACAGTAGAGAAAGTTCTATCTTCTTGACTTCTACAGCAAAACTTGCCAGTGTGTGTCTGTTGATGTGTTTTTACTCTAAACATTGTTTTCGAGTTATATTGGTTCCCTGACAGAAAAAGCATCATATGTCATTTACTGTGCAGCTGTATTTTGTTTACTTTCCACCATTTTTTTATAGGATGGGAATAATATACCTGAAAATAAATATTGCCACATCAATATCAATCTCCTTAATTCTGTTCCACTTGTATTATTTTCTTGGAGGAGGAGGGGAGAAGTGCAAGCATCTAAACTTGGCAATTTTTTAGAGCACACAGGTGTGCACACATCTGGGACACTTTCCCATTTTAGGACTGATGTCCAGGCTTCCAAAGTGTTCAGAAAGTAAACCTACTTTTCTTTTCCTCCTTAAATATCACCAGTAAGGTAGCCTTTGAAGTTTTAATTCCAAAATATTTATGAGCAATGTATGACACAACACAAAAAGGAATTGATTTCTGTTACCTAATACTGGGCTTGAAGCTCAAACAGCCTCTTGACTGGTAAGCAGTGCAAAACATGTTGGCTCCTGCACAGCTGCTGACTCTGCTTGATGGAAAAGGTCTGAGCAACTCTGCAGCCTTAGGTTTTTACTTGCAGTGCATGATCTGATGTGACAAGAGACACACTGCATCTGGACTTGAAAGCAATACTGAAATATCCTTAATTCTGAACTTGTAATTCTTTCATTTACTGTTGATTTTAACTATGCTTACAGTTTGCCTAAAATACTTCATCATGGGATTTACAAGTCAGCAGAGAGATTGCATTATCTTAGAGATATTCTAATCCTTGTAGCAACATGAGTCTAGACGTGCATTCAAAATTATGTGCTTTTCAAAGAGCTATGGCTGTGTAGATGAACTGTTCTTTGAAGCTCTGGGCCTATTAAACTTTTTTTTTTAACTTGTCCTTCAAACCGATGAATTATTCAAGACAGGTTAGTTTAGAGTTGTTTTTTTTCCTTTCTCTAAAGGTAAAGGATTAAATTATAAAGGTATAATAGTAGTGTGGGCGTTTTTGCACACATTTAAGATGAAGCACTGTCAGATACATGTTACAGTTCTGCAAATGTGGCTCAAATAATCACATCCTTCCATGCAGTGGCTTGGCAGCATGTGGTCTCTGACCTGGGTAGGTGCTCTCATGTCCTGAGAGAATCAGTGATCCTCAGCTCTTAAGATGTGGTGAATCCAAACTCAGAGTGTGAGGTAAGGCATTAGGCCACTTAGGAAGCTCTCTAGTGTGTTGAGTGATCCTGATTTAGGCTAATGTGTCATGGATTTCCTCTCTGGCAACAAAATAAAATTAGCTGCCATGTAGGTTTACTTTAGTATTCGTTACTAAACTGATGTTAATCTCCAGAGTTTTTCAACAGGCTTGGATGATTGTCTTTCTTGTTTTTTCTCTCTGCCTCTTCTGCTCATTATTATTATTATTTATAATAAGGTTTATGAACTTTTTCAATAATAATTAAGTTTGTTGAATTTCTCCTGTTGATGTTACTGGAGTGATATGGAGATGGATACTGCAATACTTTATCCTAAGTACTTGATTGCTTCCTGCTGTGTGAGCAGAAAAAGAACATTGTAGGAAGGTAATTGATTGCAGTCAAGGAAATGTAAATTACTGGGACTGTTGCTTTTATTTCAGCAGTGTGCAAAGCTGATATGGTTTTACAAATAATCTGTGGTGTAGTTAGATGCTGTCAGGATTCTTGCATAGAGTGGTAGGTCTGTTTTTCTTGGCCTACTGTTGCTTAATTGAACTCGTGCATATTCAAAAGGGGACATAGTTAATTAAACAATTAAGTTGTTGACATATGAAGGACGTAGAGAACTCACACCGGTTTTGGACTCTGGGGATAATGTTTTATTGTCCTATAGCTAGTAATTACTATATTTTATCTGTATCAGCCCCTTTACAGATGAAGGGATTGGGTAAGTTCTTTTTGCATGTTCAATCACAGATAGAATGGGAAGATGAGGAAAAATGGAGAAAATGAGAAATCCTTTTGTCTTTGATCACACATATATGTTGCAGTGCAAGTAGTCATATGAATTTCATGTTACCCAAAATAACAGAAAAATAGTATCTTCATTTTAGAATACTTTGTTTCTCTTAGAAATAAAAGGAAATATTATGTTTGTTGGTTTTTTCTTTTACCAGTGCTTATAGTACTCCTAAACAACCTGTAGTTCGCTTCAAGAGGAATAAGCATCATAAAGGATCAATCTACTGTGTAGCCTGGAGTCCCTGTGGACAGCTGTTAGCTACTGGTTCTAATGATAAATATGTGAAAGTGCTGCCTTTTAATGCAGAAACTTGTAATGCAACAGGTACTATATGTATATTTAGTTCCAAGAATTTATTTTCAGTTACTGTCCACTATTTGTCAAAACCACTCAATTTACACTGTTTTGTTATTTTTATTCCAATATTTTAATTCAATCTGTTTTCCCTTTTACCATCACTATGGTTTCTATCCAGCAAAGAACCACTGAGAGATTTAAAATTATCTTTAGGGTTTTGTTTGGGTTGGGTGGCTGTGTTTTGGTTTCGTTTTGTAAGACTCTGGTATTGTTCTATCTCCTGGCAAATTCCTCCCCATATACAGTAAAACAACCAGATGTTCTTACCCACTTCTAGAGCTCAGTTTTCACTAAGAATTTATCTCCACTCCTAGTTCCCTTTTCTCTTGCCTAGTTCTCTCTTCACACCCCTCTTCAAAAGTAAATACTACTTTCCATGGCCACCTCTCCTAATCAATATGTTGAATGTGGCTCTTACCTTTGGTGTTTTGAACTTAGGCTTGTCCTTGTATTCAGTGCTCTCAATGTTCTTTTCCTCCTGGCAAAGAGAACCTTTTGAGTTCACCAGAGTTTACAAAAATAAATAAATATACTCCATAAGAAACCTTGGCTGCAGTGGTGATGGTCTATGTACATTTTGCAAAGCTTTGGGAAGTAGGAAGCTCAAGCGACACTCAAACCCAAGGTTCTTAGAGATTTTATTTGAACTGTAGTAACTGAAATGATGTTCTGTGCTGAAGTGCACAGCCATGTTTGCACTTGGTGGCATGTTCACCCTTACCTAAAATACTCTGTATTATCTCTGTACCTGCTTTAAAGAGCACAGCACTAATGAAGTATGCCTTACTTTGTTCCTTGACTTTTAAATTATTTTAGGACCAGATTTGGAATTCAGCATGCACGATGGGACAATCAGAGACCTTGCCTTTATGGAAGGCCCAGAAAGTGGTGGTGCTATTTTAATAAGTGCTGGAGCAGGGGACTGTAATATTTACACAACAGATTGTCAGCGTGGACAAGGCCTGCATGCCCTAAGTGGTCACACTGGTAGGTACAGTGTGGCTTCTGTCACACTTTCTAAGTCTGTGTTATATTCTAATAAAGTTGTGGGGTTGTTTTGGTTTGATTTGGTTTAAAATCATTGTGGTTTTTCTTTTTAGCAAGATTGTTTTTTTTTTTCCTCTCCCAATAGCTCTTGAGGTATTTTGAGTGGAGGTGGGCAGTGTTTGTTGTTATATATGTTTGCTTTTAATCTAATGGAGAGAGTGCACACCTCATTCCAGAGAAGACATGTGTGTGCCCATGGCTGGGTACTGCCATACACTGGCATTGGATCACACAATATGCAGGTTTTCCCTGGGATTAAGTCTCTGAATGCAAAATATAATCCCAACTGTATATGCAATAATATTTCAATGTTGGGTTAATGATGCTTAATCAAATTAAGAAGTTTTCTTGTTCACAGGACATATTTTAGCACTTTATACATGGAGTGGCTGGATGATTGCATCTGGATCTCAAGACAAAACTGTAAGATTTTGGGATTTGAGAGTGCCAAGCTGTGTTCGTGTTGTGGGAACAACGTTTCATGGAACAGGCAAGATGTGTTATCATGCTTCTAAATCATCCTGGCATGAAAATAAACTTTGAGGATGTCCATGTCATATAGAGTGAATGTAAGGGGAGGTTGTGGCACAGAAGGGAGGCTTAGCTTATAGATATCCTCAGAGATTCTTTCTTTACCTGGGGGGTTGGTTGGTTTGTTCCTAAAGTAATATTTCCTCTCAGAAGATGGGTAGTGCTTTTGCCTTATGACTTTCAAACAGATGCTTTTAAGTGCATTCAAATACAGCAACCTAACTGAAGTCCTTGAAATTTCAGGGCCAGGGTGAATTCATTGTAGTATTCCCCATTACCTCATAAGAGTGACTTTCTTTCCTGTGATGGAACCGATACTTTCTCATGCAGCTTTGCTAGTATCCTTGCTATGATTCTAGTGTGACTTAGGGCATCAGAGTTTTTAGTGCTGAAGAATAAAGACTTCTTTATTCTAAGCTGGCTATGCTCATCTTAAACTTGAGGCCAGCTTTTGGTGTTCTTTCCAATGCATGTTCTTCTGTTAAAAAAAAAAATTAGTTGGCTATTTGCAAAAGCCCAGCTAACTCTGCTGTGGGTTTGCTGGTGTTTCTGTGGCCCTGCAGGGAGTGCTGTAGCCTCAGTGGCAGTGGATCCCAGTGGCAGGCTGCTGGCCACAGGCCAGGAGGACTCGAGCTGCATGCTGTACGACATCCGCGGGGGCCGCATGGTGCAGAGCTACCACCCCCACAGCAGCGACGTGCGCTCTGTGCGCTTCTCGCCGGGCGCGCACTACCTGCTCACCGGCTCCTATGACATGAAGATCAAGGTGACAGATCTGCAAGGTAACACAGGCCCTCTTTGGGGCTTCTGGTGTTGGACTTGAGAGCTTGGCTCAAGGATCGGGTTTGACTTGTAAAGGGGAAAGAATAGTCGAGCTTGGAAAGGTTGGATGTGGATATATGTGGTTGTGTCCGGTGGAAATGGGGTGGTTGTGGTGATGAAAGCGTAGGCTGTGAACTGAATCTTGTTTTGGGGTGAGAGTCTCATTACAGTAAAATCACTGTTAAACACTCTTGACTGGTGAAATGGCTGTTGCTTTCAGAGAGCATTCATAAAATTGACCCTTAAAAAAAAAGTCCTAAAGAAGTATAGTAATTCTCATTTTTATTGGGATGAGTTAAGAATAGGGAAGATAGTGCGTATATCTAATTGACTTGACTTTCTTGAACCATTACATTTTAATCACCTTGTGTAAAAATGGTGGAGATCTGCATTTTTAATTTGTCCTGTGTCCAGTAATGCCTAAAAACTGAAGCCCTGGAGCCTTTTGTTTTGCTCTGTGTGTGTGTGAGAGAGAAAGGGGAGTCAAGTACACTTCATAAGGTGAAATACAGATGGAAGCTTTAAGTAAGCAAACTGGTTAAAAAAAGACTCACCACCCAAAGGCTGGGATATGGATTCATGAAATGAATAGTGATTTGATTTCTGTTCCTCTCCACAGGGGACCTGACGAAGCAGCTTCCTCTGATGGTGGTAGGGGAGCACAAGGACAAAGTTATTCAGTGCAGGTGGCACACACAAGATCTTTCCTTCTTGTCATCTTCTGCAGACAGAACTGTAACCCTTTGGACCTACAATGGTTAGAGTGCAAACAAAGGCAACTATGCAGCTAAAGCACAGAGACCCGAGACTACAGAACTGTCCAAACAAGTAATAATAATGAGGCTTTGAGAGAGCAGCAGTTGAGCAGGAGAGTGTCTTATCAAGAGGAAGGGCACCTGTCACTGATTTTTCTGGTTTCTAGGAGGTCTTGGTGTTTTTAGTATATTCTTTTGCAGTGCTTCCAGTCTTCCATGTTGAACTCATGCTGCTGTGACTTATTGTAGTCTTGTTGCCAAAGTCTATGAGGAGAACTCTTCTGTTGTTGATGTGCACTCAGAGTAACATGAATGATGTGTTTACAGTTTGGTATTAATTGCATTCCTTGTTCTTTGCCTCAATGAGAATTTTGTATAGAAGCTTAAGTTGAGGAACACTTCAATCAAGTCTGTATGTAACTAGTTACACACACACATAAAAGAAAAACTACTTCCACTGTTTTTTCAGGTTTATTGTATTCATCACTTTTGAACAAGAGCTCAAGCTTTATAACATCTCCACAGTTTCAACATTTTTAGTATAAAAAATCTGAACTTTAAAGGTTGACTAGGTAGTAACCACTTCTTGATTATGGTCCATTATATAATGGGGGTTTTTCTTTCTTTTCATCTAACCTGGGAAAAATGTTGATGTTTTTACTACATGACATTGTTTTAAACCAGCTAACATGTTGGAGGGGGAAAAGTAAAATATTGACTTTTTCAGTAGAAACATGTAATATTTTACTTTTTGAATGCAACAGAATACCTCTGTGTATAATGTACTGTAGAAAAGAGTGGATTGGCAGCAGTTGTCACAGTGGGCTTAATGGCTATCAATTTTTCTAGTAAAAGGGATACCATTAATGCTGTAATAGAAACCAGCATGGCTTAAAATGCTATGTCTGCATGATAACTTAAGAATTGTTTAAATTCCCAGTTCAGAAGCTTATCTGAATTTTATTTCTTGCACTGTTTATGTATGGGAAATTGCAGTTTTATTTCTACAAATCTTTAGATTCTAATGTTTATGTATTGTTATATTTTCATATTGTACAGTTCTTTTACTTTTTAAAATATAAACCTTAAACTTTAGGTTATTTATTTATTTGAACTGCAGTTAAGTTTTGGATTCTCTTGGTTACTAAATTATATGTGCACTGTAGCAAGCATTTTTAACTATCGTATAAAAGTGGAAAGGTAACTATAGAAGTGTATCTGTGCTATAATCTCAATAAAGACCTCCAACACCTGCACCCGTTTCATCTGTTATTTTTAATTCTTGGTTTATAATTCCTCAATTCAATACAACAGTAGGACCTATGATTTAAGTATGCCAGAACTATAAAATCCTTATGATTTATCCTTATGATACCACTTCCAAGTATTGAAATTCGCAGTGCAGTAAGCAATAATAAAGTGGCGTAGAGCTGAAAGTCTTGTTTATTTTTTCTTTATTAGCTACATATACAATAATATGTATGTATGGTACAATGATGCATATACAAAGCTACTTTGGAGGAAAATAGCATTTCTGTAGTTGTCTCTCTGTGGTCAAAGTTGGCAATCTATTTTAAATTAGAGTATCTATAACAACAGTTATTTCCTGACATTAATTTTATTGCAAGCTGTGTCTTCACAGGGCGGAGCTGGTTTTACACCCATCATGTTACACCCCGCCTGTTGTGCTCGAGCTTGCATTTAGCGAAGGTACGTCTGTCTGCGTGCCGGGGCCGGGCAGTGCCAGGGCGGGCGGTGCCCGGGGCTGGCGGTGCCGGGATTATTCCGGCGGTGCCCGGGGCTGGCGGTGCCGGGATTATTCCGGCGGTGCTCGGTGCTGGCGGTGCCGGGATTATTCCGGCGGTGCCCGGGGCTGGCGGTGCCGGGATTATTCCGGCGGTGCCCGGTGCTGGCGGTGCCGGGATTATTCCGGCGGTGCTCGGTGCTGGCGGTGCCGGGGCGGGCGGCGCTCGGGGCGGTTCCGCCCCTCCCTCGGGGCGGGGCCTTCAGCGCGAGACGGCGCCTCAGGGCCGGGCGGTGCTTCCAGGGCGGAGAGGCCCCGCCGGGCGGAGCGGCTGCCGGGGAGGCCCCGCACCAGGTAAACACACCGGGTGAACGCCGGGAAGCCCGCGGCCCCTCAGGTACCGCGGGCGGCGAGCGGGGCTGCGGGCGGGGCGGGCACCGCTGGCCGGGGCCTGCTCGGTGTCGGGGCGAGGAGGAGCGGGGAGGGGCTGCGGGTCTCGGCGGAGCGCCGTGTCAGGTGCGTTGTGAAGGAGGCGAAGGCGGAGGAGAAGCGTGCGGAGCCGCTTCTTCATGGCCCTGTCGGCTCCTGCAGCCCTCCGGCGGCAGTGCCGGCCTGGGCCGGGCCACAGCGGGGCCTGGGGCCTGGCGGAGCCGCGCCGAGGGGACCAGGCCTTGGCGCCAGGCAAGGCAGGGATGGTCCTGCAGGGCTGGCCAAGGTGAGTTCTGCGTGACGGTCGTGCCGGCCCCTTTGTGAAAAAATACCGAAAACCCAAGTTCAGCAAGGAGGAGCGTTAGCATTGGCAGTAGTTCTCCAGGGAGAAGCTGCCTGTGCCCTTAGGAGCAGGATCTCTGAGGGAGCGTGGTGTATCGTTCTCAGAGAGGGAACAAAGGATGGTGAAGCGGCAGATGTTGTGACCATACTCTTCTTAAAACAATGCGGCCAAGGGGAACGAAGCCAAAGGAGTGACCCAAAAGGTGACCAAAACCTGAACGTTGCTCCGTTAACTCGAAAATAGGTATCACTTTCCACACCCCAGTGTGTGCTAATGAAATAAGACGTGTGCATGCTTTGCATGCATGACTGAAGGCACACAAACTGCACCTGAATATGAAATGTCATCAACTGAAACTCTACCATATACCCTCCCTCAAAAAGACCAATATAAATACAGGTTGAGAGGGGCGGAGGTCAGAGGAGACTCCACCTTTGTATCGTGGGACTGTCCCGGGCTGTGCCTCACTCCTCCCCCATAGGAATGCCTGTTGGGTAAGGCTCCAACACGGAGCGCTCCCTCAGGAAATTCAGAGCCAGCTTCTGTTTGCGATTGTGCTTTTAGTCGTCTTCCACTCTAACGTACTGTTTGTCGGTGTATTACTCATATTTTTTGTGTTCATGCACTCCTGCAGCCGTTATGTTTATCACTGACAGTCCAGCGTTTCTGTTGCTCGGCAAATTACAATGTTTGGCACCTGAAGGTTGTTGAACACTTCCAGACCGTGGTCTGGTCAGGAGAGTTTGTTGGACATGACCAGACTCACAGGGTGTCTGTCACACTGTGGATCTGTGATTGTGGTAATTCTTACTGAATGTGACTGGACTCACAGTGCTGCACTGGCTCTGTGCTTCCCTTTTTAGTGCTAAATTTGCCATTCCTCAGAATCAGCCACCCCCAGCCCCTCTGGTATCTGAGGAACAGCTGAAATTCAAGAGGAGTTTTTTCTGCCAAATCTTCTTCTAAATGTGACAGAAAAATTTGTTTTACTGTTAACACAGTGCCCTTGTGGTGAAAAGTGCTGGAGTTCTGCACCGTTTTATCATATTTAGCAATGCTGAACTCTGTGCTATACCTGGTGATAACAAAGTCAGGGGTATTTGTTGGGGGTTGGGTTTCTTTCTTTTTTACTTAGAGAATTTTTTCCCATAAGTTCCTAAGAAAGTAACTACTGTAGTTATGTGTACTTAAGAAAAAAATTGCCAAGGTCTGGAGAGGAGTGTAGCATCTGACTTCACTTCTTTTTTTTTTTTTTTTTTTTTTTTTTTTTTTTTTTTTTTTTTTTTTTAAATTTTCTCTGGGAGTTTCTGAGTGGAGGGATACCGCAGGAATTTGGGGCAGGTAAAGGACCGGGCTGGGGGCAGCTGCTCTGTCTGGGCTTTGGGGAATGACGGTCAGACCTGCGGCTGGAAGGGAAGGAATTCACTGCCACTGCCATAACCCAGCCTGGAGCTGCCTCTGTTCTGCTGCTGGGCCCCACAGCCCCTGCCCTGCAGGGACTGAACCCGTGGTTCCAGCCACAGCCACGGAGCTTCTGATACATCTCAGCCACTGCCTTGGGATTTCTGCTCATTCCTGCTGTTCCAGCTTGGTGCTCCTCAGAGTCCTGCTGGGGCACCGGGATCGGCTGCACCGGGGTTTGTGAACCAAAGCCTCTCCTCCATCTCTGCCCGTCTGGGCACTGGGATTGACTGCCCCAGGGTTTATAAACCAAAGCCTCTCCTCCATCTCTGCCCGTCTGGGCACTGGGATTGACTGCCCCAGGAGTTTATAAACCAAAGCCTCTCCTCCATCCCTGCCCGTTTTGGCTCTGGGATTGACTGCCCCAGGAGTTTATAAACCAAAGCCTCTCCTCCATCCCTGCCCGTTTTGGCTCTGGGATTGACTGCCCCAGGAGTTTATAAACCAAAGCCTCTCCCAACCCTTCCCGTCTGGGCCCAGCCGCCATCACCACGTGCTGCCCGAGCCCTGCCCACAGCGCCCCCTGCTGGCCCGGAGGAATCACCTGCCCGGGGAGCAGCAGCGCCCCCTGCCGGCCGTGGCGGAGCACGGGAGGGTCCCTGGGCTCCTGCTCTGGTCGGTGTCAGCGCTGTGGCTGTTGGTGTTTGTTTGCCTTGTTATATACACTGGTAAAGAACTCGTATTCCTATTCTCATCTCTTTGCCTGAGAGCCCCTTAATTTCAAAATTACAATAATTCTGAGGGAAGGGGTTTACATTTTCCATTCCAAGGGAGGCTCTTACCTTCCTTAGCAGACAGCTCTCTTTAAAACCAAGACAGCATTAATCCATAATACAGTTTGTGTATATTATTGCCAGCACTTTCCTTGGGAAAAAGTATGGAAGTGAATTTAAACCTGCTTAATGGAGAACTGAGTTTTTAAAAAGCTCTGCTTTTGTTTTTTTCATGTAAGATTGTTTCATTTTTTTCATACAGCATGTCACACCCTGACCTAAATACCTGAATTTCTTGTTATATTCAGTGATACAGGATGCTGTTTCCTTTGGTATTGTGTGCAGTTATGCTGATAGGGAGCTGTAAAGTGCAAGAAGATGAATGGATTGACCCCACGGATATGCTCAATTATGATGCAGCATCAGGAACAATGAGAAGACCTTATAAGGTAGAAAAGAAAGGGTGTGTGTCTCTCCCATAAAGATAAATGCTGTTGGAAGATTGATTTTAAATGGTGACAGTAGATAATGATAGCACTATGGTGTTTTTAAGAGCTTATTATGTATTTTATATTTGAATCCATACATAGAAAAGTCTTTGTGTCAATGGTTAAAATTGCAAGGAAGAAATAATGTAATTAGTTCAGGACCTTTTCCTGGTGAGCTTCTGTTGCACTTAGATCAAGTCATATCAAGCAGGCTATTTGTATTTTCACAGGTAATGCTTGATTTATGCAGGTTGTGGCACCACAGGTTACTGCTCTGAGAAGTACTGGGTTAAGCAACTCTTGCTAGTTTCTCAAGTATAGCATTAAATATCTTGAAAATCAGGTTCCTAACTGATAAAAGCTGGGGGAGTTAAAGTTAATTATTGTATTTTATTTTAATTAACCAGTTTCCCATTTCTCATCTGGGACTATTGTGAAAGTCAATGGTGTTTTGTAATGCTGGGCCTCAGTTTCAGAAGGAAGATCAGAATAGGGATTGAGTGCTGTACTATTTAATGATTCATTAACATTGAAGAGAAGATGAAGTGGGGGAAAATTGGTTTTAACAAGATGAATTGTCTGTCTTGTATGAGCAGTGGACTCTAAATACCATGAGGTGCATGTTGGTTATGTTGTGCATGTGTGCACACATGGCTCTGTAAACTGGAGGTGGTTGTAGAGGAATCCTTGACTTTTGCCATTAATCAGTTTTCAAGTTTGGTTTTACAGTCTTGAGCAATACTGTTTAAACACTACAGGACATAATTTTCTGAAGCTTAAAAGATGCAGAGTGATAGTCATTAGCATCCTTAAGATCCAGCAGCAAGCATTGAAGTCTTGAAGCCTGGAGCCCAACTGCATTGGCTTTTATAAAAAAAGTAGTAGCTGTATTGTCTCCTGAAAAAATAGAACTACATCTTAAATGACAAAAAATACTACTTTGTGTTAGTCCCTCTTCTCAGGATTTCTTGTCTGCTCTGCAGAGAGTTTTTAGGTGGACAGGCTGTGTGGGCCGCTCAAGCTCCCATAAACCAAACTTTGTTTCAGCATGAGTTCACAGATTTGTGTGCTGTTGTGCTTCCTCTTGGAGACTTCCCTCAGTGTACACACGTGGCTGTGTAGAAGCAGCACTGCTCAGACTGGATCTGAGTAATGAACAGAAAGCAGAGTGCTCTGGAGTAGAGAATGGCAGGCAGCTCAGAATGGGGTTTGTGTTTACTTGCAGTCTGGCTGGTGATGTGGCCAGCTGGACTGGGAATTTGCCTGGCTGTAAACTGCCCCTTTGCCTGCTGAGTCAGTTTTTAGCCAGTGCCATTATCTAATCTAATGCACTCTGTGGATCACCAGCCCTCAAAGGAGGGGAAAGGGCAAGTGGAGGAGGACAGGCAAGGCCTCACCTTTTGAAGGCAGTGTGCATTCAGATAAACTCTAAGCAGTTGTCCATCTGGAGCCTAAAATAACAGCAGAGAGGCAGCTGGAATGTCAGTGGGAGAGTATTAGTAGCAAAGATATATACTCAGTTTTTAGCTCCTTTGCTTCTTCTTAAGTGATGTGGCTGTAGAAGTGTAACAGTTGGTCAAATTCTTGGATTCTAAAAATATGTTTTTCTTTTGTAATTTTAGCCAAGCTATCATGACTCTGAGGAAAAGACTGTGGATGATTCAGTCAGTACTGAAATCTCAAGTTGTTCCAGGGTAATAGATTCCTTGCAACACAAGGTTTGTTCTTCAGAATATTTTCCAGTGTTTAATAGTTTTTGCTTTCTGATGATGCTCTTCTGGATAGTATTGAACAGATGCATTGCTAGCATAATTTATGCTTTTTGGAGGGGGAATCTCTTGGCAGAGGAGAGACTAGAAGTGGTTTGAATTAATTTTCAAGTTGTTGTTCTGCCTGCAAAGGTCTGTTTCCTGATGTGTTATATAGTGTAACAAGGTCGATAGGAGCTAGGTGCTTCTGTCCAGTGTTAACAGTTCAAAGGTGTGGTGCTGATGTTACCCCATGCTCTTCTCAAGCTGTTCAGTCTTGTTTGATTTTAAGAGTTGGGTTGTGGGCACAAAGAGACCAAGGTAATGTGCAGAGCTGCAGCTCTCAGGTGATGCTGTCAAATCCTCTCCCAGGATGTGGGGATGCTTGTGTGGCTACTGGGGCCCTCACTGCCCTCAGCCATTTGGATACCCAATGGGTTATGTGTCATTTTAATGTTGTTTTAGTTAATTAGAATTTTTGGAAGTTCCCTCTTTTATTTCCTGATTCAAACTTAAAATGTAAGGAGATCCAGATGTTTACATTTGTTTCTAGCCTTACTGAGGTCAGGATTTGAATATTACTAGCTGATGTGAAATCTCCAGTACTACTGGCCAGTCCCATTGAAAGTAGTATCTTCAGAAACTGCTCATGCTTTTTATCTGACATACTAACCATGGAATCATTCCTAAACTAAAGAAATGTGCCCCTGTTAATCCTGAATTTAATGTATTGGTCTATTTTTCCTATGAAGAAACTGGTTTGAGCAAAGTGAATAAAAGCGTCTTTTGCACAATTGCAGATTGCAGAGTGTGAGAAGAGGAATGCCAAATCACACGAGAGCCGTAGCTTTTATATTTTTAAGCGATACTTGAATAAGATTTTGAATGAAGCTGGAAAACTTGGCCTTGTAAGTATTGAACAGTTACTTAAAAAATACTTAATTAAAATGAATTAATATTACTGTTTTATGTAGTTTTCGCGGTTACCAAGCATTGAGTAATTATGCTGGTGTACTTTAAATGAAATTAAGGGAACTGAATGGCAGAGGAGAAGATGATAGAAGTATGTGCATCCAGTACTGCTGAGGAGTCACAGTTGTCATTTGATCTGTAAGAATGACAGGAGGAAAGGTTTGTGAATTCAGTGTGTCTAAACATCCGTTGCTGGAATGCAGCTATAGGAACACCTTGGTCTGGTCATGTTATTGGCTGGAGACTGGAAGGAGCCAGGTCTGGGTTGTTTGTTATAGACTTTTAAGGCCTGTATTGTAGGTCTGCCATTTTAACCTGCAGAGGGTGGAAGTGAGGACAGGTAACCTGTGAGGAGTACAGAGAGATGATCCAAGCAGGGACAGGGATCAGGTTAGGAAAGCTGAAGCCCAAATAGAATTAAACCCCTCCTTAAGGGATGCCATCCAGAGGGACTCTGACACGCTTGAGAGGTGGGTCCGTACAAAACTCAGGAGGTTCAGTGAGACCAAGTGCAAGGTCCTGTACATGTGCTGGGGCAATGCCAGGAACAATAATAGGCTTGGGTGGAGAACGGATTGGGACTGTCCCTCGGGGAAAGACTTGGGAGTCCTGGTGAACCTGGCAATGTGAGCTTGCAGCTCAGAAAGCCAGAGGATCCTGGGCTGCATCCAAAGCAGTGTGGGCAGCAGGGCAAGGAGGGGACTCTGCCCCTCTGCTCTGCTGAGACCCAACTGCAGCTCTGGGGTCCCCAGAGAAGAACATGGACCTGTTGAAACAAGGCCAGAGGAGGCCACAGGGATGATCAGAGGGCTGGAGCATCTCTCCTACAAGAACAGACTGAGAGAGCTGGGGCTGTTCAGCCTGAGAAGAGAAGGCTCTGGAGGGACCCTTTGAGTACCTAAAGGGGGGCCTATAAGAAGGACCTTTTGCAGGAGTGTGCAGTGCTAGGACAGGGAGAATGGCTTTAAACTGAAAGAGAGGAGGTTTAGATTAGATATTGGGAATAAATTCTTTGCTCTGAGGGTTGTGAGGCACTGGAAGAAGTTACCTACAGGAGTTGTGGATGCCCCATCCCTGGAAGCATTCAAGGCCAGGCTGGATGGGGGCTTTGAGCAATGTGATCTAGTGGGAGGTGTCCCTGACCATGAGGCTTGGAACTAGATTATCTTTAAGGTCCCTTCCAACCTAAACCATTCAGTGATTCTAACCATCAAGCAATAGTAGCTTATTAGAGTTTCCATATACCTTATTACTTTATGCAGAGGTTTCAGCTGGGGTAGAGTGAATTGTCTTCCTGGTAGCTGGTGCAGTGCTGTGTTTTGGATTCAGTGTGAGAGCACTGTTGATAACACACTGGTGTTTCACTTGTTGCTCAGTGGTGCTTTCTCTCAGCCAAAGACTTCTCTGTGCCTCAGGCCACCAGGAGGTGCAGGAGGAGCAGTGAGGGAGCATGGCCAGGACAGCTGAGCTGAGCTGGCCACGGGGACATTGCAATCCATGGCTGCTGTGCTCAGGATCAACTGGGGATGTTGGCTGGGAGGGGCTGATCACTGCTGGAGGATGGGCTGGGCATTGTCCAGCTTGGGGAGCAGTTGCATTGTGCACCAATTGTGCACCATTGTGTTCTTCTGGGTTTTACTTCATTCTTTCTTTTTTCATGACTAGTAGTATTATTACCATTGCATTTTATTTTGTTTGCTGTGCTTTTTTACCTTTTTTCTCATTCTCCTCCCTACCAGTAGAGATATTGGAGGGAGTGAGTGGCTGCATGACACTTTATTTGTTGGCTAAGCACTTTATTATATTGTCTTGGGAGATTTTGTTTATTCAGAGGTAGAAGAATTGCTTCGTAGTAATAAGCAAAATTACTGTTAAATAAGGAACATTACATTTAGCAATGTAAAACTTCTTATTTTAGTATTGAATAGTTTCTGTCTGTATTATCCAGCTGTGACTGAGGCACACATAGTGTATATGTAATTATTACTTGTTAATGAGCACTGGTTCTGAAGTCTTAGTAACAGGTGAGATAATTCACTTTTTTTAGGGTTTTTTTGTATAGAATTGAAGGATTACAAACCAGTTGAATTGCGTTTCATGTAGTTTAGATGAAATAAAAGGTTATAGAATCATAGTGTGTCCCCTGTCCCATGTTTTCATGTTGCAGTCTGCTTCAGAAGGGTGCTGGTACAGAATTAATATCATCAGACTTTGGCCTATGGATGCATTTCTATTTCCAAGTGAGCAGCTGTTAACCATTGTTTTGCTTTGCTTTGCTTTGAATTCAGCCTGAGGAAAATGTGGGCCATGTCCATTATGATGCTGAGATCATTCTTACAAGACAGACATATCTGGAGATCCTCAGGTTTGTCAATGAGGAAGCCTGGCAGCCAGGTGCCCTGGATGAGGCACTGAGTGATATTTTGATCAATTTTAAACACCATGATGATCAAGCTTGGCGGTGGAGATTTGAAGATGCCTTTGGAATTGATCTATATAATTTGTTTTTGGTAAGAGAATAAAGGTTGATTATTGATTTTTAATTGTTGTTTTCTTCAGTTTCTCTGTGCTAGTCAATTAATATTACCATTTTAACTCCAGAGATAAAACAATTCTTTCCATCATACTTGTAGTGAGTCACTTTTTTTTTTTTTGTGGCTGCTGAAGCTTGTATTTGCTTTAAGAAGGAATTCAAGTATTTTATTCCTGTGGTCATCTGTTCTCATTGTAGCTTTGGTTTGGGGCTTTTTTTCTGCTGTGCTTTTTGTTGTTGTTGTTTTCGTTTGGGGTTTTTTTTGGTGTGTTTTGGGGTTTTTTGGTTTTTTTTTGTTTTCTATATGTGGTGCCAGACTCATGCTCTAGAACTTTCTTACCACTAGAACTGACACCTCATGCATTATGAATCTTCCAGGTTTGTCTCTTGTTCATGTAGTTGTTGAAGCTGTTGGCTTCTCCAAGAGTTGGAATATATACTGAAACAAGTATATATTTGAACTCCTATAGGTCAGAAACAAATTTATAGAAAAAATTGTATAGTGTGGGAGAGAAGAGCATGACTATGGTAATTATAAAGTGCTAAGCTGAGGATCTCTAATAAGCTGAAGCTTTCTGAATAAATCTTTACAATTCAAAAAATGCCAATGTTTTATGCTGACATAATCTTGCAAGTAGCCTGTCCAGATATGAGGGGTCCCTGGAATCCAGATGACAAAAGCAGGCTGTCAGTAATTTCTGATAAGTGCTTCTCTGAAGTGTTGCTGCTGGTACCCCGACTGTAACTTTGTCTCTTTACCGAAGTGCAGGAGTTGGCAGGTCTGTGGTTCATAGCAGGCACAAACTGCTCAAGCACCGACTGGCACCGATTTGATAATTTAAAAGTGTGGTCGCTAATGTAACAAATGTCCTAAGGAAGAGATAACTAAATATCACAAGAAACAAATGAGCAATGTAAGGCTGTGACAGGAATGAGTATTAGTACTGCCATGAAACTGTCCTGCCTTGTGCTGCTCAGATGGGCTGTGGAAGCAAGGAAAAACTTCTCAGCTGTTCTGTGTAATTGACATTAGTAAAAACAAGAGTTAGAAGTTTCTTCATGTGTGTACTGGCAGTAAGCTTGGAAAGTTCCAAATGTGGGTCATAATTCTTTCCTCTTTTCTGTTTCAGCTACTCTTGTGCTTAGTGTGCATTGTAACTGTAATAACTACAGAACTCTGGACACGCGTTCGTTGGTTGGTTCAGCTAAAACGTTTTCTAATAGTAAATTTCTTCATCAGTTTTGGATGGAATTGGGTTTACTTGTTTAAGGTAAGTTCTGTAATCTTAAGGCTTTTTGGCTTAGAACTTTACAGTAATGAGGGAGTTAAGGTTGTTTAGTTCCTTTGGTTAGTTTACATATAGCTTCTAATTAACTGCAAAATTAAAAAATGGATAAACATTTTCTTTTGCATGTTGGTGAGTGTGTTAAATCTAAAGAACAAAAGAAACCCTGACAACTTTATCCTGCTTTAGAGGTGCACAAAATTCAGAGAGCACTAGAACTCTGATTTCACTACGTGGGCAAGGCAGATGTGACCTCTGACTAAAGCAGCTTGGCAGAAAAGTTATGCAGAAATATATTCTGAGGAGTTTTTTTCTTAAGATTCACTGGTAGAAACTGTGTTTGATGTGATAGACCAGATAAATGCCTCATTAATGGTGACTGAGTGGCTGATGGTACAATGGGATGAGTTTTATTGAGGAGGAATTTAAGCTACCCAATCAAAACCCAGCCACAAAATCTGCCCTCACATCTTGTCAGTCAGGATTGAGCTGCAGCCTGTCAGACCCAGGGATAGCAGAGTGCTGGAGAGTGGGATGGCTCTGCCATGGGGGTGGAATGCCATGCAAGTGGTTTGGGCTGGGGCAGTCGGTTTTGCAAGAGATGATGTGACTGCAACTGATAATCAAACCAGAAAAAATTCAAACTGTAAGCCAAAGCTATAATAAATATGGGTATTTCTTATGGGAATTATTTGAAAATAAAAGAGGATGTTTTAACTAGTAATTGCATGATAGTTGTGTCTCTATTCCAGAAACATTTTAAGGAAAGATGTGTTCTGTTTACTTTTGCCTTGAACTTGTATCTTTGCATATTGGAGTCTGGTCCTTTGGCAGTTCAGACTCCTTTTGGAGAATAACTTGGAGGTAGCCATTATCTCAGGGGTTTTGTCCATTCTTAGGAAGTTCTTAGAATTTAACTCCATTAAATTGTTTCTGAATACATATTACATGGGGAATTGTCATTACAAGGGGACAATGGGGAAATTTTCATTTATGTGGGGAACTCTGAAGGCTGCTGAGAGCAAGCATGGATAGCTGAGGAGCAGCACTCCTGGCTGCAGGAACCTCAGTCCGTGTTTGGCCCCCTGCTGTCCCTGCAGATGGCCTTTGCTCAGCACCAGGCAGAGATCGCCAAGATGGGCCAGTTCGACGACGTCTGTGCCGAGAAGCTGGACTGGCAGGGCAGTCTCTTTGGTAAGTTCTTGTCTTGGTACTTTGCAGTAGAATATCAATTCAATACAGAATATCAATTCATAGTATCCCAGGATACTCACATTTCTTCATGAGCAGTACAGGGAATTTTCTTCAATTCACGATGATGTGATTTTACCCTTTTTCCATCCCATAAGACTTTGTTTTCTAGGCCTTGGGAGGAGAGCTGATCACAGCACTGTACTTGGGGTATGTCATGGTATTACTTCTTTTTCTTGTAACTTATTTGTGCTTCCCCAGCCACTATCCCCAGCACCATTCAGTGCCGTTTACCAAAGACAGGCACAGTTCAGGACAAGGATTTTTTTCATGTATCAGGACTGTGAGTACAATGGATTTCAGGAATTGGATCTGTAATTGTTTATTCAGGTGTTATTATTTTACAGAGAAAGCTGATTTTTTTATTAGCTGTTATTTCTATCCAGTGCTATAGCAGGTAGATGAAGTGTAGCAGCTCTTAGAGTACTTGTTTTGGTCTTTGTGTAATTTCTTGACATTGTTCTGTTTTGATACGTCAGAGATTTATGTTCTCACTGCAGTAAAACCAAACTACAGAAACAATGATGTCATGAATCTCTTGTTTATAATGTAGAAGTTCCCTTAAGAAGTAAGACTTCCTGCTTGTAACTAAAACAGACTCTTGAATGTAGCAAGCAAAGCAGGTGATTTCAGTCTCCCTGCAGACTGGCAGATGGGCAATAACACAGAATGATGCTGTGTCAGTAATGGTGAACATAGTGTGCAAGTTCATAGTTTCCATACCTGAAATTTTTTTCCCTGAGGCTTCTGGGGACTGATCTTGCCTAAAGAGCTTTCTTGTTTATACACAGGAAAACTTCAGGTTCTTCTCTTTCCAGCCTTCCTTTCCTGCATCACCTTGAGTGGATAAACTATACTGCCAAGCCAATTTCAGATATGTAAAAAAAAAAAATCTCAGTTTTGAATCATATCTGGAAGAGTTCTCTTCCATCTGTTACTGAAATGCTTCTTTCTATATTGCTGCTGTGTCACAAAATATATTTTTAAGAAGTAGTAAAAATATGTCTGTGCTTTGACTTCAGAATGGCTTAGAAGTGCATGGACATTTCGGGATGATCCCTGTCAGAAATATTATGAAACTCTGCTTGTAAATCCTGTTTTGCTGGTTCCACCAACAAAGGTATGTCCAGAGCCCAAAGGGACTGTTCATGGTGTTTGTTTCTGTGACAACACTGGTTTTCTGTTTATTTTTCTAGGCCTTGGCAATAACTTTCACCCACTTTGTAACTGAGCCTTTGAAGCATGTAGGACAGGGTATTGGTGAATTCATCAAGGCATTTATGAAGGAGATGCCGGTAATTCTGCAGATTCCAGCACTCATTATCATGGCTCTGGCTCTCCTGGTTTGTATACATTCATGTTACATTTAAAAGCTCAGTTTTATTTTTCAAATATTAAATGTGTTTATATTTAAGTATTAGCTATTATATTACTTATTTATACAACTGACCATATTTCTTATTCTTAGCACAAAGAAATTACTTCTGCAAAGGAATTTTTTCTTGACAAAGGCTTCATACTGCAGTTGGTCTAGGAATTAAAAGAGCCAAATTTTGTATTCAAACTGTATTCTTCTCCCACTCCCCAAGTGGTATATAGTAGCATTAAACTGCTTAAAATCTTAGACTCTCTGACAGTGTATTGCACCTTAGTTCCCAATTCTTGAGTCATTGAATCTTTGAGTACATCGTGATGCATGTAGTTGGCATTTAACATAAAAGAATTGAATTAGAGCCTTAAACATGTTTAATGTAGCACCAACAATGAACTGCATCCAGCCTGGCAGTTCCTGCAGCCTGGTCAGACTGCAGAAAGCTTGAGCTGGAGCTGGAGCCGTTCTCTTCACCTGAGCTTTCCTTCAGGGGCTTTCAGATATATGACAAGAAACCTCTGTGAAAACCATAGGCTGCAGATATATGGAGTTTTGCTCAGTTTGGGTTTTTTTCCTCTCCCCCAGGTATTTTGCTATGGTGCAGGATCATCAGTGTCTGTATTAAGATACTTAATGTCTTCTGAGAAGAAAAGTGCTCCTCTGCCTGCCAATGAGCAGGAGCAAATAGCCTTTGGGCAGTACGATGGGAGGACAGTAGAAGAGTATTATGTGCAGAGGCATCAGTATATTCCCAGAGGCCACCAGGACAGAGGGGATGCTTCCACAAGGCCTCTCCCCACGGTGAGAGTGGGCAATGGCAGCAGGAGCCTGGACACGGCACACGCCAGCGACGAGCCGGAAGCACAGGTACCACAGTCCTGTCACAGGGACCACAGCCCCTGAGCAGAGCCTGATGTGCCTCCTGGTGCTCTGGGAGCTGCCATTAACCTGAGCAGATGGCAATGGCATCTGCCAGAACACATTTAATCAACACACTTAACCCAGATCTGGGGGGAGAGGAGTTAAGGAAGTACACGTTCCCCTATGGACCAGTTTGGTAGAGGTGTCTTGGATGTGTTTCTTCTGGATAAGTATCTTGAAATGGCTAACTGCGACAGAAACTACTGAATTAAAACTCTTTATAGTAAAGTCATCTTCAGTTTTGAGAGATCAGTATGTATTTCAGCCTGGGCAATCATGCTCACCCACAGAAGAAATGTGGAGGAAAAAAGCAGTGATGACTTCCCTGTAAACTACAGACAATTCAAAACAAGATTTATACTCTATATGGGGCAAGTTAAGTTTCCTAAGGTGGGGAAAAAACCCTTTGTCATGC
Source organism: Sturnus vulgaris (assembly GCF_052056855.1). Classification (NCBI taxonomy): domain Eukaryota; kingdom Metazoa; phylum Chordata; class Aves; order Passeriformes; family Sturnidae; genus Sturnus; species Sturnus vulgaris. Next base: position 21,544,881 of record NC_142251.1, on the reverse strand, counting down.
TTTGGGTGAGCCCTGCCCCTTGAGCTGGGATGCACTTGAAACAATAGATGCTGTCACTTTGATTGTTTAATTAATAGATAAATACTAATTTTTTGCAGAACAGGTTGTACACTGAACATGAAGTTCGACTTGAAACCCTCAAAGCTGAAAATCTTACTGAAGAAGCTGCACTTAAGCAGCAAAAACAGGAGACGGACAAAGCAGAGGGAAAGACTGGAGAAAACTGTGACCCTAATAAAAACCTAGAAGGGAAAAGTTCTGCTGTGGAACCATGTGAAGAGAAGAAAGAAAGTGCTTTACATAACTCCCAGGAAAGAGACTAAGAAAGACCCAGGCTCTGCTGTAAGTTTTGTTTTACCTTTACTTGTCATGTACTTGCTAATTCTACTCTCATTCTCAAGTATAGAAGAGAGAATATCAGTAAGCTGTTAGGTGGGGTTCTAAAATCTGGGAGAGTGAGTATCTGCACTATGTCTGGAATCTGAAATAAAGGTGTTAAGTAAGATGATACAGCTTTAAGTGGCCAAAAACCCCAAGGCTTCTGGAGTGTTGCTGCTTGTTGGAAATCGGGTTGGTCTAGTTAAGTTTTGAGTGATTCCTGTAACACTAATAACTAGCCCGGATGTCTCAGGTCTGTCTTAGGATTTATGTTCTTCAAAATCAGTTTGCTTCTTGTCAGCTTGGTTTTAGGACAGCTTACAGATTTCCTCCTGGTGTAATGATTTGCAGAGAGTGAGAACCTGATGTTGTAGCAGGCAATTTTTAAGCAGTTCAAAGCTGACCAGGGCCAGGACCAGGAGCTACCCTGGGGATGGACATTCCAGTGGTTGTTTCCCAGAACTCCCCCAGCCCAGCTTGTCCTTAGCCACAGCAGGAGAGGAGCTGAGGTCAGGTACAGGAAGCAGCACCTGTGCATTTCCTGTGTGTGACACTGGAAATTGGAGTGCTGCAGGAACTGCCCCAGTCCCATGGGAGTTGGTGCCCAATGCCCACCACCCCTGTGATTCCTGGTGCATGGGGCACGTACCACACAAGCTGTAGAGCAGCATGAGCAGCTGTTTCTTGAAAGTGCACGCTTCTTGAAAACTTCTGTTCTGAATTAATGTAGGAAACAGTTAACTAAATATTACCAAGAAATGCATCATGTTTGAAAAAACTGTTTTTTATTAAACAGAATTAAAACTAGGATTTAATTTTTTATAGAAATTATTGTTTCTTCCAAACTGTGTTTCTGTAAAGAGACTAAAGACTGAAGCTATTTCTCCTTTTTTTTAAATTATTTTTTTTTAAAAAAGTATAAAAGAAAACAGAACTTTTTGTCAGGAGGTACAAATCAGGGGGGGAAAAAATCAAGTTTTCTTTAAAAAGAACATAAAAATTTAAGTCTTACACTAGATTGTGACAGTGGTAGAATCCACTCATGAGCAATGAGAGAACTGACAGAAAAAAAAATCTTCATAATCTTGATAGACTAGAGGCAATTAAGAAGACACAGTTACCAGTACCTCAGACACTGCTCTGACAGCAGCTGCCAACTGCAAGAGTAGGGGCAGTTCTGTAACTACTGCTCAGCAGTGTAATGCTGCTGCTATTTCTGTGAAAAATCAGGAGAAAGGAGACAAAGCTGCTAATTGTAGTCATCTTAAAAAAGGCAAGTGTGCTTTTCCAGCAAATCAGAATGATCCCTAGGATGCTGCTGTACAGTGCATGCCTCTGGGGTCTTCAGCTGGAGCTGGGTCCCTTTATAGCTGAGGGCAAATGGACTCTCTGTTCATCCATTCTCTTCGCTTGTGAGCGCAAAATGAGGCTGAAAAAATCCTCGTCTGGTACAGTGGGGCCTTTGGCAGCTCCTGGAGGAGCACATCTTTGATCATCCAGTCTGGAACCCTACAGACAGACCAACAACAAAAGCTGCATATTTACAGGAAGATATGGAGTAAGTGAGCAATATTAAGTGAAAAAACTACCAAAAGCTTTTGGTATCAGATTTAAACTAGTAGAGAGATTTAATTTAAGTTTTGTTTCAAGTTAAACTTGCTAAATGAAATTATTAAGAGTCCAAGTGTAACTAAAATGTCTCCACGTGTCTGTAAATGACCCCCCCACGTTCAGTTCTTTGACATATTGCAAAATGAGATTTAAGTGTCCTTAGTTCAGAAGGGAATTTTTAGCATTGGTACAGGGTGTTTCTGGTATCACAGACCAGGAGGTATGGGTGTCTTCCTTTCCTTACACAAGGACTAAAAAATGGCTGCAGTGGTGTGAGATTTGGGAAGGCATTCCTTGGAGGCCCCTTGCCTCCACACTGTGCAGCTGGGTACAGTTTAATGCCAAGGTTACAGAGCAGGTGGGAAACCCTGCTGGGCTGGGCTCTGCTCCTTGCACACAGCTGGGCCAGGGTGTTCTCCACAGGACCCGGCTGCCGCTGGAGGGCCCTGTGGCCACAGGAGCAAAAGCTTTCAGCATAGGTGCACCTGGGACAGGCACCCTTGAGCCAAAAAGGCTCAAAGGCAGCAACCCTGATTAAATATTAAGATTAAACATTTTTCCATTCCTAAAAGAATATTTCTAGATTCTTTGCTGTAGACTCAATGCCAAGTGCTGCTTTCTCACCCAGGCTACCATACTTACTGACCTCTGGAGAATTCAGCATCTGAAATTTGTATTTTGGGCTGCTTATCAACCCATCAGACAAACCAGCAAGTCGTTTTAATTCTTTTTGGTCTAACTGGTATATGCACATGCTCTAACGGAAAATCAGTCACCTCACTTGTATATTGCTATAAACTATAATTTAAACTTAACCTCATGGAAATCTTATTACCAAAACCTGGATACTGAATTCTTTCAGTTGATAAATTAGGATTGCTGGTGTATCAGGTGCCCTCCCTAGCAAGCCAGGTCTAAACACTGGAAACCATTTTACATACTTCTTGTAATAGCCTCACTTGTTTTTCTTCACTTTTTAAGCATTTCTTACTTTTAATAGTTATTGTGGTATAAATACCAAAATTACACTGACTAGACACTAGATAAATAAAAAAACTCCCAACTCTTGTGCTCGTATGTTCTTCCTTATCTGCCAGATCAACGTGCATCTTGCAGCACATGATAAACAGAGTGGCTTCCTTGCAGGAATTGAGTAGCAGGAGGCACAGATGCAGTGCCCAGAGGCAGAGGAGGCTGTTGTTAAGCACTAACCTGGCATTTGATGAGTATATCGAAGAAGTCGTCATCCAGGTCCCTGTTGCTGCTGGCCACGAGGTGGCCCAGCACGGCGTGGCTGCCGCGCTGCCGGAGGCGCAGGCCGGGCAGCTCGCTGAAGCTGGCGCGCTGGTCATCGAGCCGGCGGCTCTGCGAGCTCGCCAGCAGCTCCAGGAACTCGTCCGTGTGCGGGGACACCACGGACGTGGAAAAGGCTGCCGGGACACACAGAACAAGGGCAAGTTAGCCTAGGAGTCAGTTCACTGCTGTAGTGAGTCTTGCATGCAAATACATTTTGAAAATAGTATTTGGCAAAACTCAAGGCAAATAGAGATTTTACTTTAAAAAAAAAATTACATTTTATCATCGTTTTAGGCGGAGTAGAGGATGTTGCCACTGAAGCGGCTGACAGTCTGTTTTTCTCCTGGAAGCAGCACCTCTGATCGTCCATCCTGTTACTCTGGAACCGACTCAGCAGATCAAAGAACCCTTCGTCTGCCATTGTCTCACGACTGCTTTTCTGAAAAGGAGAAGATTTAGGGTGTTTGACCTTACAGTGCCTACAGCTGCAACAACTGAGTTTCAGTCCAGTGATATGTTTGATATTTACATATCTGAAATTTATTAAATGAATTTTTTAGTCAACCATTTCTACAGCCAGAGATCTGTCATAGCAGGAGATGCTAATAAGAGGGCAGCATTTTGAAGAGTGAAATGTATTAGAAATGTTTCATTCTCTGAAAGGGAAAGAAGCAGTTCTCTGATCATGGTACAGTGGGAGTTATTCCTCCTCAGCCATTAATCCAACAAAAC